>NW_024100087.1:1540000-2024221 GCF_016545835.1 Crotalus tigris | reverse complement strand
TGTCCCGTTCTCAGGGTTGTTTGCTTGGGGGAAACAGAGTTGTCAGTCCCACCTCAATGAGGGCTAGGGTCTTAGAATCCCTCCACGAGGGTCATCCTGGCATTGTTCGTATGAAGGCTCTTGCACGCAGCCACTTGTGGTGGCCTGCTTTAGATAAAGATATTGAGGCTAAGGTACACGCATGCCACCTATGCCAACGATCTCGCCCAGAGATGCCCCAAGCTCCTGTGCATAGATGGAGGAAACACAGTCCCCATGGTCTAGGGTGCACATTGACTACGCTGGGCCCTTTCAGGGCCAGTTCTTCTTGGTCCTTGTTGACAGCCATTCAAAATGGCTTGAGGTTGTGCCTGTCTCATCCACCACCACTGCAAAGACTATTCAGGTACTGAGGGGGATTTTTGCTGCACACGGGCTGCCAGATGTCATTGTGTCCGACAACGGCCCTCAATTCCTCCTCCGAATTCCAAGCTTTCTTACAGGCAAACCTGATTCGTCATGCCACGTCTGCGCCTTTTCACCCGTCCACCAACGGTATGGCTGAACGCATGGTGCGCATCGCAAAGGACGCCTTGAAGAGACTCACCTACGGGGACTGGCATCACAGGTTGGCTGACTTTCTCCTTTCTTATCGCACCACACCGTCCACTTCTACAGGGAGAAGTCCAGCTGAACTTCGTTGGGGGCGCCAACTTACTACTAGACTTGACCGGTTGCATCCGGACAGACTGCCTTCATCTACCTCACATCCTAGGGCACCTAGACAACTACTTGTGGGTGCCCCGGTTTGGGCTCGCAATTACGGGCCTGGTCATACATGGGTCCCCGCTTCTGTGTCCAGGATCACAGGTCCTCTCTCCTACGAGGTTGCCATGGACAACGGTCGTGTCCTGCGTCGGCACATCGACCAACTTCGCTCTAGGCGAGACTTTTCTGATGAGACTCCTGGGTCTTTTCCAGGGGGGGAGGGGGACCCTTTGGAGCAAAGGGAAGGGCAAGAGCTACTGCCCACCTCCACTGAGGGAGCCACAAACGGCCCATCCCAAGGTTCTGCAATTGCTCCGAAAAGAAAGTCATGGAGCTTACCCACACAACAGGCACTCACGCCTACTCCAGCCAGGGAGTCACCCCGGGGGCTACTCACTTTCCACACACATCACACAGCACTCCAGCAACGGAGGATACCCGGGGGCATCCCAACAAATCATTCCCCGCAAGAGAACTGGCACACAATTCCCAAGGTTGGCCTGACCTTACCCCAAATCCTACAGGGGGTCAAACATACACAGAGTTAGTCGAGGAACCAAGTCCCGACTACAACAACCCTAGCACAAATCAGGGAACACCTGAGTTTTGGGAAAGTACAGAAACCCACACGAGCCCGAACACAGAATGGGGTTCAGGGAATGGACAGCCTCCTGACAGGTCTTGGACTGACCTAGGAGGTTCTACAGAGACGCCCAGCAGCGGCTATCACTTCAAGGGGCCTGAGGGTCTACAGCTAGGTAGGTCAACCAGGTCACAAAGTAACAGAAGCCCTGGCCTGACGAGCCCGGTGGGCAAGCAAGCAGGCCAGGCATCGGGGCACAGTCCTTGGAAGACACCAGGACACAATAGAGAGAACAGGCTCACGCCTCCCTCCAGTCAGGGGACTTATGCCAGTAACCCAGAGCTAAGAAGGTCACAGAGAGCAAAGAAATCTCCCAAGTACCTAGAAGACTACATAACATTGCTGGCAAGGCAAAGGCCAGTAAACAGTGGGAGCACTGGGGAGCAAAATGTCATATAAAATAAATGTTGTATGTTGGTAGTAGTTTTAGCCCGGGGGAAAGGGGTGTTATGTCCCGAGCCTTTGCAAACGGCTCGGGCGTTTGCAGGCAGTCCCGGGCAGGTGCAAAGCTGCCCGGGACCAGACAGGCTGTCGCCAGCGCCGTGCGCATGCGCGGGGGCTGGCGCGGGAAAAGTAACCCATTTACCCGGGAGTTGCCTATATAAGAGGCTGCGAGGCGTTTGGGCGAGGCTGAAGCCATCTTCCTGTAAGCTGAACGCTGAATAAAAGAAACTGAGAACTCCAGCTGCTTCTCGTGTCTGTTTTCCCGCCAAGGACGCAACAATTATAATATGCAATATTATATTGTAATATTATAAAAATATCAATATTATAATACTTATAATATATATTACAACATATAAAAATTATAATATTAAAGTATAATCAGCTCAGGAACTACAACCAATAATAAACAAAAAATATAGACATACACCAAGAACTTGAGAAAATCTTAAGTAAAAATTAATTGATCAGCAGAATACTTTTATTCTTTCTCCACATTAGAAACCATTTACTACCTCAATGGGCAGAGTTATCCCATTTTTGTTTTTAAGAAATGATCACCTGCATGTCAATTGTACTCAATATAAGAATAGCAGCAGATTTAATAACTGCTTGATCAATTCAAAGACTAGTTGTATGAGAATAATGCTATGTTAAAGGAACTTGCTTACCAAGCCCTTTGGAATCCAGCAATGGTACTAAGATCATTACTGAAATACTTTTGCTGAAAGAGCCTGCTAAATCTGGCTTGAGGTGGCATATAAAATGTGCTATATGATAGCTAGATTATGTCCCAGATGGACAGCTGGATTATATCATGTAGGTACAGTATTTCTTGCATGAATGTTTCCTTAAAAACTGTCATTATAAGAATAAATATTTCTTGTTTTGAAATTTAAATCTTTTTACTTACAGGACTATTTTTAATGTAGGATGAATATTTATGTGATAACAATTACATTATTTCATATAAATTAAATGATTCGCATATATGTTTGAAAACAGTATAAAGAGATAAGATTGTGGAAAATGGTATTCATTCTGTATTTAATCCATAGATTTTCATTTAGTTAAAATAGGTTTCTGGTGGTGATTTTTTTCTTTATGATGTGTGGTGCAAAATATTTCTCATACTGTACATTGTGTCCATTTTATATTGTGTATTGTGTTGCATGTTTTATAGTCTACGTTTACGAAAATTTATGAAATTTAAATTGCAAAAAAAGTATTAAATTCAAGCATGTTGAACATGATTCTCCATATAAAAATAAATAAACATTTTAACTTACATTGTAAGATGAAGATTAAATGGATACCGATAGTGAAAACTTATCTGGAGGAATAAATTATTTGTTGAAAAATAAAATACAAATGCTAGTTTGTTACTACAGCTTTATATTACATCCTTGAAATCCCTATGTAGTTTCACCCAACCCCCTAAAATCTCTCTATTAAATTCCCTGTAGTTTGATATTTGTTTCTTATTGACAGGCATATAAATAAAACCAGTCTAATAAAAAGTTAATTTTATAAAATCTAGAGGGTTGGATATCAGCAGAAAAATGAAATGGAATGGTAGAGATTATAGCTTTTTCATTGGATTAATCTTTCTGGTCACCAGGATAGAACTTTGAAAAAGAAGAAACAGAGGAAAATCAGTGATAATAATTTTATCAATCATAATCTAGTATTATAGATTAAATAGAAATGGATCATAAGATTTATTTTTCCAATGCTTCTGATATTTACTATTATTTAATAGTTTCTTGCCACTTCCTTTTCTCACATGGAGGTTTTATTTTCTTCCTTTGATTCAGTTTTCAATTTTTTTTTTCCATTTTTAATTAGAGAATGTAAGTATTTTTGGTTTATGTCGACCGAGATGGTTCTCTTTTTCTTGCAGGAAGTATTTGGCTTTTGCTAAGATTAGCTTTGAATGAGAGCTTCCAGCTAATCAAAGAATGAAACTATTCATGATTGTTAGACACTTACCAGCTTTTTGGTCCATTGCTGTTATCTGCTAACTTGAGAAGATTTTAGCTGCCTGCTTGTTTGGCAACTGTTTTTCAGAGAATAAGGAGATGATAAGACGGAATAAGAGACAAAACAGGGCAATTAAAAACTGTAGCTGGCAGAAATAAACACATTCAAGATAAATTTTGCAACAGAAAAATGTAATGCTATGTGTGAAATGGTCATATCACTGATCTGGGAATTTGAACAGTTGGTTGCTTACATATACATTGAATCAATTTAAATCAAAACAAAGTTACATGACTAACTTTACCCATACTGTCTACTTCTTCATTTTTCTCCATATCTTCAAACTTTCAATCTGATATGCAAAAATTAAAATTTATAACAAAGAATTAAAATCTCCATTTTGTTGAAATAATGGCAAATTATATTAATATCAGTAAGAATATCAATAGTTCTTACATTATAGTTAACATAAGACTATTTCACACTTATTGAATCCCATTGATTTATATAGAAAAGAAATGACTATTCTTGGAGATACAGTGAGAATAATTCACTAAAATTTAATTTATAATATATAAATTGCCTCCAATGGTTGTTATAGTCTGGCATACAAGTAGTAATTGACTTATGACCATAACTGAGCTTATCAAATTTCTGTTCCTAAGCAAGACAGTGAATTTTTCCCCACTTTAGAATCTTTCATGAAAGAAAAGACTCACTGGAGAAGGGCCTAATGCTGGGAAGGATCGAGGGCAATAGAAGTCTCATAAATAAATAAATAAATAAATAAATAAATAAATAAATAAATAAATAAATAAATAAATAAATAGAAGAAGGGGATGACAGAGAATGAGGTGGCTGGATGGAGTCATTGAAGCAGTAGGCGTAAGCTTAAATGGACTCCAGAAGATGGTAGAGGACAGGAAGACCTGGAGGAACATGGTCCATGGGGTCGCGATGGGTCAGACACGACTTCGCAATTAACAACAAAAGAATCTTTCATGCCACAGTTATTAAGTGAATCACTGCAGTTGTTAAGTTAGTTACATGGTTGTTAAGTGAATCTGGCTTCCCCATTGTCTTTGCTTCTCAGAAGGTTGGAAAAGAGACTCACATGACCCTGGGACACTGCAACCATCATCAATACAAATCAAATGCCATAACCATCTGCACAACAATCTGTGTTTATTTGCACAATATAGAAAAGAAATTCCATTGGAAAAGAACTAAAAAAGCCATGGAATAAGGTTTTTTATTTTTTGTCTGCTTACCATTGGAGAATCTATCTTTGCAATAAATGCCTGATAACAGTAGCTTGGAGGCAAATTCTCTGATTTTGCTTCTACAAAAATTGCATCAGAAATATCTAGCAATGACTACAAACAGATACTGAATGACATCCCATGGTGTGGCTAATTCAAAAGGTTTCCAAATAATCAGTAAAATTCACCTCACAGAGAGAATAGTCTCTATGTCATCATCATACTGCAATTAAAAAATGACGTGCATCAACTGACTGATGTGGTTACACATACAGCTGGCTCAGATTATGTTCCTCCTCTCTTTAAAATTTCCCCTGCTTTTCATTGTCTACCAAACCAGTGAGTCAAATTACCACAAGTGCAACACAGTCATAAAATTACAGCTAAACTACCCACTTGTTTTCAACAAAGTAACAGTTAGAATTAGGAGAAATTATACAGTATTGTATTTTTGCCTTCTACTTATTTGGAACGGCAGTGAAGAGTGCTGTTATCACCAACACAAGCCCTCTGTAGTCAGTATAGTAGTTTCAAATAATTTTAACTTTGATTTTCAATTTTAACTTGTACAATTAACCTTGTATTTAATTTTTTAACTATGCTTTTAATTGCGTTCTTTCTATTTTATTATGTTGTTTACAAACTGCCAGAGTCTCTTATTTATTTATTTATTTATTTATTTATTTATGAGACTTATATACCGCTTTAAGTGCAAGCACTCTCTAAGCAGTGTACACCAGTAAGCAATGTATATATATATTTACATTGCCCCAAACAATCTGGGTCCTCATTTTACCTACCCCGAAAGGATGGAAGGCTGAGTCAACCTTGAGCCGGTGAGATTTGAACCGCTGACCTGCTGAACACAGTCAGCTAAAGTGGCCTGCAGTACTGCACTCTAACTGTTGTGCCACCTCGGCTCTTAGATGAGAATGGCAGTGTAGAAAATTTTCCTATAGGAGAAATAAGTACTTGCACACTTGTCTTTTTTGTATCATATTCCTCCTGTATGCCACAATTATCTGGAGCCAAGAAGATCTCTTACCCATGCAGATTAAGTCAAGGGTCAGAATTTTCCTGGCTCTTCTTCAATTCTTTGGAAAGCCTCTGTTGATTGAAGCAACTCCCCATTATATATGGTGGAATATATAATACATGTAGAATATGATGCAAGGAGAGGCGGCTAGTGTGCTCATCACCTCAGCTCAAACATGGAAAGATTGTCATTGCTTTAAGAGATTACAAAGAGGTCTATTTTTCAAGAAAAAGGAGAACATTTATTTCACTATTGTTTTGAAGCTCTGTACTTCTATGATGCCATTATAGCCAGATATTTCATACACAGCCCTTATTTTTTAAAAAATAGAAAGTTGGCTTCCAGGGGTTTATTCATACAATAGTCCCTATTAATTACTGTACTAGGTCCCTAATTGTGGGTTTCTTGGCACAGGCCCCAAAGCATGAAAGGACTGATTTTGCAACAAATTTGAAGCAGAAAGTAGAGAATATTTATAAGGATTATAAGAATAAGTGATAAGAGTATGCTGTTATAAGAAAGCCCTGGAACAGGCTGAACAAAAATGTTGATTTATGACAGAGAACATGGTGTTTATTCATATTTATTGGTTTCTGGTAAATATCAGTGTTACAGAGAATGGCACGGTTGCCAAACTTGGCTGACTGAAAAAGTTAAACATGATTTAACTAATCATTACTTAATCCTAGGATGGGATACTACTTAGAAATCCCACGGGTGTGGACTACAAAGCTTATCTAGGAAAAAAATCACAGAGGAGGTAATTGCAAATCATCACCATAGTATTGCCAAGCAAATTCCCAGCTTATCAACAGGAACTGAGTTTGACTTGAGGAAGATTTTACTTGAAATATTAGAATAGAAAGTCATGGAAAGTAATGGAGAAATAGTTTTGACTATTAGTAGCATATGAAGTGAACTTTCAACCTGATTCAAAAGTAAATGATGAAAACTAGAGAGAAGTGTTAATTTTATTCAGTTTTGCTCAAATTGTTTAGTTCCAATAGAGAAATAAAGGTACATGTTTATATTTGAACTTTTATAATTAAAACATTATGATATCAGTTTGTCTTGATAAGACCTTAGCACAGTGGTTCTCAACCTTTTTAATGCCATGACCCCCAACCGGTCGTAAGTCGAGGACTACTCAACCCGTTGTAAGTTGAGGACTACTCAACTGGTGCAGCACCATTTGCAGGATGGGACTTTTGGTGGGCTCAGCAGGGCAGAGACAGCCTGGACAATTCCTATTGGCTTTTGAAAGCCAATAGAATTAGACTCTATTCGTCAAGCACAGCTAACGAAAAGGGGGAAAAAATGGCGGACTGCGTTGTTTGGCGACCCCTGTGAAATGGTCGTTCGACCCCAAATGGGGTCCCAACCCACAGGTTGAGAACCACTGCCTTAGCACTATTCATAGGAGTAAAAGGCCCCAGAGTCTCTTAAATAAGCAAATATGCACACACGTGCACGCACAGACACACACACACACACACACACACACACACACACACACACACTGAAGTTAATGATTTCACAATACCTTTATAGGGCTAGTGAAAATGACACAAAAGAGGGTGCAGACTTTTTAAATCTCCATAACTTTTCATTAGTCTTGATGTTATTTGTGCAGTTTATTAGAAAATCAAAAATCTCCTTCAGTATTTTGTGCATTTCAGTCACTCTTGATAATCTATTGCCAAGCTTGATTTTGCATGTTGAATTAGCATTCTTACCAGGATAATGTTTTAGATTTTTTTTGTGAATAAATATGGAATTAAAACTATCTCATATTTTTTTCTTTCTATTCAAAGACCAAGTCTCAAAATAATTATACTGAAACTTTCTTTTTCTTAGCCAGGTTCACAGAAATCAGAGTAGTTTTTATTCTGACAGATCATGACATAAAAGCTGTTTTCATTAGTTTAGTTTTTATCATATATACAGTAGTTTTGTTATCATATATTCAGTAGTTTGTTAGTATCTATTTCTATTTTATTTGTGCTATGGTGTCAGTGCTATTACTTTAATTACAGAATATACTTCTGAATTGTTAAATATAGATGATGTGAGAGATTTTTTAAAGTGCACAGCCTCACATTTTACAGTTATATTTGCATATAACATGGACCAAATAAAAATCTTGGGCCAAATGCAAATCTTCATTGTTCCTATTATTACATCAAGCAATTATCCATTTTCCAAAGCCAAAATAAATGTTACCAAGAAAGTGACATTGATTGTTATCTGTCAGTTACAGCAATGGGGGTTTTCCTGATTCCCTCCTCCACAAACTGGCTGAGTCCTTGGTTGCTGCTTGGAATAAGGCGGCATCAGGGGCGTTAGACCGGATCGCGCCTTTGCGACCTCTCCGTGATTGTGGATCCCGGAGGGCATCTTGGTTTACCGAGGAGCTATGGGAGATGAAGCGTCAGAAGAGATGTCTAGAGTGACGCTGGAGGGCTAGTAACTCCGAATCCGACTGGACACTTCTAAGAGCCTATATTAGGACTTATTTAGTGGCGATACGAGCGGCAAAATGTTCGCATTTTTCTGCACTTATTGCGTCTGCAGAATCTCACCCCGCCGCCCTGTTTAGGGTGACCCGTTTCCTACTTAATGTTCGGGAAGCTGGGGAGCCCTTACAGGGTAGAGCGGAGGAATTTGTGCAATTCTTATCAGACAAAATCACTCGGATTCAGACAGACCTAGACTCTGATTGGGCAGGGCCTTTTGAGATGACTGGGGCAGGTCTTAGCTCAGTTTTATGGGATGAATTTGAGTCTGTGACCACTGAGGATGTTGACAGAGCGGTGGGAGCAATGAGCGCCTCCACTTGTTTATTGGACCCGTGTCCTTCCTGGTTGGTCTCGGCTGCCAAGGAGGTGACACGAAGCTGGCTCCAGGTGTTGATCAACGCTTCGTTGAGGGAGGGGTCTTTTCCACAATCCCTGAAGGAGGCGGGTGTGAGGCCCCTGCTCAAGAAGCCTACCCTGGACCCGGCTGATTTAAATAACTTCCGTCCAGTCTCCAATCTCCCCTTTGTGGGGACGGTTGTAGAGAGAGTGGTGGCGCTCCAGCTCTGATGGTCTCTGGAGGAAGTGGATTATCTAGACCCTTTTCAATCTGGCTTCAGGCCCGGCTTCAGCACAGAAACCGGAGGTTATTCCTCTGTCTTGGTGCTACTTGACCTCTCAGCGGCTTTCGATACCATTGATCATGATATCCTTTTGCAACGACTCGAAGGGGTGGGAGTGGGAGGCACCGTTTTATGGTGGTTCTCCTCCTACCTCTCTGGCCGGTCACAATCGGTATTGGTGGGAGGGCAGAGGTCAACCCTGAGGCCCCTTGAATGCGGTGTGCCATAGGGGTCGGTCCTCTCTCCCCTCCTATTTAACATTTATATGAAGCCGCTGGGTGAGATCATCAGACAGCACGGGGTGAGGTTTCATCAGTATGCTGATGATACCCAGTTATATATCTCCTCCCCGAGCTCTCTCAGTGAAGCGGCCGATGTGATGGGCTGTTGCCTTGAAGCCGTGAGGCTCTGGATTGGGGTTAAAGGACTCAGGCTCAATCCTGACAAGACCGAGTGGCTTTGGATGTTGCCTCCCAATGATCATGTCGACTGTCCAGTGTTGACTCTTGCGGGGGAAAATATACCCCCTTCAGAGCGGGTTCGCAACTTGAGTGTCCTCCTTGATCCACAGCTGAATTTGGAACATCAATTGACGGCTGTGGCTGGGAGGACCTTTGCACAAGTTCGCCTGTTGCACCCTACCTGGACCGGGAGGCTCTCCTTACAGTCACTCACGCCCTTGTCACCTCATGTTTGGACTACTGCAACACGCTCTACATGGGGCTACCCTTGAAAAGTATTTGGGAGACTACAGTTGGTCCAGAATGCAGCCGCGCGAGTGATAGTGGGTGCTCCTCGATACACCCACATTACACCTATCCTCGGTGAGCTGCACTGGTTGCCTATTGGTCTCCGGGTCCAATTCAAGGTGTTGGTCATTACCTTTAAAACCCTATATGGCTCAGGGCCAGGCTATTTGCGAGACCACCTACTACCTCATAGTTCCCTGCATCTGGTTAGATCCCACAGGCTGGGCCTCCTTCAGGCCCCATCGGCCAAGCAGTGCCATTTGGCGGGGCCGCGGAGGAGGGCCTTCTCTGTGATGGCGCCCACGCTTTGGAATCAGCTCCCCCCGGAGATTAGGACCGCTCCCACCCTGTTGGTCTTCCATAAGCTACTTAAGACCTGGCTTTTCCAGCAGGCCTGGGTTTATAAAACCTTACCCCTGGATGATTGGTTTTGTGTTGTTGTTTTGTTATGTTTTATGTGTTTTTTATTGTTAGCCGCCCAGAGTCCTTCGGGAGTGGGGCGGCTTATAAATTTTAAAAATAAAATAAATAAAAATAAATGGGTTTAGACATTTACCTAAAGAGCAAGCATTCGGAAAAACATATTTCAGTTGAACAAATGATCTTCATTTAGGCAATTGACAAACTCACAGTTATATCATCTGGTTTTTTAAAAAAGTACCTAATTTTAGAACCATATAGTTTCTGTATATTAGGAAATTTTCCTGATATATTTGCTTGACTTGTGTTTTGTTTTAATGGGTCCTTGTTATACCTGTATTTCCCTGAAAATAAGACCCAGTCTTATATTTTCTTTGCCTCCAAAAGAGGCATTATGTCTCATTTTCAGGGGATGTCTTTTTTTTCTATTGTCTTGCCTCACAGCGGCAGCACCAACACCCCAGTCCAGCAGGATCCAGTATAGTTGCTGTTGGTCCATTTCTTCTGCAGATGCTTGCCGCCGCTCTGCTGGTGAAACAAGGCTGGGGATGATGTGCATGAGCGGTGGCGAGTGGCCACAGAAGTGGGTCAGCAGCGGCCACACAGACTCCTGCTGGTCAAGGTTGTTGATGCCGCCACCACGAGGTGAGGCAGGTGTTGGGGCATAGAAGACCTGACTGTGGCAGTCCTGAAGTAAGTGGGTGCAGGACGTGTGGAGCAGTTCCATCCCCCACTCCCACCTAGTTTGATTTTTACACATGCACCTCATGCCACTTTGTGCAACCAGACAGTGGGATGGAGTGGGAAGGGTCTTAACTAGGACTTGTTTTGGAGGTAAGGCTTATATTAGGCACATGCGTAAATATCAAGCTAGGGCTTATTTTTGGGATAGGTCTTATTTTCAAGGAAACACAGTACTAACTTTAGAGACTTTTTCTAATATATGAGAAAGAAGTGTTTATAGCAATTGTATATTATATGCATATTCAATATAATGTTTTTCTAACATTGTAATAAGATTATGACACATCCATTATGTGACCATGTTGCTGCAGATTCTGAAGATGTCTGCTGAAATATGGGAAATATGTTTCTACAGAGTTTTTATAATGAATGTTGGTATTATACAAGTGCCAATATTAGATCCAGATCCCTACCTAATAATCCAGGGCATACTAAAGGATATTTTGATAAGCATTTTTCAGCAGCACTAATATTGTTAACTTAGATAGTAATATCTCTGTAATGTCATAGCCTAGTTATTCAAAGAAGAAGTTCTAAATTTTCTTTTTCTTTACTCCTTCATAAAGTCCATTTCTTTTTCTTAAGAAATCATATACATTATCACCACTTCTATAACATTTAGACATTTCAGAGTACTTGGAATTTCATATACACATTCTGAGAAATAAAAGCATCTTTACTTTTTTATTATTAATATTTTAATTCAAAGGAAGTATATTAAAATAATTCAAAATAACTCAATAATTCAATGAATTATTAAATGTTCTACAAAACCTAGAACCAATTTCTTTTTGTTGTTTAGTGATCTTTAGTATCAACCAAAAGAAAGTTGTACAAAAATTAATATATTATAGAATTTCAATAGCAATGATATTTGAACAGACCATCTGAATTAAAGAGAAAAAACTCTCAAGTATCAGAGAACAATGAAGAAAAACAGTTTTTACTCTGGGGACATTGACATCACACATTGCACAACCACAAGTGTGCTGAAATTTCAAAACATCTCAAACTGCCCAAACATTCTGGCAGTTCCAGAACAATTCTCTATCTATCCTCCCATCAAAATTAGCCCAGATGTGTCAAAGAAGATCATACATTGAAATTCCAAATGCTTTGACAGCAAATCCGAAGGGGTATTTAGTTATAATAGTGGGGACTTCAGTGTCCATGTGGCAGCAGGTAGACCAAGAAAGAAAGAAACCCTTGGAAAAGTTGACTGGCTTAACAAAATGGAAATAGTGTCAGACTTTATCATTTGCAGCAGCCAAAAGTCTATTAATAGGAAATGCAAAATGCTGATTGTAATTCTGTTCATGACTTAGTCTGTGCAAAAATTAAATTTAATCTCCAATGTAAAATAAAGGATAATTTCCGTCTCCATAGAGGAACTGGTCCAAAATGGTTGATCAGGATGTAAACAAATACAGTTGTAC
Source organism: Crotalus tigris (assembly GCF_016545835.1). Classification (NCBI taxonomy): domain Eukaryota; kingdom Metazoa; phylum Chordata; class Lepidosauria; order Squamata; family Viperidae; genus Crotalus; species Crotalus tigris. The sequence goes on along the minus strand of NW_024100087.1, from coordinate 2,011,618 downwards.
TTCGGTACTCAACTGCTTTCAAACTCATCGAATTTGGTACTCAACGCATTTTAACGAGAAAATTTTGTCACAGTACTTGTTGTTTGTTTGGTACTCAATGTGCAAGCTAGAACTAATCAGTGTCAGTTGCCTCATGACTTGCTACCCTTTCAAGCCAAAACATGGTAGTTCTTACCCTGGGTACATCCCCTTGCAGTCTTACCTTAGCTTCTTTGGTCATGTTGTGTTTTTCTCATTAGTATGGATAAAGTGAAATTTTAATTTGATTTGATCTAAGTATTTATTAATTTTTAGGTTTATATCTCATGTAAAGTAATAATATATAACCCTATATTTTTACATATTGCCTTAAAATATGGGAATGCATTAAATTTATTTACATTATTCCTTATGGGAAAATTTTGTTTGGTACTCATCATTTATGGTACTCATCACATCTCCTAGAAAAATAGCATTAAGAAATAGGTTCACCATCCTACCACTGCTTGATGATATGGGTATGGAGAAAAAAAGAAGCTCTCTATGAATGTGCCAAAGGCATATACCCAACCATATGATAATGAACACTAGTATGGATCTCATGTAGTTTTTTTCTGATAGACAAACAGAAATAAGTCAAGCCTGTTGTCAAGGCATAAATAGGCAACTGACCTTGAAATTTACCATTAGCAAAAGGCAAAATATGAGTCACAAGGGAAGATAATGACCCTAGCATTGGAAGAGGTGGCACAGAACATAAGTACAGTATGCAGTTTACCATTTTCAGTCTGAATTAACCATCAATATTATTTACAAGGCTAATGGGAATTTTAAATAAGTGGCTTTAAAGAAGAGAGATTTTTTTTTCTTTTTACCAACAACTATATAACCACAAAGAGCTTCAGGGGGCAGCAGCTGATCTACCACATACCCAAGCATAAGAAAATCAGGACTTGGATAAATGAAGTAAAAGTGGCAGTAAAACTATGAAAATCATAAAATAACTGAAATGAATGGAATCGCAACTGAGATACTCAGAATTGGTAGAGACCATCTGAATTAATGTTACAATTCAGAAAAGTTCCCATTGCTTGGAATTGAGATATCATAATTCCAATTTTGAAAAAAGGGAGAGCCACAAAAGCTATCATTAATTATTGGAAAGAATCATCGAACTATACTTCCAAAAACAGTGGCAACAGATAACTAAAGGACAGCAGCCCAGCTTCCATACAAACTAAGAATAATTTTCATCATCATCAAAAAAACAAAACAAAACTGTACAACAACGAATTCAGTGAGGCAAAATAACAGCCATTATATTCACTGACCTTTCAGCAGCCATCAACAGTATATTCTGACCAATTTTGTGAAAAGCTTTGAAAATCAAAGACATTTTCCAAAGAAATGTCACAGTTGATGCCATGATGAGGAATGAATAAAGTATGATGAAACCCACTAAATCTTAGTTTGCTGATGACAGGGCCATATTTGCAGATAGTGACACTGATAGCTTGTATGATATCAAAAACAGTGCAAATTCACAAGACCTAAGAATTCAGGTCAATCATCTAAAGATTCTGGCAAAGATTCTGATCACAGTCTGCCATCCATCTCAGTGGAATCTATATACCCATATTAGGATTATAATTAGGTTAATGCAAATATCTTAGGTCACTAATAAAAGAACAGAAAAAAGTGTCAAGAGCAAAAATAACTTCCATGGCAGTCTTTCAATCGTTAAACTAGTATCCACAGAGGAAACAAAACATCTCAGTGAAAACCATTATGCAGACCTTCCAGGCATCAGTCCTGCCATATGGATATGGAACATAGGTACTATTGAAAGTATACCCAAATAAATATTATATTGTCCTAAAGTGGTGACTAAATCATATCCTGGGCATCTCCCTGCATGCTCAGATCAGAAAAATATCACTAAACTGAGATGTTAAGAATGAAACACAAAGCAGATTAAGATGTGGTATGGCACTGCCTTCCTGGTAGACTAAAGAGAAAATGGATTGCACATGAAACATTCAGTGAAGAAAGCACCAACGAAAGCAAATCGAAGATTATATGAATAACCCAGAACTCTGATTAAACAATACAAAACACTCTGTCCTTAATCAGAAAACATGCAAAACTATTCTAAGATATGTGTCAGGGTTCCGACAGATGAAGCTCTTTAAAAGAACTTCAAGGCATTGTTTTCCTTAAAGAATTTTTTTTTTGAGAAACAAAGTATAGGCACTACATAGTTGAAGCCAAAAACTGAATTTCCCTCCCCTGGCACAAAGTAGCAAAGCACAATTCCCTCCTCCAATTAAGAGTCATAATTCACATTCCCCAATTAACTTGAAGCATGGGCTTTCTCCCCAGCTCTTCAGCTGCCAAATCTCTATCAACTCTGGACCTAATAACCTTGGATTCCCACGGCTGAGTTATTGTTATTATGATTAGCTGGACTCTCATCCACATTCCCCCTCCCAGCATCAATGAACTCTAAAAATGATAGAGAAAAAATGGCTACATCTGTTGTCAAAGCAAAAACATCCAATGTTAGCAGCGTTGACAATATGTTTGTTGTTAAGTAGCATCTGTAGCATTGTGGAGGAGAGAACACATAAAAACGGTGAGACTGCTTATTTCCACTTTTATTTCTTTGTTAAGTCATAGTTGCTGATTTTTTTTTGTCTTCTAATATTTATGTGTTTTTCCTATATGTTCACCTTTTTTTAATGGAATGTATCATAATGCCAGATAAGATCTACTCTGAATGTCGGTAATCTCTTCTCCAGTAGGCTTCAAGTTCAAAATTACATAGACCTCTTACTATGCACACTTCCATTATAGTACCTCTTTGCTTTGTGCATTCACTTCAGCTGCTATCACTAGAATGATCTGCTTCAAGCTGCACTTCCTTTCCCAAAGATGGATGTCCTATTTTACCAGGGCAGGAACTGGAAGTGCCTGCAGATGTATACTTGGATCACTGACATATATGTGCAAAAGACCATCAAAGGGCTTACTTTGACAGGATGTAGTACAAGGTACCTGCTTTGCAAAACTTCAATCAAAGAGAAGCACTCCTTTGAGGTTTGGCACAATTATATTCAATATCAAGTCAGGATTTCACCACCTCATGCATTGTTATTCCTTTTTCTCTCCATCCCCTGCCATTGTTTTGTCAAATGCAGAGTTCTGAAGATCATAAAACTTTCACAAATAGTTAGATTGTCTTAGTGTTGCATAGTATGAACTTAATACAACTTTTTAGATTAGTTTTACACTAATATATAGACTTACAGCATTATATTCTGATTTTCAGTGTTATCCATACAACTTAGAACCCATTCCTTCCAAAAGCATTACACTTGGAGTCCCGTAATCCCCAGGAACACAACCTTTGAGCTGCAATCCAATAAACTATCTGGAGAAGTGTTATTAATGAAATAGTGGTATGACATCAGATTCTTCTTTTGGGCATAAAGGTTTGTGCAATATCTTTTGATGAAGATGCCTCATAAAACAAATGCTGATATCAATCAAGAAAGATGGCTATTTCTTGGTGGTTTTAAAAGTGTGGGGCCCTTTTCAATTTGCTCAGAGGCTAAATGCCTGGATGAGAGAAATCATTGTTCAGCTGCCATTGACTCACATTCTTTCCTCCCACTCTTTGGAAGATTAGTGTGTGCAGAAGTTACAGCCCCCAATTAATCTACTGGTCTCTTTATCTTGGCCAGTTTCTTTCCTTTTCCTTTGAAGAGCACTCTATCTGCAATTTTGTAATTTCTGTTCTCTCCAGTTTGCATCCTAAAGCAAGGGGGAGTAAGATATGGGGAAAGGAAATCAGAATGAGCCTGTGGTTTAAAAAAAAAAGTTTAAATTTCTCTTTCTTTTCAATGAAATACTGAATTATGTAGGGAGGTTGAAAGTTCCTTTACAAAGAAAGAGAGAGTTTCTTCCTCTAAGATCTTAAGAGGACCAATGTCACTGACTTATGAATTTAATTTATTTTAGCCAATAATTGCCACTGTCCGCTTATGCAAAAAGGCTTGGTCAAAGAAAGCCCTCCTGAGATCCCTAAAGGTATTTTCACCCCTAAATCTTCCTTTGCCATATGTTTGCAAACACCACGGGATGCCATTGTCACACTGAATTCTGGGCTTCTTCTTGTATGCAAAATGTTAAATAGGGACAAAATTACCATTTTATTTTCTGCTTCCTGCATATAGTACAAATTGCTAGTTTACAGCCCTTCAGCTTGTCAGCATTTTTAGCCTGTATTGACTTAGTTTTCTATGACAAGTTGAAGGAAAAGTTGAGAAAGATGATGAGAGGTTGAAATGTGAGAGAAATTTTCCTCTCAGAAATATTTAGCCCCCAGAATGGTTTATCATATATACTTATTCCATGTGGAAATGTGATGTAATGCTTCATGCAATGCAGAAGAGCCATTTTCATTCACTTTTTCAGAGGACTGATTACTGATTTGTATGATCAGCCAACTTTCTCCCACTGCCTTCTTACTTTTAAAATATTTCTATATAAACTATCTCTACAACTATTATTATTTTTTACATCTCTTCAATACTGTCTGAAGAATATGATAAAATGCAATATAATGTGATCTGTTACTTCAGAGGCATTCCAGGGAGAATTGCAAGAAAAAGCTGGGCAGAGATGCCACTTCCTTCTGGGCTATCTTCCTGGAATGCCTTGAAAGTTATATAATATGATGGTGAGAGCTTCTTCTGAGTTTAAAAAGGATTTTATAAAAAGCTTGTTCCTACCCAAGTGATCCATTTCAAAAATTGTTGATTGAAAGTTTAGAAATAATTCCAAAAATTGTTGGATAAAAATTTGAAATAATTGCAGCCTATTCCTCTTGCTATGATCTTTTTGTGTTCTCATTCTGAAGAGTATTCTAAGATTATATTTTATATTTTCCTATGAGAAGAAAAATAGAAAGGGGAGCTTTATATTGCAGGAGCAGTTTTAATTAGAATGGAGAAATAGAGTCAGTGGTATAGATGTCTGCATGAGTGTCCATGGATTCATGATGATTGTCCATAGGAACAAAAAACAACAGACACCTGATCATCACACGAATGCCATGAGTATCATCCTTGTAATATAAAGATTGGGTATTTGCATGATGATTTTACCATTTGCATGTTATTTTGGTTTCATTGTGGTTTGTCATAAATGCCACTTTGTATGGGACTCTTAAGACATGAAGATTTCTTTGTTGAAATCTGAAAGAGATTGTTAATGCTATAAATTTACTTTTTATATTGTAACTAAAATATATATCATCAGAACACTATAGCCATCTGTTAATACATTTGAAAACAAATGAAATTTGTTTTTAAATATATGGTATGAAACTGGATTGTATAAAAATATATCTGCAGCTAGTTATGGGGTACCCAAAGGCATCAGTTTTTTTGGTTTATTAAATGTTATGGTTATGATTTTATAGTTATTGGTTTTAATGTGAGCTGCCCAGAATCTAAGATGGGTGACTATATATATAGAAACGTTCAAGGTAAATCTCCTCCCCCTGTCTCTTCCCTCCCTGATACAACTGACAAAGTGGGAAGGAGCCTGTGGCCTAGAGGTTAATACAGCTGCCTAACATGCACACAGCCCAGGCTCAAATCTCAGAAGGGTAAGTGTGGCTGAAGAGAGTTAAGAAACTCGAAATAGCTATCCCATTCTCCCTTAATCCTTTGTTAGCAATCCAAAAACCTCAGAATATATATATAGGTTTTTGGAACCTCAGAATATATATATATATATATATATATATATATATATATATATATATATATATATATATATATATATATATATATATATACATATTCTGTGGTTTTTGCAGGTGTTTGTATGTAGGTCTTTGGTTATTCGGGTTTTCTCCCACGTAAAATTGGAAGCTTCTTGGCGACGTTTCGATGAAGTCCCATTCGTCATCTTCAGGCTGGTGTTTTCAGCTTCGTGCTTCGTGCTTCGATTGCTCCTCGAAGCACGAAGCTGAAAACACCAGCCTGAAGATGACACTTCCAATTTTACGCAGGAGGAAACCCAAATAACCAAAGACCTACATACAAACATCCGCGAAAACCTCAGAAAACAAATATCGAACCTCTACGGGGAGGAAATCCACCATCTGACCAGGACCTATGAAAAACTTGAAGTCCAAAGAGCTTCCATTTTATCCATTGCTCCTCAAAGCACGAAGCTGAAAACACCAGCCTGAAGATGACGAATGGGACTTCGTCGAAATGTCGCCAAGACACTTCCAATTTTATGCGGGAGAAAACCCGAATAACCAAACACACACACACACACACACACACACACACACACACATATATATATTTAAAATAAGGTGAGCACCAGGGTGATAAAACTATAAAAGTTTAATTTAATTTAAAAATGCCAAGCTTTCGCTGTCTCCTGCCGGCATCCTCAGGGCTTAAAACGCCAGGGAGTGAGAGAGTCTCTTATAAGCAAGCCAAAGTCTGCGCCCGGCTTCTCGATCTCGTCATCGGACCTAATTGGTTGGATTGTGCTCCGGTGACTCGTTTCTTCCTGCACCCCTTTTTTCGCGTGTGTCCTCATTTGCCTTCTTTTCTTTGAGCTCTAAAGTAGGTGGAGCAACCTCCTTGTCTCTCTGATTGTCTCTGTTCTCTCCCTCAGGTTTATCTAGTGGTTTGCATTTCTCATTCTCCTTCTCCCAATCCACATTTGCACGACTATTCTCTCTCTGAATGTTTTCCCTTTCATCCCTAGTACCTCCCCCTTGTGCCCAACTGCTGTCAAGATGGTCACATGTACCACTCTGGGTTAACTGGGGTGTGGTAATAAGCTGGGATGATTCAATAAGTTGTTTGTCTATGAAGCCAGTCTCGTAGATGCGGCTAAACCCAGTTAACATGCTCCCCCCTCTTTCTTTCGTCTCCTGTGCTCTTTTTCCCCGCGTTATAAACAAAGGTCTCGGTCTGGGGGGAGGTGGGGTTACGATCCTTCCGAACGTCACAGCATTCCTCTTTCATCCCCTCCTCGCTCTGTTGCCTCTCATTGTTGCGTGCCTGTAACAAGGATCTTTGGAGTCGTTGGGTGCTGTTGATGTGAGGCGCGGTAGGCTGATCCCGCAAGCTCCGCCCTCTCGCGCATTCCTCCATCCGGGTTTGCTCTTCTCTCCGCTCTCCAGAGTGTCCATCGACTTGCAGTCGCTCCTAGAGCTATCCCACACCCCATACATCCCCAACTCAGTCGGCATTATAGAACGGAAGGGTCGTCCCATCTTCTTCGGATCGATCGTCCTATTCCTCTCGAGCCATAGATGAGGTGTTGGTTTTAACAATCCCCCCCCCATCTCCGTCTATATTGCCTTCTGCCGTATCAATTGGAAAGTCCCTGGTGTTCATAGTACGGGGATTCTGGGTTTTAGTTGTTATCGCCCTCCTGGTCTTTTGGGAGCGCGTCAACATTGTGGGGGTGGTGGGGGTTCTCCGACGTTGTTCTTCATCCTCTGGTTGTCCACGACTAGTCGGGGGGTTGGCATGTTCCCCTTGGTTTTTCCACTAGATCTGCCGTCGGGCCGTCGGTAACGGGATGGGTAACTGGCCGCACTCCATGATCTTAATGTCAAGTGTGCAGAGCAGAGGTCAATGTGTCGATTAATGAAGTTACTATTGGAAAGCCATGCCTCTTTAAGAAGGCGGCCTCCCTTTGTACTGTCACTTGCCAAGACGCATACCTCATTAAAATTAAAGTGGTGGCCCAATTCCGCCATGTGAACCCAAATCTGGGAGTGCTGCTCGCCCCTTTTCACATTGCAGATATAGGGGAGGGTGACACATGTTGTCTGTGGCACTAGTTCACGGGGTGGTGGGTTGCTCCGAGATTCCGATGGTATACTAAACTGATTAATGAAACTTACCGGATACCCATTGCGCCTACATACTTGGAAAAGGTGGTTTCTTTCCTCTTTCTTTGCTTTGGCAGTACTGCAATGTGACTCTACTCGTTTGAATAGAGTTCTGACGCAACTGACCTTATGGGCTGTCGGATGGTTACTCTCAAAATGGAGAATCCTGTCCGTACAAGTTGCTTTTCAGTATACCTTGGTGGTCAAAGATCCATCCAGTTGGCGTTGGACCAATACATCTAAGAATGCCAATACACCCTGATTTTCCTCCTCCATGGTGAACTGGATGTCTGGGTATACCGAATTCAAAATACCCATAAAGTTAGTCTTGTGCTGCTTCTTGATGACTACAAACGTGTCATCCACATAGCGGGCCCAAAATTTTAGTTGGTACTGGGCCATTGCTATGTGTTCCAAACGTTGGAGTACCACCTCTGCTATTACACTGGAGATCAGAGACCCCATTGGTGTTCCCTTAATTTGTTCAAATATAGTGCCCTGAAAGGTAAAGTAGGTCTTTAAGCAGACTCCCACCAGTTTAATAAGATCCTCCGTCTGGAGGGAGTCCTGATGTTGTTCTTGGTCTCCTTGATTCAACCGGTCTTTAAGGACTGTAACCACAAGGTCCTGCGGGATGGAAGTAAACAGGGAGACCACGTCAAAAGAGACCATGAGTTCGTCTTCCTCCACCCTCAGGGCTCTAATTCTATTCAGAAATTCATCTGCCGATCTCACAGTGGTATTATTATTACTGGCCAAGTGGCATATATGTACGCTCAGCCACTTAGCCAATTCCGAGGTAGAGAAGGAGAAGGAGAAATGCAAACCACTAGATAAACCTGAGGGAGAGAACAGAGACAATCAGAGAGACGAGGGGGTTGCTCCACCTACTTTAGAGCTCAAAGAAAAGAAGGCAAATGAGGACACACGCGAAAAAAAGGGGTGCAGGAAGAAACGAGTCACCGGAGCACAATCCAGCCAATTAGGTCCGATGACGAGATCGAGGAGCCGGGCGCAGACTTTGGCTTGCTTATAAGAGACTCTCTCATGGCGTTTTAAGCCCTGAGGATGCCGGCAGGTGACGGCGAAAGCTTGGCGTTTTTAAATTAAATTAAACTTTTATAGTTTTATCAACCTGGTGCTCACCTTATTTTAAATATGAATATTCCCAGGGTTCATATTTTTAGTGTTATTAACCATATATATATATATATATATATATATATATATATATATATATATATATATATATATTAACCTTGAATGAACACCCTGTCAGCCCAGATATGGGAGAAAGAAATCTTCTTTCTTTTCTTTTCTTTTGCCTGTATCAGCTCAATCTAGAGCCATCCACAAGCAGCAGTCACTAACTGCGACATCATTTTACATTTTTAGGTTTTTTTTTGTTTTTTTTTTTAGGTTTTGCTAACAAAGAATAAAGAGAGAATGGTATAGCTATTTCGGGTTCCTTTAACCCTCATCAGCCAAACTTACTCTTCTGAGATTCAAACCTGGGCTATCTGCATGTTAGGCAGATGTTATAACCTCTAAATCTGGGCTGACAGGGTGTTCATTCAAGGTAAAAATCTCCTCCCCCTGTCTCTCTCCTGGTAGCTAACAAAGTGGGAGAGAACCCGTGGCTTAGAGGTTATAACATCTGCCTAACATGCAGATAGCCCAGGTTCGAATCTCAGAAGAGTAAGTTTGGCTGATGAGGGTTAAAGGAACCCGAAATAGCTATACCATTCTCTCTTTATTCTTTGTTAGCAAAACTTAAAAATAATAATAATAAAAAAAAACCTAAATATAAAATTTCTGCATGGGTATTGTTGTCACTGGCACAATTGTTTATTCCAGTCCTCAGGTTTATATAATGGATAATAAGAAAATGGACAGAAAGGTATATCTAGATTGGCTGACTTGGCTAGTGAAGGTCTCTGGTACACCCTCTTGCCCTTTCTCCTATATTATTTCTGAACTACTTTTCAGTAAAAATAACTCTGTTTTTTTGTATGATTTTAAAATGACACCATTTGAACTGTTTTATGAAAATATTGTATTGAATATACTCAGAATCTTTCAGCTATAGCAAAAGTACAAGTCATCTATCTCAAGATTAAATTAGTCAGGCTACTGTCAACTTTTACAGATGGATGAATTTACTTTGTCTGGATTTTATAGAAAGTTATTACCAGACCAGAATTAATAACTGCTTTCCCTGATGTATTTCTCAAAGAAGTCACACTTGAAACTGCTCATCCATGATGTGAAATGTTCTCACAGAAAGAGCAGCATTTGTTGTTGTTGTCATTTAAGATATGTTTCTTTTGCTTGCAATACTGTACTGATATTTGCTTATTTCTGTCTCTCATATTTCCCTGATTGCATATTTTATGCTTAAAAATACAGTGAATTCAAAACTATTTTAGATGAATTCAGAACTATTGTTTTGAAATTCATCTAAAATTGGGAGAAACTGCTATTACTGAGTTTTAAAGTAAGGTTTAAGTGCCTAGCAAAACAATGCGAGCATTAATTTTCTGATTCAGACAAATATGAAACAACAGGAATATAAAGTCTTTCAGTTAATTGTTAGCCACGTGAGGAGGTTTTGTAGATAAGCAAGTTACATACGTATCTTGGGCTACTAAAATGAGACTTCATTGCTCAAATAGTTTCATTGCATTTCAATTCTGTTTTTTCTTAATATATTATCAGATTATATTTCCAGTTTACAAGGTTCATTGTGGAATACCAAGTGACACTCTATATTATCCAGTATTAACCAGTTCTAGCTGTTGCAGAAAAGCAAACTTTTGAGCGATCAGTCAGTGTATCATTAACATCTTGAAATATGCCGCACATTGTTGCATTTGTAAAACTGGACACGTGTCTACAAAGTGTGGCTTGTATCTTGATCTGAAACTGGCCAAGCCACAAAATTCTGGTGATCCCTTTAAAAGATCACTCCCTCTGCATCTGAACAAGGAGAGAATTTGTGCCTTCCCAAATCACCTTTGGAAATAAAAACCTTTTAGAAAGGCTTTACAAGTGGTTAAATGTTCTTTCCCTGCAGTCAACTTCCTGCCTACTGTAAACCCAATATCAGTTCTTTGTAATCAAATCAACTTGACTGGGTGAAAGGACAGTGCATAACTTTTGGAACCTGGCATGAATAACTCTTGGATAGAAGGGAAGCCAAAGATTTGCAAAATGGCAATGAAAAAGCTCATTGGGACCATCCCAGCAGAAAGAGAGAGTAGAAAAGTGCAGACAATTCAGTCTTTTGAATAATAATGTCCATATATACATCTATTAAATGAAAATTTATTTTTAAAAAAATCATAAGAAAAACCATAACAAAGAAGACCTAATTATGAGCTCAGCATAGTTGGGGGGCTATGCCATAGGGCTGCGATGCACATTTGGAAATTAAAAAAAAACATTCCATATCACCACTCTTAACAATTTGTATGTAAAATTTCTAGGAATGTACAGATATTTTTAGGACTGCTATCCAAGTGATTTATAGAAGTCAGGTATGAAACAACTTCAGCTAATAAAATAAAAAAACTGCAAAAGATGTTGAGTAAAATTACATTGAACGAAGGATCCTACTGTCACATTGAAATTTTAATATTTGAGTGAGTAGTCATTATCTTATATATAATACAAATGTCTAAAGATTACTTTGGCAAAATATATATACAGTGTTTGGCCTTACAAATAAAAGTTATATCTGAAATGCATAGTAATATTGTTTTGTAAATGCCTTGAAAAGGAAATGTCTCTTTCCTGCCATTACTAAGAATGATACATATTTGTTTGTGTGACAACAGATTGCTGTTTAAAGGAGAATAGGAAAGCAGAGTACACAATTCGATAGTGTAATGAACTTACATATTTGTAAATAAGCACAAATGTTGCAGACCATCAATGCACCAATAGTGATTTAGTTAAGCACTTTGTCCCTGCAGAAAATGGAGTAAGATTAACATACCAAAGGAATTTAAATGCATGCATTTCAACTGCAGAAGGAGTGAGGAATCATGAATTAAGCAATTTAAAACATGACTTCAGATGTAATAAGGGTTCAGTTAAAAGCAATGTGAGTTGGTAACAACCTGCTATAGTAATCATTGCCAAACAGCCAATAGGAAGTTGCTTAGAAGGCAGCTTTATGTGCTCCTTGAAGTTGATCATAAACCTTTGTTGTGCCATCCTCTTCTGAAGTTAGCAACAAAGCCCTGCTGTTTTAGCTGACCCTCGGGCAATATTCAATCCAATTGAATCGAATGGCCATGGTGCTTCCACTAATGTGCTTTGGCATTTAATGATATGGAGCCTTCTTACCATCAAATTAAGGTGGATTAAATAGAATCCAAAGACTTTTCACTCCTTCCACTAATTAGTTGCTTGCAGATGAAATGATGAAAGGCATCCCACTGTGTTGGTTCAGGGCATTTTGCACTTGAAACGTAAATTGTACTGATTATCCTTTAAAAGATTGATTTCTTCTTGGCAGTGCCAAGAATATTAGGATTCATATTTTTCATTGACGGCCATAAGGAAAGAAATGCATAAATCTTTCTTTGCATGTCCATCTAGTTTTCAGGGTTTTCTTACTATCTTTTTAATGTTTTGTAGTATAAATCTTAAATCAATATTTTGATTATAACAAAGAAGACAACATAAGGGGAGAAACCGAATAGGATATGTTTAGCTGCATCCACTAAATACTTTCTCTAATTGTACCACTCTCTCAGATCAGGAATGTGTGGCCCATTCCTCCATGTGATACTTTATCTCAATAACAGATGAAAGTTTCTAGTATGATCTGCTTGTTTCAAATGAGGTTTCACCTTGTCTTGTTATTCATTTTTTAAATCTAGACCTATTTTATGTTTTGGATCATTGATACTTACTAAATCTAAATAAATTATTACTTTTTCATAAGAGAACATTTTGGATGACTGTAATGACAAATGAAGCAAACTTACAGTAGATGTTATAGTTTTTGTTACAAAACTGACAGTGTCAGTAGTACACAAGATTATGTATTTCTACTGTATTCAATTTTAGATGAGGGAACAAGTACTGTATTTGCTTCTAAATTTGTTGCAACAATAATAGAGATATAAGTCAAGTCTTGTGTCTATGCATGTCTATGTAAAATACTGATGTTTATATCCCAAAAATTGCTTTTATGATTAGTTATCAATCTTTAAAACTATCAGGAAATGCTTTGAGTGCTAGTAGTAGTCCCTTAGAAACTACACCTAAATAACACAGAATCTCAGCAGCTTGAATCAAAGAGATTAGTTAAATCTTCCCAGTCTGGAAATAAAAAGTAGTTGTTCCTTGGGGAATATGTGGAGTAATTCCTCCACATATTTTCACTTTTGAAATCCTGGGAATGGCAGAGAAGTGAAGAATTAGAAGCTAATTAGGGATTAGAAACAGGATGTGTGAGACAATACTGGAAGGAAGAAACTGAAACTTCTGTCACATAAACCGAGCTGTGGATAAAATTGATGTTCAACAAAGGTGTGGTTGGTTGTAAAGTGCAGAAATGATTGCATAATCTCTTATTATAGTTATACTGCAATCAGATGAGGTATACCAAAAATGAAATAAACTAAATTATCAGATTTTCTGTATGACATTTGAAATGATTGGCAGTAGACTCCAGGCTATATGCTGTTATCATGTTCTATAAATCAAGAACTGCCTTTTTGTTATAAAGGATACATTTCATTAAGATAAAGTTAAGAAAGCAGTGTTTAAGTTTTGATTGCCTTTATTTGGATTCTAGATCCCCTGTGGATAAGGCTGAGCTTAGTTTTTATTGTTTATAAGAGTATATGTGTTTTTCCAAATCATGTCCAATCAATTTAATTTACCACAGGTGGACTCCAATCAAGGTGTAGAAACATGTCAGCAATGATCAAGAGAACTGGGAGGCACTAGAGCTAAATTTCAAATGTTGTTGCAAGGGGTCTGAATACTTATACCAATGTATTATTTCAAGTTTTTTCTTTTTAATAAATTTACAGACCTTTCTAAAATTCTGTCTAAAATTTTGTCATTACGGGATACGAGTGTAGATTAATGACAGAAAAAAAGTGAATTTCAACAACTATATTGGCAAAAGTGAAGGGGGTCTGAATACTTTCTGAATGGATTGTATGTGCAATAGCTTCATATTGGAGAGTTGGATTGAGGGTTTTATCTTTTGTTCTCTACAGAATCATAACTATCTGTCACAGAAGATATCTGATTACAAAGGTACATGCTTATTTTCTACATCTACCAAAACAAGACATCTCCACTGGAGTTTAAGCATGAACAATTTTTGCTTTCTTCAGTTTTGTACATGACTCATTTTTCATTGCTGTCATCTATTTTGCCATTTATGGTAGCTTGATGTTGAAATGACATTAAATACTGATAATAACATTCTACTCAGAATAGAATTGTTTTAGATAATATGGCTACATAAACATTTTCCATGATGATTTATCTCACAGGAACTTTCATTACTATTTTTTTTCCTCCAGGAAAAACTATCTTCTATATTTATTGAGTTATAGAGAGTTGTTTATATATATTCTAATATCAATGGGAATCATGGCCAATTTTTCCCAGAATTGCCATATTACTTTTTATCAATGATATCTTCAGCAAAACACAACCATGACAAATGCATAATGTCATCAAGTAAAAGCAGCCATTATGTATTTATGTCCTGACATCCATGTAAATACATAAACTGTAGCATTTGCTTGATGATGTCATAATGTAGGTATTATAATTTATTCTCTTGCTCCCTATGGAGAAATCCAAACTTTTAACCCTCTTGACCTGTCTACCCAGATCCTTATGTCTTATTTTATTCTTATTTCATTGAAACAGGAACAGCAAGAATTATAACCATATGGAATGTTTAAGCAGTGACTAATAGAATTTCAATGAGGGGAAAAAAAGAAAGTGGAGGGATAGAGGAAGGAAAACATTTTTTCAATTCATTTGAAAATCCAATCAGAGAAAATATTTCCTTTTGTTTATCCTATCCGCTTTGTATTTTAACTAATATTACATGCTAGTAAATAAGACTTTATTAGTACTGGTAGCAAAAGATAAAAATATGTACATAGTACTGAATGAACAATGAGTTCATATAGCTGAACATGTTTAAATTGAAAAGACAAAAAAAATCCTTTGCTAAAAATATCAAAATGTCTCATCCAAATTTAATATAGTAAAACCTACTGAGAGAACCATTTTTGTCTGTTTTGGAAATTTCCTCCTTGATCATAACTTAATTATCTGAATTACAATTTGCTTAGGAAGTCACATAATATAAATATTGCTCTTACCTTACGTATTCCCTGATGACAATGAAGAGGGTTTGAAGCAACTGTATGAAGAAATGACTAATATTGTAAGTTAATATTGCTTAAATATTCCCTAAAATCTTGATCAAAATCATTGCGCGACGTATCAAACTTTTTTCCCCATTGCCGACAATGGGGTGGGCATGGTTCCCTCGTGACATGTCCAGCCCACGGGCTGGCAGATTTATATTATTTAAAATCCATTATCCATCCATTATGTTTAGATATCACTTCTTAATTTTAACAAGTCAGTGTACTACTGACACTGTCAGTTTTGTGAAATGGTTGCTTAATAAATTCTGATTACTTCAGAATAATCTATTGAACCTGACTTCATGATTATCATAAATCAGATCAATTTGGATTTGAATCAAGTCAAATTGATTGAAATCAGATTCAATTTGATTAGCAAAAAAAATGTTTGCACCTTCGAATGTCATTGAAATTGTCAAATTTTTTCAAAGGCATTCAAGTTGATTTCTTACATCAATCTAATAATTTGACTTGGATTTTTCATTCAGAGGGAGATCCAATTGACTTGAAGCTTTGCACATTTCTAACAATTTAAATTTAAAAGACTGCAGAATTTGCCAAGGAAGAAGAAATAAAATGATAGATTCCATCCAGTTACATATGAGTGCAGGACTTAAAGATGATGAATTACCTTAATAAATTTTTTGTTATTTCCTTGCCCATTGAAAATTTATGCATCAGCTTCTCATTGATAACTTTGTCATATGGCAACTTTTGTGATGATGAAGGATGATTAACATGAGCATCATTTAAAGGGCATCAGTCAGACATAGGTGGGAAAAATCAAGTTAGCTAAAGGTTGCAAGGATATATGGAATTAAAAATAGGTGGAACTAGGCAGAAGGATGGACACTGCTAAATTGCTGAGCTTGCATCATTTATCATTTCAATCTATTTGGAGGCATGAGCTGTCCATAATTAATTAAACCATGAAAACCTAGACTGTGGTATAGTAAAACAGTAACATCTTTCTCTCTTGAACAAGCTAGGTAAATCCTAGTTTGTGTAAAATTGTTCCAAATAAAGACAGTATTGTCACCTGGGCAACAGATACAGATTGCAAAAATGAGATTTGTAGATTGCATCAGAACACACAGAGAACAATCAATGTGGGATAAAAGTTTCATTATACTTAGAAATAAGTCTGAGTTCAGACTCTGAAGCCTTTATCCATTGCAGAATGCTCATGTTTTGCTTTGGGTTCCATTTCAAAGGCATATCAAGTCACAATTCTCCCACAAGCCTGATAACCATAACAAATGTTTTCTTTATACTACTAATGAAACCATTTTCCTTGGCCCCTTAACTCCAGAGCATTTTGCACAGCAAAAAGCCAAAATTTAATGTGAGTTTCTAACTTACAAGTATTAGGTTACACTGCTCTAGAATTACTGCTACATCTTACAGAGGAATGAGCAATCAGTAGTTTCAAGTGCAAGATTCCTTTTCACTTTCATCTGTGAAATTGATTCAGTTCTTAAGGCTCTTAAACTGTCAGTTTCTGGTGAGATATTCAATAAACAGTCATTGGCTGTTGTTCTTCCCACCCACCCCCACATCAAGTTCTTTGGGAAATGTTCTGCTTAACACAGGAAATAACATATGTAGAAAAAGTGACTGGTATTCCAGAAAGGCTTGTTCATTGTATTTAAAAGGAAATGGATGAAAGTCCAAAAAGTTATCTCTATACTAATTTAAAAAATTCTGAAAAAAAAACAGAAAAATTCAGTTCTTTAAATAAGTGGGTATAGTTTTCAGAAAATAGAAATGTTACATTTTTTCTTTCAAATTAATTAGAATCTTAATGTATGCATTTCCACAATCTGTGAGCAAGGATAGATAATGATGTCTAATTTATTTTAAAATGTTTATTTTAAAAAAATTACCAAGAAAAAGTTGTTAAACAATTAGACACAAAACTGTGCAGAAATTAATTTGGGGCCAATACTTTTATTTGGATATAATCTAATGATTGCCATTTTTAACATTATAATTACCAGCATTTCTACCTAATATAGTAGCACTGGATGTCTGTATTTGCAATCTAAACACATCACAAGGTTAGGCTGGCATAAATTAACAGATTACATCCACCATTGTCTTGAATTACAAGGCCCACATATACACATCCATGACAAACCTGCATAAATACACAGCTGATAAGCAACTTGTATAGGAGCTGGAGAATGACAACATAACATAATGTTCTAAAAAAATAATTTCCTATAACAAAAGGTTAACTGAAGGTGATTGGACACAATGATCCTTGACATGTCAATAAACGAACACCTATTAGGATATTTATGACAGATATCTATGTGCCATGCTGGAATTTGAGACCAGGGTAAGATAATGTGCATGCTACATCAGTAAAAACAGCCAGACCATTCACCCAGAACTTAGTTTTTCAAGATTGGCTGCAATAAACAACTTAGTAATAGTGGGATCATGAATGACTGAGGAACCTTTTTGTTTTG
This sequence comes from Crotalus tigris, assembly GCF_016545835.1. Taxonomy (NCBI): domain Eukaryota; kingdom Metazoa; phylum Chordata; class Lepidosauria; order Squamata; family Viperidae; genus Crotalus; species Crotalus tigris. Next base: position 1,993,787 of record NW_024100087.1, on the reverse strand, counting down.
TTTGTGTAACTTGGGAGTTACATTGCACAGGGATATTCAGGGCTCCCTTTTGTATTGGAAAAAAGTTAACTCTAAACTTTTCTTCTGACCTCTGATCAGTCTGTTTGCAAATGTATTGTGAAATGAGTGCAATGTGGAACAGGTTTCTCAACTTCTGGCAACTTTAAAATGTATGGGTTTCAACTCACAGAATTCCCCAGCCAACCATGCTGGTTGAGGAATTCTTGGAATTGAAATCCACACATACAGTAGCAGAGTTGCCAAGATTGAGCTGACTGGGATTTCTGGGAGTTGAAGTCCATACATCTTAAAATTGTTGACAAAGATTGACAAACACTGATATGGAATACACAGTGCACCACAATGATTAGGGCATCTGTTCGACATCTAAATTAAAATCTCTGATTAATTACAAAATAGGCACACATTTACTTTGGCTCATTCACTTTTTTTCAGAAAGTGTACTTAATAAAGTTGTTGTAAGTGGGCTATAGAATATTTTATTTTGATTTGCTGCTCAGCAAAAATAAAAGTGAGGTACGTGTTTAATAAAGATTTAACATATCTGTTTTTTGTTTAGAAAACCAAACTGATACAGGATTTCTTACCATTCAGAGGGATAAAATACTCCCTGAATATTTGGGTATTTATTTATTTATTTATTTATTTATTTATTTATTTATTTCTCAGGGAATCTAAAAGCATGGCATATCATTTGAGAGGAGGGGGGGGGAGATGGAAAAGGAAAGAAAGTGGGGAGAGAGTTTAGACCCCCTGAGAAAAGGGTTCTATTTTAGATGACTCAAGAAACCTCTGCTAAGAAGGAATGTTATGGAAAACAGAAGCATTCCTTATTTTCCTTTCTCTATTCACTAAGATTTCCTGGAAGCTGCAATTTCCTTTCTTTAATCAGACAAACAATAGAAGCACGTGGCTTTCTGAGCTGAAATAGGTTGAATGTAAATATTATTCCATGAATACAGTAGCTATACGCATACTAGTAACAAAAGAAAGTGAATGTTACAATAGGCAAAGAAAAAGAAGAACTTGACAGGCCATGTAAAAAACAACAAGCACATAGATAAGCTTGTTTGCCTGGAGACAGGGGAACAAAGCAGGTTGAGAATACTACATTTTCAATTATTGACCTACTGTTATTTTCTGAGGGCATCAGCAAGTCTCTATAATTTATGATGCTTTCCATAGCCCTTTTCATGTCTGCTTAGCAGGTTGTGAATGTATACGCCTTTGCCACCAAGTCACCCTTGTCTGTGTTGGCCGCTTGTTTTCACCAAAAAACTTTAGCTTGCATGAAGAAATATGACCAAATGCATCCTTATCATTATCATTATCAAGACCACTCTCCAGCAGCTTCTGTAAATCACTTTTATATTTGTGCACACAGGGAATTGCAGTCAACCTTGTGAAAAAGGTCTTTAGGTTATTTTGCAAGCTCAGATGAACACATCTCATAAAACTATGGCTTTCAAGAGTCTGACCTTGGGCTTCAAAGTAATGTAGAGATCTCGAAATCTGGTGGCAGCTAATTTCCTTCCAGTGCAAAGGCAACGAAGGACTGAAGAACTTTATTATCAAAAGCTTTAGCATTGTGAAACCTACACAGTATTATTTTTATTCTGATGTGCAGTTTATGGATTTGATTGAAAGTATTCTAGAAATCAAAAGAGAAGCTGGAATTGTGTATGTGGTCAAGCAAGAAGACTGTCAGGTCCTCACAGTTTCAAGGGTAACTGATAATATTGGGTATTTGATGCAAGAAATAAGGATCCATAGGAGTACAAATAAATAAGTTAGAAGGCGTGTTCTTAGTTTCATTCTAGAGAAGGCAAAAACAATAAACTAATCAGAGGATCACCCAATACAAGAATTCTTTTTTTTTTAATTGAAAATTTTTAAAATTTTACAAAATAGGAAAAAACAACCCTCCCCAACCCACCCCTCCCTCAACTTTCCCAGAGCTGAATATAAGCTTAATTAAATTTTCTTGAATTCTTAAAGAAAAAAAAATATAAATCATAGATAAGTCTAAATACGTTACTTAAACTACTAATAGAATAATTAACAATAATATATATATATATAAAGGACATAAATATTAAAGAAAAAAAATACTTAAATAAAGAAGAATAAAGAGAAAGAAAGAAGAAAAGAAATATAAGAAAGTAAAATAATAATAAAACATATAAAGAAAAAAAATAATACAATCTATAAAATATTAAAATTTGTGTATAAATTATTGATAAACTAAGTAATATTTTTATATCCAACTTATGTTGTATAAAATCTATCCATTTTTCCCATACCACAAAAAACTTCTCTTGCGATTGATCCTTTAAAAAAGCCAAAATCTTTGCCATTTCCGCCAGATAGGATACTTTAAAAAAACACTCTTGCAAAGTAGGCAAAGATTCCTTCTTCCAGTATTGCCCTACTAACAACCTTGCGGCTGTAATTAAATTTAACATCAATATAACCTCCTTAGTATCACAATCGGTAACAATACCTAGCAAAAACAATTGTGGAGTAAATTTTACCCTCCTTCTAAAAATTCTTTGAATATTCCACCATATCTTAATCCAAAAGGCTTTTATATTTTTACATGACCACCAAATATGGTAACAAGTAGCATCCAAACAACCACATCTCCAACATTTGGGCTGTAAGTCGGGATACATACGAGACATTTTTTGTGAATCAAGGTGCCATCTATAAAACATTTTATAAAAATTCTCCCTTAAGTTCTGGGCTTGTGTAAATTTAACATTTCTCACCCAGATAATTTCCCAGGTATCTAGTAGAACTGGTTCACCAAAATTTTGTGCCCATTTAATCATACATTCTTTAATTAATTCTGGTTCTGAGTCCAATTCTACTAGCAACCCATAAATTCTCTTAATATGAGTTCGTCTTTGATCTTTTACTTGTTTAACAAAATTTTCATCTTCTCTAAGCAAGCCCACATTGCGATCTATCTTCCATCTGTCCGCTATTTGTCTGTACTGAAACCATGAATATATAATATTTTCTTGTGCTAAATCTTCCAAAGATTTTAACTGCCAAATTTTACCATCCCATCTAAGCAATTGTGCATAAGAAACACTATCCATCTTAACTCCTCTCCTTATCCCCTCTATCGCATGCCAAGGTATAGCCCATAATGGTATTTTAGAATCACTTCTGTAATATTTCCTCCAAACCCGAAGTAGAGAAATCCTTATAATATGGGATTTAAAAACCCGGTCAACTTTTTTATTAAAAATTAAATAGGCATGCCATCCAAAGAGTAAATCCCAACCCTCCAAGAGGAGTATTTCTACATTTGTTAAATTAACCCAATCACTAATTAATGTTAAGGCCACAGCATCATAATACAATTTCAAATTCGGTACCTTGAGTCCACCTCTCTCACGAATGTCTTGTATTATTTTAAGCTTTACTCTTGGTTTTTTCCCCGCCCAAATAAATTTATTGATACCTTTCTGCCATTCATTTAAATTAGTCTCATTCTTTAAGATAGGTATCATTTGAAATAAAAAAAGGAATTTAGGCAGGACATTCATTTTAATTGCCGCAATTCTTCCCAAAAGAGATAATTGCAACTCCTCCCTAATTTTTCAAGTCTCTTTGTATCCTGACCCACAACCTTTCATAATTATTTTTATACAATTTTGCATTAGAGACAGATAAAATAACCCCCAGATATTTTACCTTATCAACAACCTCAAAATCTGTCAGATTAACCAAAGTCTGCTTATCCATATTAGTCATATTTTTGGGTAATATTTTAGTCTTATTGTTATTAATTTTAAAACCCGAAACCCGTCCATATTGATATATCAATTGTAATAACTCTATTACGGAGTGAGTAGGTTGGGACAGGGTAACCACCAAATCATCTGCAAAAGCTCTTAGTTTGTATTCTTTTTTGTTAACTTCTATTCCTTTTATTTGCTGTGATTCTCGAATTTTAATCAACAATATTTCCAAAGTTAAAACAAACAGCAAAGGTGACAATGGACATCCCTGTCTAGTCCCCTTTTCTATTATAAAAACCTCTGACAAGCCCCCATTAACTATAAGTTGTGCCGTTTGTTTTTGATAAATAGCACCAAGAGCTTGTGAAATTTTTTCTCCAAAGTTCATTTTATCAATTAGTCTTAACATAAATTGCCAATTCAATTGGTCAAAAGCATTCTCAGCATCTAGAAATATCAATCCTGCAGAGACTTGATTATTTTTATCTAGATATTCTAATAAGTTAATAATTTGTCTGACATTATTCTTCATATACCTTCCAGTTATAAAACCCGTTTGATCCTTATGTATAATCTGACACAAAACCCTCATAAGCCTCTTGGCTAATATTTTTTGCAAAAATCTTATAATCTACATTTAAAAGAGATATAGGTCTATAATTCTTTGGTAGAGTAAGATCTTGATCTTCTTTTGGAATTAAAGATATAAAGGCTCTGCCCCATGACGGGGGGATCTCTAAACCCTGCAATATATTATTAAAAAGCTGTCTTAAAGGTTGAATCATCTCTTGTACCAAAGTTTTATAATAAATAGATGTCAAACCATCCATACCCGGTGCTTTACCTAATTTTAGTTCTTTAATCACTGTCTCAATTTCCTCACTAGTAATTGGACTATTAATTTCTTGTTTCTGATCTTCTGTTAATTTGGGGAAGTTGGCTTCATTTAAGTAATTATCTATATCTGAGACCTGTATTTTAGTACTCTTATATAATTTTTGATAATAATCTAGAAAAGATTTCTTAATCAACTCCTTCTGATATACCAATTTACCATTATGATTTATTTTATCTATAATTCTCTGTCTCTGTTGCTTTCTGAGTTGGTAAGCCAACCATCTCCCTCCAATACAAGAATTCTTATAAAATAAATGTTCATACATTTCAGTTCAACAGTCAACAGTCAGACACCCTCTGCACTAGCTAAAGAGGCATCACAGGACCAAATTGTTAATATATAAACTGCATTCTTGAACAAAAATCATTATAAAAACCATTGCAGGAAGGGTAATACAATGCACTTCATCCAAGAAGCTTAAATCTAAATCACCAACAACTTTTCTTAATTTGATTTTTGGAAAAGATAGCTTTTGAACATGACAGAGAACTAAGAATTCAAGATATGTCACTCCTTTTTTGCAGTGGTATAAAATTAGCATTTATTCCTATGGAGTGAATGGGGAAAATGCTTTGGTTCACTTTAATCAAGGCACAAGAATTGCCATCATTTGCTATTTCTTAGAATTAGAAGTCAGAATCAAAACCTAATTGATTTTAAAAAATAAAATAATCAACTTCTTTAAATGTTAAAGAAGTCACTTTATGGTCCGTTAAGTCAGGAACATCAGAGGTAAGAATACAATATAGATCTGCCTCCTACTTCTTCATTTTCCTCTGACAAAAGATTTTGTAAAATAATATACTGTTTAGACAATGAGTTGTCTTTCTTGTGTCATTAGCAGTAAACCTCATTCCTGGATAAGGGGCAAATCCACCATAAATGAAATGATTTTTTTTATTGTAATCATCTCACAACCTCTTGGTAGCCAATCAGAGAAAAATGCATAAACTTTTGCTGTATCTTATTTTATAGAATTCTATAAAATCTAATTGTTAATTGCATTTATTTTTTCTTTGACACATTTTCACATGGTTTCTACTAGAATTTGGAATGCTGAATTAGGGGAGTACTTATTGTACATAAAGTATTTGATTTGAAACATTTTGTTTGAATGGTTACTGTAATTGAAAACAAAATCCTGTGGTTTTAGAACTGTGAAATCCTAAACTAAGAAAAAACTATCAGGAACAAACCTATTATCAGCCACTACTTACAACAAGGTTGAGCTGACACATAAATAGAAAGCAGTACAGCAGATGTTTTGGGAGCTACCATACAAACATAAAAACAAAGGTATGCTGGCAAGCAACTTCTGTGTCAGAATTAGAAAATCAGATATACTAATCAGGAACTGTAAGCAATAAAACCTAACAGAAACAGCTGTTGGTTGTTTCTGACACCCCTTAGGTAAAATAAGATTTTTGGATCTTACTCCAAAATAATATTATTGGTGCAGATAAGGTGAACTCAGTGTTGAAGAAATCATGCATCAGTTCAGAGATGCATAGTTTTCTTGCCTTGTAATTTTGTTTATGGTGGTGGCATTTAACCTTCCTATCAAAAGAACAGAAAAAAATAAATGAAAATGTATAGAGTTCAGCATCCTGTTTAAATAGCAGACATTTGAAAAACAATGTCACCTTGCTACCTTTAAATCTTGTTTTTCATTATCTATTGTGCTGATTGATAAAATCTGTCCTCTACATGCTGTCTAATTTCATTTTTAAATTATCAAAAGTTATGTAGTATACTATTGTATACTATCTTATATGTCTAATATACTTATTGAATGATGTAATAAAATGTAGGGAGGCACTGAAGGACAGAACTGTTTTTGTGTCATGCAATTTGCCTTGTAACAGCCCTAAAATAGCTGCTACCCTCAATGAAATAGAAAATGCTGTCCTATCACTAGTGCTGAAGCAGTATCCAGCTGCTAATCTTGTCAGCTTCCACACATGAACCTGGAAGAAGCACAGTGTTGTTCAGGGCTTCAACTATCAAGATATCGTAGGTTAGTTTTGTGTTAACACAATCCTGTACTTTATTCATTTAACCTAGCAAAACTATCTCCTTTATACTCTCCGTAACTGAGAGGTCCAGCATTGCTTCATAGCAGAAGTGAGGACTGCAAGGCACTAAAGATTTTGATTTTCCATATCCATAATCCCTACCAAGTGGCCAATGATGATGAACTTGAGTCAATATCTTGACAAATATATATTTCCCATCTCCATCTACAAGATCTTTTCTACTAGATACTGTGACCAGTATTAATTACTGAACCATCTACCTAGAGGGGGATTGGGTACTTTGTTTGGTTTCTTAATTCAGAACAAATGATAATAGAATCCTATTTCCACATTAAACTATGCTTAATTTTACCATGTTGAATCAGAAGAAAAATAATGCTTTTAGTACTTTCCCATGTAAGATCCATGTTTCATTTTTTTTACTGCTAGATATTTGATACAATTGTTCCACACATAAAACCAATAGCAGAACCAACCAATTATGTATCAACGATTTGCCTGATTAAGAAAATCGCTTTTTATTTCCACCTACCATTAAAGATCAAATATGAAAATATTACAGTGTAAAAATATCCTATGTATGAAAAATACAACAGTAGTACTATATTTAAGCTACATTGGAAAAACCTATAAGTAGATAAATTATTGCATATAGAGTCCTGCTGGACTCATACTAGTAGAGAGGATCTGAATGAACAGTAATGATTTTGATTTCTCACATTCTCTATGATTTTCCTTCCATTAATTTTTCACATGTATCTCTCTACACAACTCCTCTTTCATACCAAAGCATAGTTCCATCTTTAGAGATATTTATAAACATTGTAAAACTAAACTGGTTCTTTGAAAAGAAAACCCAAAATACATACTGTTCTTCAAAGACTTTGCAAAGGATTGTAGTAGTATGTGGTAGAACCTAGAGCAGTGGTTCTCAACCTGTGGGTCGGGACCCCCATTTGGGGTCAAACGACAATTTCATGGGGGTCGCCAAACAACGCCATTTTTTCCCCTTTTCCTTAGCTGTGCTACTCCCTTTTCTTCTATTGGCTTTTGAAAGCCAATAGAATAGACTCTCTTGAATAGAGTCTAATTCTATTGGCTTTCAAAAGCCAATAAGAATTGTCCAGGCTGTCTCTGCCCTGCTGAGCCCGCCAAAAGTCCCATTCTGCAAATGGTGCTGCAAGTTGTCTGCAGTGAAGGCGAGCTGTCTGGAAGTTTCCACCCCTCCCTGCTGAGCAACTACTAAAAATGTAAGTAAACGAGGACCAGGGGTGGGAGGTGGGAGGCCGGCGAGTGCAGGGAGGGTTGCTGGTGCGCATGGGGCCCGGCGGGTGCCTTACCTTCCTTGAGCTGGGCTAGCTGGTGGCCCAACCGGTGATCGGCCTGCACCGTCTCTGCCGCTTGGCAGCTACGCCTCGGCCAGCGCAGGGGGCAGCACCACGCATGCGCAGCACTCCCAGGCATGGAAAGTCCTCGACTTACGACCGGTTGGGTAGTCCTCAACTTACGACTGGTTGGGTAGTCCTCGACTTACGACCGGTTGGGGGTCGCAGCATTAAAAAGGTTGAGAACCACTGACCTAGAGCATCTCTCTCCATGGAAAATTATATTGTATAATTAAAATCCTTGATATTAATAAAACTGATGAACATACAACCTTTTGATTCTTCTGGAAGTTAGAGTTCATCTTTTATAGACATAAGGAGTTTTGATGTTTCCCCCCTTCTATGGGAAAATGATCTGCTCATAATATCATATGTAAGTCTTTAAATAAGTAAAGCAAATATAGCAGAGACTCTTGATCCAGTTTACTCACAGCTGTCTCTTAATTCCCATGAGGCTTTCATGAGATTATAGCACAGGCTCCCACGTGAAGAAATGCAAGTTGCCAAAAAAAAAAAAAAAAAAACAGCTTGGTGGGCAAGATTCATTTATAATTAAACAGAAAATCATAGTATAAAGCAGCCTTTCTTTACTGTTTCTTTTTACAAGATTTTTCAAAGGTTACTGCTGCACCATTGTCAGTGATAATTTACATGCCAATTTTAACTTATTCTGAATGCTGCTGTTTGTTTTCAGCCAAGCTTGTTAGGAAGTTTAACCAAATGGTTTCTGTTTTTCCCTGATTTTCTCTAAGCTTTAATAAGTCACAGCCTAGGAATGCTTCTATGTGAAGGTGAAATAATGAGGTTTAGTTAAAAAAAACTCATTAAAATTAAAATTTTTAATTAAAATTAAAAATTAAAAAAAACTTCTGATTTATTGATATGCAACATCTAGCTCATATTTAAAATCAAACCTATAAAGTCACTTTACAAATACATAGTGGTTTTGAAGAAGTATATCTCACTCAAATATTATGCAATTAAAACTAATTTTGTAAGCACTATATTTTGTATGAGTGATTTACTACATGTTAATAAATATAGAGTTGGCCTTTTTGTTTTGCTACAGCTCATTTTAGGTTTCATTGGATTTATTCAATAGATTTAACAAATTTGAAATTAACAAATTTGAACTGAATCACTTTAAATACTAGAGTAATTCTTTTCTACCTTTGAACAAACATAGAAATTCCTGTTATTTAAAGATTATATATGTGTGACAAACATAACTTTTTCAAATGCATTCAAGGAATAGAAAATCTTGATAAATGAGCACCACCACCTCAGAAATTTTGAATGGCAAACAATGAATAATATACTTGTGCTAAAATATCTGACCTTTACTAATCTCATAAAGCTAGACAGGGACAGATCAGATAATATCAGGATGGTATATCACTTGGAACTATCAGGACTACATGTTCAAGTGGAAAGTGGAACAGAAAGCCACAGATTAAGATAGTAGAGACTACTCTTGTATTGTTGGTGAGAAAAAGAAATAAATCAGTGCATGAAATCAGCAGTTTTCACTTTCGAAGGGAATCTTATTTTCTATCTGAACATATAAGCATATTGAATACTTTTTGTATTCTATGAATGAATTGTTAAAGGCAGATGGGGAGGATAAAAGAAAATGCCATTATAGCCTGTATATAAAATATATAATTATATATTTATAATAATAAACTGCATATAAATTTAAACTATCAATCTGTTTAAAAAGACATGAGTGATTTTCAACTTATACAAAGAAGCAATGCATTGACACATCTTTCAGATCTTCATTCTCAAATATGATTTCTTTAAAACTCACTTTTGCACCAAATTCTTATGTTTGTTGGTCTTTTCTGAAACCACGTGGCATCTTAGAAATTGACAACCTTCTTCAGATCTTAAAGGAATCCATAAACCCACAGAATTAGGTCTATAATTACAATATCTTCATTTTGTTTAATGTGCATCTAAAGTCAATTATCATTTGTTGTCTTTGTTTTAATGGGCTTGGAGAGTTAAAGTTTAATAATGTTTATTAGCAGTAGACATTTGTAAAAGTGTCATTTGTTCATTGGTGCCTTTGTAAGACATGAACCCACTTGGCACTGCTCAGGAGTTGTGCAGCTTCTTGTTTCCAGAAGGAAATATTGAGCTTCTGAAGTGGTACAGTGAACCAACAAAAAGGTGAAATAAAACCTGCCATTTTGTTCATCTTATGAATGTGTTTTTGGCAACTGAATGTATTCTGCTTTGCTATGCGGCTATGGATGTTTAATATTTCACAGGATATCGAATTATTAGGACATTCTTGGGTATTTGCTTGCTTGAAGGAAGAAACAAAAAAAATACTGAGAATACAATTTGTCTTTTGTAGTTCTGCTGCTACTGCCATTTTTAAAAATTTGAACCAGATAAAATTTAGTTAGTTATTAACAGGAAAATTTTATGTGTACTTAAAAGCCCAAGTATCTAAAGTTGTTTCTTATTCAAGGCTTAGTTTACAAAGAAGTTAGCTCTGATGAAATATGCATAGGGTTACACTGAAAATCCCTCCATGCATTTTTGCCCCATTTAGAGCATACTTTGATCATTGCTAACATGAAACAAAAGGTCTATTTTAAGATTTTAAAAAGAAGTTGCTTTTTGGTCACATAGGATAATTTCATTTATTTATTTAACTGACTCACTGACTGAATTGTTTTGTTCTCTCCTTGATTCTGTAGTTTTTCTGCTGACTTTTTCTAATCTGAAAGAAACCCAGAGGAGATGGACCCTCTATGGACCTTCCTTTGGGATGTAATTTAAGTATGGAAATAAGAGAGATTACACAGCACTAACAAATTAGGGTCTTATGAAAAAATGGATAGTCTCATAGCTCCTCATAAGTAAGTTTAATAAAATAATTCCCATCTTTGTTTGTTAGAACAGTTGAAAAATGTAAAATAACATTTGGGGAGAGTGCTAGGTGTTGCTGAGTGACAGAAATAATATACAATATATCTGAGAAAAGAGTCAGCAAAGAACAAACTAAAGATATGAGATTCATCTATACAAACTCTGACTTAGGGTTATTTCCTCCCAAGTTTTGCTGTTGTGACTTTGTTTTGTTTTTTTTTTAATTCTGATTTATGTACAGAGTAAACATTTTAAAGAAAATCAAAGGTCACATGAAGGAATCTAGCTTAATCTTAAGCAACTGCTTCAGGGAGCATTTTTTAAAAGAATAAATGATTGGAAAAGACACTTCTGGAAACCTGCCAGTCTCTAAAATATCCAGATGATTGGTTGCCTGCCAAAAGAGTGCTTCACATGAAAAGCCTGGTGTGTGCAAGACTGAGAGTTAATATTCATGTTAACAAACGACAATGAAGACCTTTAAATGAGTGAAATTGGAAAAGAAAGTTCTGGTTTATTTTTTTTCAAATTGTACACAAATAAGTCAAATAGTTCATTTGTGAGGCTTTCAGTTTATAATGCATGTATATCCTACATACATGTGTAGCTAAAAACAAGTGTCCACATCAGCAGACTGCTAGCTGTGGCTGGCAATTGCATCCATAAAGCTGTAATAGATAGAAGCATTTATTTTCCTATCATATCTTTCAGATTCTGTTCAAGTAATGCTTAGTTGATATGCTACATGTCCAAGAAAATAAGGGTCATCTAGCATCTGAAACACTGTAACTGTCTTTGATATTTCTAATAGTTTTGTTCCTAAAAATGTGGCAGTTTTGCACATAAGTAGAAAAACATGTATTTTTCTTCATCTAATTTTTTATGCGCAATGAAAATCCTGGGTTGGTCTGCAATCCCAATGAAGGTCAATTGCCAAGAGCTGAACAGAGACTTATGCTTCCATGGATTTTTGCAGATTCATTCTGCCCTCTGGTGGCAAAAATATTTGCTATGCCAATGAAAGAGTTATGCCAGAGAGTCTTAAACTTGCAGTGCAGTGACTCTGTGAAATTGCCTGATCAATTAAGGCAGGTCCTTCCTTCCTCTGAATATTAAGCCACTGGGGGCTCCTCCATCTCTTGTCTGATCATTTTTTGGGCAGCATCTCTTCCCCTCTTTCCTCAAGGTCATTCTCATATACCATTACAAAGTGCACCAACTCTAATTTCACCAGCAGAAAGAGTTGGAGACAAGAGATCCTTCAAATGATCTAGCCCAATATCAGGAAGATAAACTACGATGGCGGTGTCTGGATCGGCTGTAACTGCATTGGCTCTCAAAGGTGAAAAGGTTTTGGAGGGATATAAGGAATATAGGCCACATAATCGGGAAGGTTTTAATGTGTTTGAGCAACGTGGTGGAACTAAGCTAACATACGACCGACAATCTTTGCTGGTATGGCGAGTTTTTAGCTGTTTCGGAACTGTTGGTGAGTTTGTTAAAAGTCATTTGCGCTGTTTGAAATTGTTCTGTCAGCAGCAAGATCTGACTGCTGGCAGAGCAATGGATTCTATTGCAAATTAGGGTTGTTTCCAAAGGAGGCAGAGGAGGAGAGGTCCTAGGGCTTATGGGGCAAAGGAACTGGATGAGGCTGTCGGCAGGCCCAGAGGAAAGGAGAGAGGCTTTTGGAGGAGTTGGAGGTGGCAGCAGTGTGCTCCAGGGCAAAAAGGAGTGAGACCCCTTTAAGGAAAAGGTGAAAGAGACATGATCAGAAAAAGAAAAGGAGGCGAAGTTGTCGTGCAAGTATACAAGCGAATATGAGGATTAATCCACATGGAGCTCTGTTTCCATCTGTCCTGTTTGCCATCGTTCGCTCTCTAGAGACTAAAATGGACATTCTGAAACTTGAGCTGGCCATGAACAAGAAGTGTATATCGGAGTGGTGATCCTTTGAGAGCTGTATGCAACGAAATTTCATTTCATTTGAATTGATGTATGCCAATTCAAAATGATAATAAAGTTGTGATCATCATATGATCATCATCATCATCATCATCATCTTTATAGTAATAACCAGTTCCTTGAATTGCATCAGGAAGCCAACTGATGACCAGCGCTGCTTATGAAGCAAAGATGACATATCACTGTATCAAGGTATGCTCATTTTAGACAGGTTGCAGCTTCAGGGTTTTCAAGAGCAGCCCAGTGCATTGCAGTAGTTCAAACAAGGATTACTAGAGCAAGAATCACTGAATGACTTCCCATTCTAGGAATGAGTACAACTTGCATACAAGGTGGATCTCTGCAAATGTCCTCCTGGACATACCTGCTACATGTTCTTTGAGCAATAACTATGAAATCAGGACAATCCTTAAGTTGCATGCTAGTCTAAACTTGAGAAGAGGAAGTGCTATTCCAGCTCTGAGGTGAGTGGCGCAAACAGCCATTGCCACTTTTTTATTTTGGTTTGACACTTAGCTTTGGCAGGATTGAGTCAATCCTCCTTATCTAGACCCAAAAAGCCCACTGTGTCATGACACTGGCAGTATCATCTGGGTGGTCCAGGGCTGATATATTTAATAAGATGTATAACAATATAACCACATTTTGATGATACCAGATCCTGAACCAACAGCTGACGTCACCTAGCAATTTAATGTAAGTGTTAAATAGAAGGAATGTTGTGCCCTAAAGCACCATGCAAGTTAGGAGCCATGGACATGATCTCTCCACCCATCAACAAAACTGGAATCAATCATGGAGAAAAAAGGAGAACCACTGCAATGCTTACATTTAATCAATGTAATTAAATTAATTACATTGCAACTAATGTTATTATTAGCTCTGAACTGAATTATTTTATCTTCAGTCATATGAAAAATGATAATTCAGGATCATCATACCCTGAGGCCTCAAAATATATATCTTTGAATTAAAACATGCTCCTTTCCTTTCTATTTTTTTTAGATAAGATTATAGCATAAGTGTATTAAAACTGTTATATATAGGAATTCTGTTACATACAATAATCTTTGTGCATAGCTTGAGAGAAAATCATATGTGTGATTTTTGTATGTGTGTAATAAGATGCAAAAAGATAAATGATATTGCTTCACTAAATATATACACTTACATTTTCAAAAGCAAGTTTTTTTCAGTTGAAAGGAGAATCAGCCTTATTCTAGGGTTGTGTTTGCAAAAGTATCTATTTACAGAGCCCTTTTAAATCTGTGAATACTAATTATTTTGTCTGTGAAAAATGTACAGTTGCTGCATGAAAAACCTCAAAGCATGAGATTTGGCCCAAGTTCCAATATATGCTAAGTGGCAAGCCAAATTTTAAATCAAAGCCAAATTGATTAACAGAGAACTGTTCAAACATACTAAGAAAGCAGTGGGTTTAATTATGTACTGTTTTATATGTAACCATGACAATTGTCCATATAAATAGTTAGTGGTTATATTTAGAATTTTGAATAAATTATTCTGTTATGTTGAGTGAAAAAAATGATGAATTATATTGATGCATAGTGTTCTGAGATTTTCTTTTCAGATCTGGTTTAGATTAGCTTGACTACACATAGAGGTAATGACTGAACCAAACTCACTCACATTCCTGATAAGATCAGATGGGGATTTGAACCTACCTCTTGCCAGTCAAAGCTACCTCTTCATAACCCTTTGCCAACATACCATTGTCAATGTTAGCTGATAGTATTGTATTTCAAACAATAAATTAATGTTATTTGGAAATCCTTCTCCAATTCCACTCAATTTTTTTCTCCCTATAAAAATAGCTTAATTCTATCTACTATATTTTCAGGATGCTTTATATAATCTTTAGAATTGGTGAGGAAAATGGTGTTTTGGACTGACGTACTTTGAATTATTTCCTGTGTACAACTTTCCATGACTCTGTAACCTCTTGGCTGTTCATGCTTTTTGAACTGAATAAATCCACAAATAGGGCCGTTCAAAGTGACTTCATTCCACCTCAGTGGTTCCCATTAGTTACTGACCTTCACAGAATCTATTTTAGTTAACTGTGTGAAGCACCCCAGCCACTCTGCTCCACTGTTAGATGTTTGAGAAGCAGTTTACTTTTTGGTTTGGGGATGTGCTTTATTCAAAGCTACATCAAACAAAAGTGTCCTTTGATGTCCTGCATACCTTGTAGTTTTTCACATGATACCTTCCCTTAGGATTTAACTGAAGTGTGGGAATCCAAGGAGGCTACAAACATTTAATTCTGCAGTATTAACATAATTGTATAATAAATAACAGTGCAGTTAATACTGTGTAATTAAGAGAATACAACAACCTCATATTCCAACCATTACAATTTTCTGTATTTTTCTCCTCTTTAAAGAAAAAAAATGGAAAATATTTGGAAAGAATAAACAAAGCACAGCAGAGGACTCAGCCATGTCTTAGTAATGCATGCCAGGTCCACCCTCTCATTTAATAATCAGATCATAGATGAGAGAGGGTTTGTTATAGACCAACCTGGCATTTAAAAGTAGCAGATGAAAGCTGGGGGTCCCTAAGTACTGCTGACTGAATACAAGAACTGGAATGTGGAACCAGTATAAGACAATGGTCCCAGGTTCCATAACAGTGGTCTATTCCCTGTCTCCCACCATATCTCCCCATGCCAATCACCCTAAATATTTTGGCCTGGCCCCCACCAAGGGTAACATAATAACCAGTGTCCCCATTTCCATTCATCTCAGAGAAGGAAAGCCAGGCATTCTGAGGCACTTCAGTTTCACTACATCTCAGTGTCATCACGGTACCCAACAACCATCTTCCTACTCACATTGGAGCCCCTTCCCTGCTGCTGTTAGCACCCCCAACCTTACCAATACTCTTCTCTGGTTCTCATTCAAGTTACAGGTTACAGTGGGGAATCCTCAGTCCATAATTGTAGACAACTTTGCCAGTACAGAGAAGTTATTCCTCCATCAAAAATCTGCAAGGGAAAAGATGTCCAGCAAGAAAAAAGGTGTCCAAAGCAAAAAGGCTGCAGACAGGAAAGGGGATAGAGATGTCTTCAGCAGAAAAAAACTGCACAGCACAAAATGTTGCAAAGTCTGTTGCAAAATCTGCAACAGGGGGCAAACATGTATTACCAATGCCACAAGTGCAATTTGTCTTCCAATCCATCTCTAGGCTGGATAAGTTCTCCAGCCACAGATTCTCAGCCACAAATCTGCAAACATGACAACAAAACAAATGGCAAGTAACAAACCCAACAAGAGACACAACCGTAGGCAAGTGGCAATAGGCAGAGAGGCAGCAACAGGGCAGGTTCTCTAGATGTGACAGCAAGTGTGGACAGTGCAACCAGTGTACCCTATCTGTTAGCCTGCTCTTCCAGCCTGGTCAGTTTCTCAAAACTATGTCCTCCAAAACCAAGTGTAAGTCCAATGCTGAACCTGATTAGTACCAATCCAGGGAAATCTCTAACATTCATTCCATACAAACACACCAATTCTCTGAATGAGGACAGTTCATCATGACTCCTACCTTCTTCACCTTTTTACTGGAAATCATATAAATCTTTCTAAGCCTAAATTATATAAATCTTTCTGTACATAGTTATACAAACCTAAGATCATATAAATCTTTCTGAATTATATATTTTCTTTATTATATGTTATATTATAAAAATGAAATCCATTAAACAGCAACCCACCTCTAAATCAATATCTCCCAAACCTCAAATAATTAAAATATTATAATACCATCTACTTCCATTACATGCAAATAAATTTCAAAAATTTCTATCTGCAGAGGCATTTTCCAGTTCATGGAAATTTTCTGGGCAAAGTTTAATTATATAAATACATGAAAAGGACTTGTTTTCTTAAATTATCCTAACCTGTAGGTTGTTGTAGGGATAGAATGAATGAAAATTCTTGTAAATTTGGAAGTACAGAGAATGAATGAATTCCTCTTACATAAATACAAAATGCTAGAAGCACTAGGTCTTATATTTTGGTACATCATTAGCCTGGTTGTGCTACATTCCTGACTTCTAAATAAACCACAGGTTCAACATATAGACAAGCCTGTACAACAAACTTACTTTTTTATTATCTGTTTACTCCACCTACCCAGCTATGCAATGTTAGGCATAAAAATCGCCATCTGAAATCTCTATGTATATATGTTTTTTAAAAAAATCTTGAATTTTAATATAATTCCTGTGAAATTCTGGCAAATAATTTCAGTTATAGTATGTAACAATTATGTTAGCTAAATGTAAAAAGATTTTCCTAAGAAATTGTTTCACTATCTGACAATGAGAGACAACCAATTTGCAGAGAAAGTATTCATTTTTTTCTTAATCACAGTTCAGGAAAAAGCAACAGGAATAATCTTGATCATTCAGCAGAACCCCAAGTAATTTCAATATAATAAGAATGATTTTAAATTTCAAATAATTATCTTCCTGCAAATACTGATATTTCAAATTATATTGCTTAACTAAATAGAACAAGCAATATACAATTAAATTACTGAAGTACTATTCATTTTTGATATTCAGAGCAAAAACCTGATCTCTGTCCTTTGCATATGGTTTAGTTGGTGGATCTTGGAAGACCAAAGGAAAACTAGATCTCATAAACCAAAAATATGTTTAGTTCGCTCTTACGGAATATGGTTGCTAACACCCACTGTTATTGAAAGGCTAAACTATGTAGCTGTCACAAAATAGCTCATCTTTGGGATTTCATTCACACCACAAAATATTTTCATTTCACTTTTAATTATTCAAAGCAGATGCCATCATCATAAAAATCTAGATTCTTCCATGTATCTTGATGCTCTGCTGTATAATCAGTATAAACTGATTCAAGCAAAACCAATCTTCATTTGGACTCATGAGAGCATATTTATGGATTATCTTCTACAATATCTTGAAAGGGGGGGAAATGAAAAAGAACCTTGTTTTTATCTTCAATGTACAAACATGAATTTCTTGTATTAATGTAATTGAGATTTAAGATAAAACAGCAATGGGATGGAGGGAGAATTAGAATTCCAGATATCAGCATTTTAAAATTGATTAAGACCATGGTAATCTTGCACTTTCAATTGCAAATAACAGCTATTTGTTTTAAATTCATCTATTCTTCAAATAGGTATTTTTTTTAAAAAAAATAACCTTATTTTAAATAGAAAAAATAGCCCTTTAAAGACAAGTCATCTACATTACAGTTGTGATCTAGGCACATATACTTGCATTATTTTATTCCCACAGAAATTGAAATTTTTGCTTTCCACTCCTCTACAGAGGCAGGTTCAGGAGGGATCAAGGTGAGTGAATGATAAAAGAAGCATTGCATCAGCATGACGCAAGCTTTTTCTTTTTTGTATGTTTGCACTGTGACTTCATACACATGTACAAAAGGGGTTACACTTGCACTGTGACTGTAACTTGACAAAAGCATCAAATCACAGACCATCTCTATCTAAGAAACAGATTAGTGTTATCACCAAGGAGATGTACCAATAAATAGCTTATATTTGCAGGAAGCAAATTGGAAAGATTGGAGCACAGCGAAGGTTACAAGCAAGTTAAAGGGGGAAAACAATAGAGCCTCTTTGCTGTTTCAGTAGTGAAAGAAAGAAAAAGGGATAGGTGAGCCTGTTGCTAAGAGAAGATAGCAGAATTTAACAGGTAATGTGAAATCTGGCATTTTCAGCTTCTACTTTGTTTCAACTGTGTTCCAATGGGCTTGAGAAGAACAGTTGACAAAAGAGCTAGTGGCGATTCCATACTAAATGTTTAAGGATTGCTTACTGCAACCAAGTTTCACTCTCCACAATCAGGGTAGTTATATTCAATTATCTTAAAGGAACTTGCCAGTATCTTCTCTGAGCCCCTTCCTGTGATTTTGAGAAATCATGGAGGATGGATACAAGGGCAGAGAACTGAAGAAGGGCAAAAGAAAAAAAAAGGGATCAAAGCAAGTGCAAATTGATTAGTTGTTGTTAAAGACAGAACTTTGGAAGAGATTGTCGATGCATAAATATTTTAAAGAGAATGTATTGCTTGGCAGAAGATAATATAGATGTATCAAGAATAAATCATTCTGATCTCTCTATCGCTTTTTCTTCTTTGATAAAATGACCGATTTAGGTGACTACAAGAATGTAGCCTATATAATGTACCCAGACTTCACCAATCATTTGACAAGAGCTGCCCTGGAATTCTAGAAGAGAAGATAGCAAAATGTGGGCCAAACTAGGCTACCATTAGAGTTGATACACAGCTGGATGAATAATTTTATCCAATGATTACAGAAGAGTGTGGCTTTTGTGATTGTTTGTATTCTGAGGTCAATATATAATATATAATTATAAGCAATAAATAAATACACTTTGCAAGATTATTCTTTTTCAGGAACAATCTTTCCTAACATGTTGCACAGTGCCTTCTAGAATTCTCAGACAGCAACAGCTTATTTATTGTGAATTCAAAGAGTTGTAATTCAAAATACCTGAAATACAGTACTTTCAGTTCAGGAAAGATGGTCTTTTAGCTCAACTAACAGTTCTTGTATGACTTTCTCTTTTTTTCTGCTTTACAACAATTTTTAAAATATGCAGCAATAGTATGTCATGAGAAATTCACAGCAGCTGTTACCATTTTGAGTATAAAAACTTTCCAAGACCTCACTGTTGCATATGAAATACAAACTACACTCTAGTCAATAATTTGCAATGATTTATATGTAAAGGAACAGCTTCAGATCTGCTGAACTCTTTGTGAGCATCTGCTTGGTTTGCATTTTTTCCCTTGAAATGTGATGTTGTGTTGCTTCCAATGTTCCCTATTCCACTTAAAAGAAATATTCTTCACTATAGAGAGAGTGCATAAATGTCCATGTCAATCTGTGGCAACAAAATAGATATATAATAGAGTTGTGAATTGTCTTAACATCTCCCACTTCTCTTGTGGGAATAAAAAAGTAGGCACAGATGCTGAAAATTTTGAAGGATGAATAAACCCCCCTTTTAAAGTGTTATTCAGATATTCATTCAGGATGGCCAACTCTTATCTAGACATGGGATAATTTCTCTTAACAAGAATCTGGGCCCCTGGTTTCAAATTGACAGCACAATCACACCCATTATGGACAGGCAAATGCAACCACTTAGTTTCCAAGACAATATATTTTTGCAAAGAAGCAGTCACATGGCATAGTTGCTTGAGCAGGGTCTACAGTATTGTCTGGGACACTACACATCCTCTTCACGACCTGTTTTCCTTGTTACTTTCTGGGAAGAGGCTTCATGGTATTTGAAGCAGAACATTCAGATTCAATCACAGTTTTGTTCCACACAGTATCAACCTTGTGAACACTCAAGCTTCCTCTTTCCACTATGTATTCAAGATGAACAGTGATTAATATTTATATGTATTTATATGTAAGTGTGTATATACATATGCATGTATATAGCATTTTTATGTGTGTTATATAGGTGTACACTATTGAGAGAAGGCAACAGAATTTCATTTTAACAATAAATGTAACTTTCAATTTCAATTGTAACAATAAATGTTACAAAAAGCTTTATGCAGTTTTGTACTGTTAGCTGCAATAGGTTGGTGTACTGCAACAATTGCTCCACTCATAGCATCTGTCTTTCTATTGTCTCCAACATTAATGGCCTTTTGAGAGTATGAGTGGATAAACATTTGTATTGTACCACTGAGAGTACAAAAGCATAGACTTGAGTCTTCTGGCCTGAATCTTAACAAAAAAAGAAAGGTATGCCTGCCTGCCTGCCCCCCCCCCCTCTCTCTCTCCATCCATCCATCTATCCATCTATATATCATCTCTATTTTTATTCAATTTATATGGTCACCTACCTCAATTATTGGCAGCAACAGAATTAAAATAAAAACAAATAATAATAATAATAATCCCCCAGTGAGGCACTACCTTGACGTGGTTGTGGGGCTTGTGTACTCTGAGGAAGATGAGAGCTATGCCAGAGGTTCAACCATACTGGACAGGTCTCATCAGAGGAGTCAGACAAAGAGTGTCTCTCCCATAAAAAATATGATGAGACGTAAATTGCAGAATGCCATACCGGCTCAGACGTCGCCCGGGTTAACAAGGTCCGCGCTAGATATCGGAGTTCCTGGATATCTGGTGAAAAATGGGTTACAGGACTCAGGACTGCTGGCTGAGCAACCAGGGCCAGCAGCTGCAGAACTACTGGAAGAAAAGATGTTTACCCGTCACAGATACACAGTGATTGAAAACAAAGAAATAATGATCTGTTACTACAGATCAAGTCCAACAAGAAGAGGATATCTAAAACGAATGCACCAGTTGTGGAAAGAACAACATCCAGAATCAGAAATAACAGAACAGAGACTAGCAGATCAACGCCGATTTATAACATGAAATAAAGTATTCACAGAAACAGAATTGGACGAACTGCAAAGGTTTACCCAGGGCAAAGAAATCAAAGCCTTATCAGAAGTAATTCAGAATGTAGAGGCAAACCAGGGGGAGTTGGCAGTGAAGGAATCCAGCAGAGATATACAACTGTTCTCATTTGGAAACTAGGCACCTCTTCCTCATGAAGAACAACCCTCTAACTAAAGAAATAAAAGAATTGAAACAAAGAATAACTGAGCACCTAGAACAGCACAAAAACAACAGAATAAGGCTACCTGCATTGAAGCTTGTTCCAAAGAAACAGCTAGCACAAGCATTAAAAGATGCAAATACTGCAATAACAAGTATAAGCACCAATTCACTGCAAGAAACAAACCAACTAATGTACAGCACAGCTGCAGTTATAACAGAATACCTGAGATGCAAAATCAACAAAAAAGAAAAACAAACAAACAGTGCACCAGAAAAATGGAAAGTTAGACTAGAAAATAAGATCAGCAAGTTAAGATCACATGCAAGCAAGTTAGAACAGATGAAAGAAAAGAAGCTGAAGAACAAGAAGACCAAAGTATACCTAATCAAGAAATACCACTTAGAAACAAGGAAGATCAAGGAAGCACTGGAAATAATAAAGCAACAAATAACAGCTATAGCCAGGAAAATCAGTAGATATGAAGCTCGAATTGCAAACTATAGGCAGAACCTCCAATTTCAATCCAATCAGAAACGTTTCTACCAATCAATCAATGGAGAAACTGCAAGGAATCAGTCAGTACCTGACAAGGAAGAAACAGTGCAGTTCTGGAAGCAGATATGGGATAACCCAAAGAAATACAACAAGGATGCGGCTTGGTTAAAAGAGGTGGATGCAAATAAAACAGAAGTTGAAATGAAAGAACTAGTAATAACAACAAAAATGGTAGAAAAAAGAGCAAAGAAAATCAAAAATTGGTCAGCACCAGGTGAAGATGAACTGCATGGGTTTTGGTTGAAACATCTAACTGTTATACACCCACTCATTGCCAAGCAGTTCAACAATATACTACAAGGAGGAGAAATTGAAAAGTGGCTAACAACTGGGAAAACCTACCTAATAATGAAAAATCCAGCAAAAGGGGCAACACCAGGTAACTACAGGCCAATTACCTGCTTACCAACAACTTTCAAATTACTAACTGGTGTAGTAGCTGATGCAGTGCAACAGCATCTAGTTGAAAACAATCTCTTTCCACCTGAGCAGAAAGGAAACCGCCCCAATAGCAGAGGAACAAAAGATCAACTCCTAATAGACAAAATGATCTTGGAAAACTGCAAGAGAAGGAAGACCAACCTGAATGTGGCATGGATTGACTACAAAAAGGCATTTGACTCTCTGCCACATGATTGGATAATCAAGTGCCTAGAAATAACAGGAGTCAGTAGAAACATCAGAAAATTTGTGCAAAGATCGATGGCACAATGGAAGACACAGTTGCAGATCAATGGTGAGAGGCTGGGAGAGGTTAATATCAAGAGAGGAATATTTCAAGGAGATTCATTATCACCATTACTATTTGTTATTGCACTGTTTCCTCTGTCAACAATACTGAATAACTCAGGACATGGCTATCAAACATCAAAAACATCTGCCAGACTATCCCACCTCCTTTATATGGATGATCTGAAGCTGTATGGAAAAACATCATCTGAAATAGAATCGCTGCTCAACACTGTCCGTATATATAGCCAAGATATTGTAATGGAGTTTGGCTTGGACAAATGTGCCACACTTACTATCAAACAAGGAAAAATATGAAAACTGAAGGAATCAAGATGCCCCACGAAAATAACATTAAGAGTCTGGATGAGGAAGAGTACTACAAATACTTGGGTATCCTTCAAGCTGACAACATCAAGCACACTGAAGTCAAGAAAAAGATTAGAGGTGAATACATCAAGAGAGTGAAGAAGATCTTAAAATCCAAACTCAATGGAGGAAATACCATAAAGGCAATCAACACCTGGGCAATCCCAGTCATTAGGTACACAGCTGGAATAGTGGACTGGACTCAAGCAGAACTAAAAGCAATGGATAGGCAGACCAGAAAAATAATGACAATGAATCATGCCCTTCATCCACGCAGTGACATTGATAGACTTTATCTACCAAGGCAAATAGGTGGGCGTGGAATGCTACAAGTACATCAGATGGTTGAAGAAGAAAAAATGGCTTTGGAAGAATATCTGAAGAACAATGATGAAGATGCACTGAAATTAGTATATCAGGAAGGCTTACTAACTACTGGAGAGACCAAACTGGCCTACAAGAAAGACCAAATGAAGAACAGAATAGAGGCATGGGAAGACAAAGCACTACATGGCCAATACATGAAAAAAATAGCTGGGAAAGCAGATAATAATAAAACCTGGCAATGGCTAAGAGCAGGAAAATTGAAGAAAGAGACCGAGGGACTAATTCTGGCTGCACAAGACCAAGCCTTAAGGACAAATGCATACAAAGTCAAAATTGAGAAGACAGCAACAGACAGTAAGTGCCGCCTATGCAAAGAAGCTGAAGAAACAGTGGACCACTTGGTAAGCTGTTGCAAGAAGATTGCACAACTGATTACAAGCAGCGGCATGACAAAGTAGCAACAATGGTGCATTGGAAGATCTGCAAAAAATATCATTTGCCTGTAAGCAAAAACTGGTGGGATCATAAAATAGAGAAAGTCATAGAAAATGATAAAATTAAACTGCTCTGGGACTTCAGAATTCAAACAGACAAGCACCTGCAACATAACACCCCAGACTTAACAATTGTCGATAAGAAAGACAAAAAAGTCTGGATAGTGGACGTGGCAGTGCCTGGAGATAGCAGAATAGAAGAGAAAGAACTGGAGAAGATAACAAAATACAAAGACCTACAAATAGAAATAGAAAGACTGTGGCAAAAGCAAGCAAGGGTAGTACCAATAGTCATAGGCTCCTTGGGTGCAATCCCAAAACAACTGGAGCACCACTTGAACACCATTGGCATTGACAAATTCGCTATTAGTCAATTGCAAAAGGCGGCCTTATTAGGAACTGCTTCCATCCTGCGACGATATCTGTAATACCATCAAACATCCACATCTGCCTATCCCAGGTCCTGGGTAAGGACTCGATAGGTAGACAAAATGCCAAATCCAGTCTGAACATCTGGCTGACTATGCGATGATCGATAATAATAATAATAGTAATAATAAAGTTGGAAGGGACCTTGGAGGTCATCGAGTCCAACCCCCTGCTCAGGCAGGAAACCCTACACCATTTCAGACAAATGGCTGTCCAGTCTCTCCTTAAAAACTTCCAGTGTTGGAATTAAATGCATTACAAAATTAAATGCATTACAAAAAAACAAAATACAAAACAGCCAAGAAACAATAAAATCATTAATATAACCAAGAAGTAGGTCCCTGTATTTACTCAGGCCCCATGCCTAAACACAAAACCAGGTCCTTAGGACCTTATGAAAGGCCAGCAAAATAGAATTGCCTGCTTTCAGCTGAGTTCTCCTTAATTGTCTTAGGGTCCTCCTTTGGAGCTCTTGTGAGAAGAGCCTGTGAAGTTTCTTGACACTGAAGCCTTGAAGGTTCTTTTCTTGCTATATGGCTTGTAGATCCGCAGGTGTGGAATTTCATAGGCCTGAAGTTTCAGTGCAGCATCTGGTTATATGCTGTCCAGTAACAATATAAATCTAAATCTTTCCTTTTTCTATTTCCTGCCAGGTGATAGATCTCTTGACTGCTCCAATTAGCATCTGTTGTCCATCACAGGATTCCAAGGAGACTATCAGGAGAATGTACTGTAAAACCTCTTTTCCTTGCCTTTTATCCCCTACCTCAACTCTTTAAGTTGGCCATTTATTACTACATAATATTATAAAACCCCTTCCACATTTCCTGAGGTGCTTTCTGTTCCCAAATTATCTTTTTCCTTAGCAACTCATTGTCCAAAACAGTTAGTCAGAACCAGATAGTTCCATTCCACATCTTTAGCAAATAATTTTAAAATCTAATATGTATTCCTGCATTCTACACTGACTTTGCCTGAATTTCATAGCATGTAAAAGGGACTTTGTAGATTCATTAAAGGGAACTCTATTTGCATGGGATTTTGATAATTGTCCATCAAAAGTTCATTTAGTGTTAGGTACTTCTTCTTTCAGTAAACTTACAACTAAACTCACTTTGGTGCAATGCATGAGAAACTCCACTAGTCAACTTGCCATAAACAGTTCACACTGAATTATGAAGGTCACAAATTGGTCTTGCCTTTGGCAAACTCCCATGAGAATGCAAAAATATTGACTGTAGTGCAGGCTGCTCTCTTGTTGCTGGCTGAAGTAAATTCTGTTATGTTATATTGCAACATGGCATTTTGCAAGTTAATTATTAATAAACCCACCTTCTGGTATTGTATCAAAATTGCAGCAAGGTGCTCATGGACAGTAAAGAGCCCTGAAGATTGGAGACCATATCTACTGACAAAGATTAAACATTCAGTTTATCTTAAAAGAGAATAAGAGATTTGCAAAATTGATATCAGTCCCACTAAGTAGACCAGACCAAGAAATCAACTCCAGCTAAAGCTACTTTTAATAAGATTGGCTATAATAAATTTTTTGAAAATCTGACTGTGTTGTACATTTTCCAGTTATAATACTCCAAGGAGTCAGAAAGTATTTTCATGAACTGGTTCCAAATATTATCTTGTTGCTCTGAAAATTTAAAAAAAAAATGTTTCAGCCTCTTTTGCCTAGATAATGGCTCTGGCATATATCTGTCAAGGTCATTTTCTATAATATCAAACATATGTCCTGTTACATTAGGGAGCAAACATAGCCAAATTCTGATTTTTATTTTAGACAACAATACATGATAGTCTATCCTTCATTGTGCAGCCTTTTATCAAGGCTGATGTAGCAATTTGCATTTCAGGTCTTGTGTTGATCAGGGCTTGGAATTGATTATCTCCACTGCCTTTGTATGTTGTCAGTAGATTCAATATTAATTACTAATATTGAATCTAAGTACTGCAACTACATATGGCAGTGAGTAATTAATTAAACAAACATTTTTTTAAAAAAGTCATTTATATGACTCTAGATTTATTTCATCCTAATTAATGTTATATATACTCTCTTGGCTCTAATTTAAATCTCATTTTATCAAATTGGCTCATTTCCTAGCAACTGACAGAGAAAGCTATAATAAAGATTATGCTGATTGGACTTAAATTGAGAAGAGTATATACTATTTTAAATATTATGTAGAATATGATATGGCTAGAAGATGCATTTGCCAAAACCAACTGTATTCTAATTGTACCTTCAAAATTAAGTAATTCTGAAAATATCCTATCTCCTAGAAGATTCAATATTAAAATATTCATTATTTTCAAAATAATGAATAAATAATAAGAATAAAATATTTTGAAAAAAGTCTTAAAAGCAAAAAGCAAATTAAAGGAAAAAAGGAAAGGGAAAGGAAATACTAAAACAATAGAATTAAGTATTCATGGCTTTCTAAAATCTGATAACATGGGGAAGATGCTCTGATCAACATTTTATAAAACTCCATTAAAGGAAAATGAAGTTTCTGCTGAGTTTTTTCTCCAACACATCTACAGAATTGATTTAAAATTAGGTCATTAAAGAGATGAAATATAGTGGATTGGGGTTCTTCTAGGATTAGATGGGTTAGATTCTGCTACATTTGATGTCCTCTAGCTACCCCACTCCAACTCTGGTCAGTTTACAATATCCAAAATACAATTAAGAATAATTAAAACAACCACATAAGAACCTGGACAAAATCAGCCATTACACTTTAAACAAGCAAGCAAATAAACAAAAACCATGACACTGGTTTGATTAACGCATAGACTCCAAACTAGGGAACAGGGCCAATTTGTAAGAGCCTTCCAGAATCCTAAAAAAGTAGGCATAGTATGTACTTCTAGAGAGATGCTATTCCAGAGGACAGGAGCTATCCCAGAAAAAGTGCATTTTCTCCTCCCATAAGATGACAAAGTATAATTGAGCGGACCTGAATCACACACATTTGGCATATTTTGGGTAAGCAGGAGACAGGTGGTATTGCAGACCTTATGTTATAAATGGCTTTATGGGTGACCAACAGCACTTCTAATTTCTGCCTTGGTCCAGAAGGATACCATGGTTGTCAGTATCAAAACCCAAAGAGCGCAAGGATGGATGCACCACCCCATCCCAGCTCCACCAAATGTCATAAGTACAACCAACATTGACTCTGTACTATATTGCCCTGAAACCCAACTGAAATGGTCCACTGACTTGTTTCCTCTAAGAGCCTCTAGCAGTTTTTCTCTTTGAATAACTTTTTGAATCTCTTTCTCATTTCCAAAGCTTGTGACGCTTTTCATCCAGTGACTCAAAATATTACAACAAGAATTCCTTATCTTTTCTTACATGATGAGGTACGGGGAACAGTTTGGCTTCTAGCTCTTCGTTTTCTCTTCTTAGATGATGGTCAGCTTGTACTTGAAGTGTCTATAATTCTTGCGATTTTCAGGAAGGAAAACAAACATGGCTCACAACTAGTCACAAGAGCCACTGGCACCATTTCTGTGTTTTTTTAAAAAAAAAGCAAACAAAATGCTTGTCTTTAACTTCTTTTGCCAAATTGCTCAAAATCCCTGTTTACTCACTCAAACACACATTTGGAGGTTATCAATCTGGGATAAACATGTTAAAGAAAGGGAGTGTGTAAAATAACAGCTGTGACAAGTCAGATTTGTGGCTGTACATGCAGCATTGTAAATGTACCTGTACTGTATATTTAGCAATTTAATATCATATTCTGTTGCTATGAATAGGTAGCATGAATCAATATCACTGTATTGCTTGAACAATTTCATTGAGCATTCTGATTAGAATCAGATTAATATATCAGTTTTGACTTCATAGCAATTAAAGCCTATTCAAACATCTTCACTTTTGTTTGAAATGTGGCTTAAATCCCAGGAAAATGAGTTGATGCAACTTTTGAGACAAAAATTAATTAGCAGTTCCTAACCTCCTGCATGTTCAATAAATAAACATATGAACTCTGCAGTTGTTCCAGATGTTGATTATACTCTGTAGAAGACATGGTCTTAGAGCATTACATAAATATTGGCAAGGATTATAGCTGCTTTTAAATGGAAGTTTAAATGCACTTTAAAGAAACATATTTACTATTTTTACAAATTTGCGTAGCAACAATGAACATTGTGGTATCAGTCTTTCTAATTAGAACTACAGGAAATTTTTTTAAGCCAAATGTGAAACTCATTTGGATATTTAATTTACTCCAAAATTCAAACCAGGGTTGCAAACCAGATTTGAATGATCCTGAGGCAAATTATAACTTTGGGAGAAATCCAACTGAAACTTGATTATTATTGTTCAACCTTGCCCTTACTATATGAGCACTTACTAAATTTTCTGCTATGACTGGTTCAGGACTTAGTCTGGGATCACAATGATAGGACTGTCCATTGATGGTATGGCCATATTGAGAGAGTCCCTTGGAAAAATAGAGCAGGATATATTTATTTATTTATTTATTTATGAGACTTATATACCGCTTTAAGTGCAAGCACTCTCTAAGCGGTGTACACCAGTAAGCAATGTATATATATATATATATTTACATTGCCACCAACAATCTGGGTCCTCATTTTACCTACCCCGGAAGGATGGAAGGCTGAGTCAACCTTGAGCCGGTGAGATTTGAACCGCTGACCTGCTGAACACAGTCAGCTAAAGTGGCCTGCAGTACTGCACTCTAACTGCTGCGCCACCTCGGCTCTTTGCCACCACATAACTATTTGACAAGAAATAAATGAAAAAATAAGGTGCCTCTTGTTTCTTTTCTAGAGCGCATTTCACATATGAATTCATGGATCTTTTTCTTTGTAATTTTCTGTATACCCTTAACTGGAGGTAAGCAGCAGATGAAATTATTACAGAAACTTAATCCTCCTTTCCCCCGTGAGAAATTTTTAGTAGTGTGAATTTTCAAGCCTTCTTGGAAATGAACTTTGTTGATTTTGTTCCATAGCGCCTTTGCAGTTGACAAAAATATCTTTTTTTAAGCCTAGCACTTAAAAAAATAATTTTGTCAACTGCAAAGATTCTTTTGAAAAACTGTGCCTTATGAGGGCTCAAAATCTGCATCCACAGGTCCAGCACATGAATAGAATGAGTTTCCCCAAGAATGGAAATAAGGAAAGTGAAATTATTGAGATTAAGCAGTTATGATGTCAAATATGTTGTACATTCTAAAATAGAAAGAAGAAAAATAGCTCAGACTATCAAATCCTGGGTAGCAGAAAGATAACCTAACCTTTTTTGGGGGGGAAACACATATATGCAACCAAAAACAGGGCTCTTTCTACATAAAATAGTACAGGGTCAATAGTCAATACAAATAATATTCCACTCCCCAAATCACATCTTCTCTTTCCCTTAAAGTAGGACTAGACAAATGGCAATCCTCAGCCTATCCTCTGCAAGTAACAAGCAGTTCAGAGCTCTGGAACAAGCAATTTATTTTGTGTCTCTCTTCATTTTTTAATATTTGACACTTATAGACATTGAACTCAGATTTTCAGAAGTGGTTTAAAGACTTGCAGGATCAGGCTGGCTGAATCTCGGGTGACTTTGTTGCTGCAAAACAGAAGACATGTTTCCTAGATCCTATCAGATGATATTAATTAATGGATGGAGCATGAAGTATGCCTACTGTGTTACAGGTGTGTTACAAATGCCCATGTGATACTGCATTCTAGACCTAGCTATAGTTTGTGAATACAGAATAACAAGAGTTAGAAAGGACTTTGCAGGTCTTCTAGTCCAACCCCTATCCAAGTAGGAGACCACAGACTATTCTGGACAAATGGCTGTCCAATCTCTTCTTTAAAACTTCCAGTGATGGAACATCCACAATTTCTGAAGGCAAGACATTTCATTGGTTAATTGTTGTCACTTTCAGGAGAGTTCTTCTTAGTTCTAGATTTTTAGGATCTTCTCAGGTATTGATGTCAGGCTGATTTTTTTTAGAGAGAAAGAGGGAGGAGGAGGAGGAGGAGGAGGAGGAGGAGGAGGAGGAGGAGGAGGAGGAGGACAGAAATAAAGGCAGAAGGGACAGCAGTGAACTATGTTTTGTGGCCAGGTACCACACATATACTATGATATGGAAAACATAGGCACTGATATAAAATCAGCATGGTTAAATCACAGTCTTGAATCAGACTGAAATTCTATTTTTTTTTTTTATTTTAGTAGTGGTTGGAGTTCAGAGTTTTCTTTCTTTTTTAAATTCTGTAAATCATAACTTATATTATCATTTTCTTCTGCGTTGTACTTCATTTTTTCAGCAATCCCATTATTTCATAAAAATAACCTTCATAGACTAGTTGTAACCTCAGCTGCTCAGCTCAATCTAGTACCACTGTCCAGTGCAGGAAAAAAAATATTCCAAAACATTAGTGTCAATCTGCAAACTGTATATTGGAGGACTAGCAATGTTTACACAAATTTCTTTGGCTATATTAGATTCCTTCCTGGCTATGCAGGGAGGGATTACTGAAGTATTCTGTGCAGAAGAGGGCCCCCAGTATCTTCACACTCCAAAGGTTCATCAGTTTAACAGAGCAAAAGTGGTTTCTCCAGTTCCAGTTGTGCAAAGACAATAAATATCCACTAAGCAAATTGAAATAGGGCCAAACTTATTAACCCAATCCAGCCTCCCTACACACATGCACATAAACACACACACACACATTCTTTGTATATGTGTGCATGAACATATATATGAACATATATATTTATATTGACCATACTAATCACATGATCATAGATAACAGAATAAGTGGCCAAGCTATTCAGTGTTACATATGAACAACTGTTGCATATTATTGACAGCTGCTGGGGCCAAATGACACCAGGCACACATGGTGTAAAATATGTATGGTTATCAACACCCAGATTTTGGAACAGCTTTAATGGGATCTACAGTATCATGCCAACTGAGCATCAGCTGTGCACCTATTTCATGAAATATAAACTGTCCAGTAGGAAAGAATGTTATAGGGGCTACATTTACTCATGTTATTTCATCAGAATAGAAGAGCAAAATATTCAGTGACAGGCTGATCTCATGATATTCTTTAATTACAATTCCACTTGCTATCCATCTCTACTACTGTTCATGTTATAATCTTTATAACAATCAGATTGGAAAATTAAATAATTGTTAAAATTCCAAAAGTAAAATCAAATGCTCAGCTAAGTGTAAAAGGCAAACACAAATGTCATCTAGTGATGGCTAAATCCTTTTTTAACAAAAGCTAAACTGTTGAACACAATAGGAAATGATTAAAGATAGAAAATCAAAATAATCTTTTGAACATCTTCATTAATAGCTATTCAATAGACTTCATTTTTTTCATTTTGATTTTCATAGGTTTAATGTTTCTGCCTCAAGTAATCTGCATGCAAGATGTGTAGAACTTCTCAGGCAATAGAAACATGCATTCTGCAATAAATTGCAATAAATTGAATCAAACCATTTTCTTTTTCCTCCCTTACTTTTTTGGAACATTTATTATTTGAAATATTTGAAACATTCAAATTCTACATTATGCTTTTGCTTCCAAGTTAAATATTTACTGATATAAACCATAACAAAGAAAGTATATCAGCTATGCATACATTTAAATTCAATTGATCAAAAAATGATTTTTTTTCTAACATTATGCCATTATGATAAGCAGGCAAAGATATAATGTCCTACTTAATGTATTGGCTTGGGATGATAAGGACAATAATATAATACATCAAGCAAGTGCCAAGTTTGAGTAGTGTATGAACTGTGATATGATGCCAGAGGGAAATTAGAAGTTGGATAACTGGCCTTTAGTTGCAAACATGAGATGGGAATCCAGATGGGGGTTTAGATCATGATATGGCATAGGAAATAGGGCTTTTAATTTTCTGGGAAAATCCCAACCAGTCCCAACCTTTCACAGATATAATCTGTTACCTATAAGTGGCAGAATGTTTTAGAGAACTATGATTTTTTTCATATCATTTTTTTCTCTTAGAATATGCAAATGTTGCTGGTTTGGTGGATTTCATTTTAGCTTGGCATCTTTTAAGGGAATATCTCTGGCTGAGCTGTGAATGCCCCCAGCCTGTCTAGTCACAAAAGATACAGAGAAAGAGAGAGAGAGAGAGAGAGAGAGAGAGAGAGAGAGAGAGAGAGAGAGAGAGAGACAGACAGACAGACAGACAGACAGACAGACAGACAGACAGACAGATGCATACACATGTATGCGCCCATGCACATGCACACACACATACACACTCCAACATTAAAGAATGTGCATTTACCTATGAAAAAGTAAGACTAGAAAAGAAACCTCACTTCTGAATATTGTTGAGCAACAAGAGTATTTGAAAATTTGTACAGATCTACAGCATTTAGTAGACTGTGATATGCAGTAGAAGGATATTAAGCTGCACATTTTCCTTCTGTTGTAGCCTGCAATGAAGATAGACAGTACAGAAATTGATCATTGCACTTATCTGCTGCAACTCACAATGCAAAAACTTCATAAATGTTCTCTCAGAGGCAGGACAAAAATGCTTCAAATAAAATAAGCAGACTTATGTTTCTGATTTAAAATATGTTATGAAATTAGACAGGCAATAAAATATTTGAGATGTTCATCCTCTGGAACACTTGAAAGCCTTGCCCTGCAATGCAAAATATGTTTTTCTATCTCTAAGTGAAAAGAAACCATTCTGTGATTAAGGAAGAAATGGAAATCTGAATATGAGAAGGATGACTTTCTCAAAGACAAGGTGTCACATCCCAGCACTGTACTGTAAGCAGGCGGTGCAACTACAGTACACTTTTCAAGGTGACTGAATAGGACTGGGGAGGCACAGCTCCTGTGGAACCTCTGCTTCCCCAACTATGGAAACTTACTGGTAACCGAGGTTACCCTTACAGTCCAATCTACTTCATGGGACTGTTTTCTAAGGAATATAATGAAAGGAAACCTTCACATAAATTGTCTGGAAAAAAATGTGATCTAAATTAAGAAATAATAAAGATTATATTATAATATTAAGAAGATATCTTAATAGTCCAGATTATTAAGCCCTGACTACTGCAGCTCAACATTAAAATATACTTAAGATAACCATATCATTTGTTGTTGCTGCTATTTGTGTAAAATAAGTTGAAAAATAAAATAAAATCAATTGAAACAAAGGTAATTTTGTGGAGAGATCCTGCCTTACTGCAATTTTAACAATGTTCATTTTCAAATCTTATTAAAGAATATTTTTATATTTTAAAAACCCTCTTTTTTAATGAATCTGGAGAATTTACTGAATTTTTCACCTAAACTCCAGTTCTAATACACTAAATTTCTCATTTGTTGATGTTTATGAGTTTGCCATCTGATTTAGATTTTGCTTTTGTTGTTGTTGTTTTTGTTAATTGCAAAGTAGTGTCCGACCCATCGCGACCCCACGGACAACGTCTCCAGGCCTTCCTGTCCTCTACCATCTTCTGGAGTCCATTTAAGCTCATGCCTACTGCTTCAGTGACTCCATCTAGCCACCTCATTCTCTGTTGTCCCATTCTTCTATTGCCCTCAATCTTTCCCAACATTAGGTTCTTCTCCAGTGACTTCTTCCTTCTCATTAGGTTTCATAGATACTCAAAACTTAACTCCACTAGATGGCAATAATGTACTGTCTTTTAGTTCTCTGCTACTTTTTAGCAAAGTATCTTAGGTAAAACTGCAATAACTTGAAATCTTAATATCTATTTACAGCAGCATTCACTAATTTTGAATCTTCAAAGGTGTGTTGGACTTCAAATCCTCTAATCCTGACCCAGAATGAACCTTGTGGGAACTAAAGACTTTGTAAGCTGCCTAGAATCAGTTCTGTGAGACTGGCAGCACTGGTAATTAAATTAAATTTAATTAAAAATTAATATCTGAATAGTGCTCTAATTGAGAATGCTGTTGTGTTTCAAAAGCTATCCAGTCTATACCTAGTTTAAATATAAACAATAAGTGTGATCAACAGAGTTCTTGAAGGTGTGCAGCAACAATTAACAAATGGATCAGAGACTGAGCTCATATATGACAGCTGACTAATCATTCTAATTATGAACAATTGTGTTGAATTTTATTTGCATCGTGACAATGATTTTTTACATTTACACATATGTCATTTCTATTTATGACTGGAACATAAATGGCCATTTTACAGATTCAAATATGAAGTAATTTCTCATCGATTCTAAGGCAAAGGCAGAGGGAAGCATGTTGTTAAGTGCAATCCAGTTTAATGAAACGTCTGTTTGAGGGGAGATCTGGATTAGACAGGAAGGAAAAATTATTTCCCTTAGAACTGTTTCCTGCTAGTTCTATTCCTAGTGACTTGATTTAATTGAGCTAGCCAGGCCCCACAAGAAGTAGGTGTTTGTCTGGTTGTGGAGTCATATGCAGCTGGGAGACAGGACTTATAGAAGAAGTACTGGCAGCCTGCCCTCAAAATGAGGTGCTTGATTGCTTGACTGCCATTCACAATTTACAGGGCAATGGAGACATGTAGGATATGCCTCTCAGCCAACCTAGATTCATACCATGTTTCAGTATAACAATTTACTTCTCCAAGACCAAGAGGTTCATTGGGCTAATTGATGCTGTAGTGCCCTGTCACAGCGCCTGGAGCAGTAGGGGTTTGGCTGTGCGACAAAAGGCTTCAGCTGAACCCTGGTAAGATGAAGTGGCTGTCGGTTCAAGAAAACTCAGGATCTGAGGGTTTATCATATTTAGTTCTGGATGGGGTTGCACTACCCCAGGCACACCCAGTGTGCAATCTTGGGTTCTCCTAGACAAGTGGTTCTCAACCTTTTTAATGCCGCGACCCCCAACCAGTCGTAAGTCGAGGACTACTCAACTGGTGCAGCACCGTTTGCAGAATGGGACTTTTGGCAGGCTCAGCCTGGACAATTCCTATTGGCTTTTGAAAGCCAATAGAATTAGACTCTATTCAAGAGAGTCTATTCTATTGGCTTTCAAAAGCCAATAGAATAAAAGGGAGTAGCACAGCTAAGGAAAAGGGGGGAAAAATGGCGGATTCCGTTGTTTGGCGACCCCCGTGAAATTGTCGTTCGACCCCAAATGGGGTCCCGACCCACAGGTTGAGAACCACTGTCCTAGACTCACAACTCCTACTTGAAGAGTAGGTGGCAATTGTGCCTAGGAGAACTTTTGTGCAATTTCATGTTGTGTGCCAGTTGTGCTCATTCTTGAATTGTGAGGTCCAGCACACAGTCACTCATGCCTTGGTCATATCATGATTAGATTATTGCAGAGTGATCTACATGGGGCAACCTTGAAGAGTATTTGGAAGCTACAACTGGTATAGACTGCAGAGGCAGGGACAGTTCTGAAGGCCCCTAAGTGGCTCTGCTGTTACTTGAACTGCATTTGCTGCCAGTATGCTCCCAGGTACAATTCAAGGTGTTGGTCATAACCTTTAGCCTTTTATGGCACAGATCCAGGGTATCAGAGGAAT
The DNA here is from genome assembly GCF_016545835.1 of Crotalus tigris. Taxonomy (NCBI): domain Eukaryota; kingdom Metazoa; phylum Chordata; class Lepidosauria; order Squamata; family Viperidae; genus Crotalus; species Crotalus tigris. The sequence continues at coordinate 1,957,711 of NW_024100087.1, read as the reverse complement.
CACCTTATCCTGTAGAACTAACCCTCCCCACTTTTCCAATGGAAAAGGATCCCAAAGAATTTTAGCTAGTGGAATCCACAAGAACCTTTCCTGCTGTGACTTCTGTACTCTGGAATATTCTCTCATCAAAGATGAGATCCACTCCCCACATTCCTGACCTCCCAGAAGAATCTAAAAATGTGATTCTGCTGCTTGGCCTAGAACCCTGACAGAGGCCTGCTATGCCGAGGGTAGCTGATGGGATAAAGAAGATTGTTGTCCCAGGTTGTCTATCCTCTTGTTTCTTAACTTTTAATCCTTTTTTTTAAAAAAAAAAGTTTTCCAGCCCTTTAAATTTTCATTATATTGTAAACCACCCAGAGTCACTATATTAATAAAATTGAGGAGGGGATATAAATTTAATAAATAAATAAATTAACTGACTGACTGACTGCAAGGCACTGAGTTTAAGGCACACCCCCAGGTACCTCATGATTTTTTGCCCAGAAATAGGAAGAAAGGAAGACACAATTCTTTTCCATCACTCCTGGTTAATAGTTACTTTTTTCTGCTGCTGACACTAATTTTTGGGAGGCAGGGAAATATCAGTTTCATGAAGCCTAATATTTTTCTGAACCAGAACTCTTCTCTACAGATTTCCTCCAGGTCCATCTATCTCAGAATGTCTCTTAGAAGTCCAAGGAAATTAGTATTTTCAATCACTGTCCCAATAGTTTTGGAACTCCCTCCTCATACAGATTTAATCTGCCTCTTCCTGCTACATTTCATTTAAGACGGCTTTCCAAGAAGAAGACAACGGTGTATGTACACATGCAAATTCACATGTATAACCCAAGTTATGACATTACTGAGATTTTTATTATTACATTTCACTGGATTTATTTTTTATTGAGTTTTAAAAATATTTTGTAATTGTCAATCTTTCAGCACATTTCAAAATGAGCAGATTTTGAATATAGTAAATCAATCAATTAATCAACAAAAAATAATCTCAGAATTGGGGAGACAAGGAGATATAAATGTTCTATTTACTTTAATGAAGACATTAAAGTAAAGGTTTTATTAAAATTTTAGATCATTTAATTATGAAATACTTATAAAGGTTGGAGTCAAGTTATAACCTATGGGCTATTATTGTGTATTTTCTTAATTTTTTGGTATCATGCTAGAGCCCATTTTCAGAGAACTTCTTTCCAGCATAGTATATGCTATTCTGTATGTCGGATTTATATGGTGCCTGTTGTATGTGACCTTTTTAGATGCTGATTGGGGTGTATTGTTTGTTGGCTTTTAAGTTGTTGCCTGTCATTTGCTTAGGCTGGCCAGCCCTCAAATTCTAAGTACTTGATATGCTGGTGGTAAATCAGCACAACTGTTGACTGACTGGCTGTTTTTCTGCCTGCTCATCCAACAATCTTAGTAGATGTAAAGTTGAATATGTGTCCTTGTTCATTGTAGTTCATTGGGTCTTCTTGTCTGACCATTTGCTTGTTTTCCTACAATCTGGTGGTTTGCTTTCTCCCTGCCATATACAACTGGCACCATATAAATATCATACACACAGAATAGCACACACTGTGGTACAGATAAGTTCCCTGAAGATGGGCTCCAGCACAAGTTCAAAAGCTTGGAAGACAAAATCTCAATGGTATTCCAGGTGTTTCAGAACTGCATCCAAGTCATCTATTACCATATACTATTTCTTTTACCATTTACTGTTAACTTAGATGTTACAGAGAAATGGTGCTATTTTCCTCCAATGAGCTTCTAAATCATGTCTAGTTCACCAGACTATGACTGTTGTCATAGCTGAATTAAATTGATCAATGGAGTGATCCAGCAGTGTACTACTTACGTTTTTTATGCTTTTAATAATATGTTGTAAATTACATTTCATTCAGAAAGAATTCTCAAGTGTTTTACCCAACTTTCAGTTCAACACCTATAAGTGATCCAGGATTACTTTCTGTGGTTGGTGACAAATTCTTCCTCTCCTTTTCCTGTCTGCTGGTTATTTATGTGATTCTCATTGCCTCCTGTCATTTACTAATGATTTGTGAACAAGCTGGAATGAGCCCAGAGCTGCTGAGAGAGGCTAGTGAAAGAGAGATGCTTGAAAAAAAAAGTTCGCATCCACCTTTCTCTCTCTGAAAGCCAGACACATGGGGGTGTTTTCCCCCTCCCTGTAGCAGCAGCTTTATAATTTCACTTTGCCCACTCATGAGGCAGGAAACACAGCAACAACTTGATGACAGTTCTGAAACAGAAGCATTTCAAAGGGCTTCTTTATTATCTGGATGTAAAAATAGTCAAAAGAAACTCCCATTCCTTATTTGAAATAGGAAATGCAGGAGGGGCAAAAAAAAAGTCAAATCTAATAACAGCAACAAAGCAATGTAATACAGTCATTAAAGCCTAGGATTTCAACCTCAAAAGCTCATGTTTAAACTGCTCAGAGCTTAGTGGTGATTTTAGGCCAGTCACTGTCTCTTAAAATTCCATTTAGCTCAGCAAAATTTACTTGAAGAAAAGTATTAGACTATTAAAAGACTGCACTCTAAAACAGGTTTTTAACTATTTTTTGTAGGCCTATTTATTTCAATTAAACCTAATTTAATTCTCAGTGTGTTGAGAATTACACTTTCTATAAAGTGCAATTTTTATATAGAGTTAAAAATAAATAACTAGAACCAGAATGGTATAGTAGTTAAGGCATCAAGCTAAACACTTCTAAGAGACCATGAGTTCTAGACCCATCTTAGGAACTAAGACAATTAGGTCAGCGTCCCCCAACCTTTTGGGCATCAGGAACCAGTTCCATGGAGAGAGATTTTTCTGTGGACCAGAGAGGGAGATGGTTTCGCATGCTGCCTTCGTCCCATGGATGAGGCTTCGCTTGTTTGCATGGCCCAGTTTCTGGCATGCTGTGGATTGGGAACCCCTGAATTATGTCACCTTGGGCCAATCATTCTCTTTCAGCCCTAGAAAGGAAGCAATGGCAAACCACTTCTGAAAAATCCTGGAAAGAAAACTACAGATTTTAGTCCAAGCAGTTGCTGGAATAAACATCCCAACGGAACTGCTTCAAAAGTTCTTGGGTGTGTCTAGTGGTATGGAGGCGACCATTATCATGAACCAACACCACACTGGAAATCAGCTTACCCCGACGTGTGTTATGGATGGCTCATCTGAGTTTTTATAATGTTTCATAGTAGACATCTGAATTGATGGTTGAACCATGCTTCACGAACTTCACTAGCAGTACTCTTTTGGCATTTTCACATTTGGCCGGATTTTCTATGGCCTCACTTCCGATGTGGTGTTGGTTCATGATAATGCTCGCCCATACACCACTAGACGTACCCAAGAACCTTTGAAGCAGTTCCATTGGGAGGTTTTGGATCATCCCCCCCCCATAGCCCAGATTCAGCACCGAGCAACTACTACTAAGGAATTTCAAAACTTGTGAGACATTATGACAAGTGCCTCAATTTGAATGGTGATTATGTCAAAAAGTAATGTAATGTTGTAGTTTTCTAATGTGTATAATAAAAATTCTGAATCTGCAAGTGTCTGTCATTGATAACCAAATGGGGGTTTATTTTTGAATTGCCCTCATACACAATAAAGTTGCATAATAAATGTATATACCAGTAAATGAATTTTTCATGCTGAAAAAAACACATTGCAACATTGGAAAGATAAATGTATGGTCCCGTTTATTCAATGGATTGAAACTTGATTATACTTGCTACTAATGAGTGATTGCCTATAGAAGTAGACTTTGTATGAATTAATATAATGAAATATAGGACTCATTTATACAGGATAGTAGATTAAAACATGATAATTATATAAAACTATTAGAAATGAATAGTTGCACAACGTTTACATTAGATAATTGTATATATAATTGTAACTGATCAATCCATGGTGCTTGAAACCTAGAAGTGTCAATGTAGTTTGTTCATATCTATTTCATCCAAATATTAAGAAAAAATCTTATAGGTTATAGCCTTATAGTTATAACTGCATTTACTACTCACTAAAGTTCTCCTACAGCATGCAGGTTTTCTCCGTTAAAATGTTGCCATGGTAAATTATTTCAAAGTGTTTTATCTCTGTTTCAAATCTAAAGTTCCAGTCTGGGATTCTGATTCAAAATAATAATAATAATGATAACAATAATAATAATAAAGTTGGAAGGGACCTTGCAGGTTGTTGTGTCCTGAGCCTGCAAAAGCAATGTCAACCAATAGGGGTGTGCTTGGGGTGCACAGAATATGGGGGCACTTCCGCTACCCAGGCCTCTCCATCTGCTGGCCTTGGGCTCGAGGGACAGTGTTCCCAAGAGGAGTCCATTGTGGACTTGGGGACTTCCACCCCTCCAAGGTATTCTGGTCTGGACTCAGAAAGCCCAGCCAGTCAGCAGCAGGAAGAGTCAATTGGGTATCCGGTGCACCAAAGCCCTGGCCTGCCTAGCCTGGTAGGCAAGCAGGTAGGCCAGGTACCTTCACCAGGGTCACCTAGATATTTGGGGCAGCAATGCTCTGTCCTGCCTAGCTTGGTAGGCGAGCAGGTCGGCCAGGCAACATCACCAGCCCTTAGAAGGTCACAGCAGGCCAAGTGCCCACCCAAACATCTGAGAGACTTTGTGAGGTTGCTGTCAAATCATGAGGGACCTTCTTATGGCGCCCCTGAATGAAGGGAGTAACTCGTGGTTAGATTATTTTGCATTATTTTGATTTTGGATACATTTATTTGTGTTAATAAATATTGAAAGGGGTTTGCCTGTTTGCAGACTCGAGAGTTCCACACTCTTTGCATTTGAAGAATGCAGCTATGTGTCACTCTTCCCAGTGCACGACGTACCTGTGCGTACGCAAAGTATGTTCCATCTAGGGGGGAGGGGTGTTGTGTGCAAAAGCAGGCTCAGGATGTTGCATTGGTCCTGGGCATTCCAAAAGCTGCCTGGGATCAGACAGAGCGGCGCCAGCCTTTGTGCATGCGCAAGGCGCGAAAACGCTCTGTTCCTATTGGTTGACATTGTCCGGGTTTCTGGCCATATAAAAAGGATTCAACAGAGGTCATCTAGTCCAACACCCTGCTCAAGCAGGAAACCCTATACCATTTCAGACAAATGGCTGTCCAGTGTCTTCTTAAAAAGTTCCAGTGTTGGAGCATTCACAGCTTCTGGAGGCAGGTTGTTCCACTGGTTAATGGTTCTAACTGTCAGAAAATTTGTCCTTAGTTCTAGGTTGCTTCTCTCTTTGGTTAGTTTCCATCTATTGCTTCTTGTCCTGCCTCCAGGTGCTTTGGAGAATAGCTTGACTCCCCCTTCTTTCTAGCAGCCCAAGATATTGGAACACTGCTATCATGTCACCCCTCGTCCTTCTCTTCATTAAACTAGACAGACCCAATTCCAACAACCGTTCCTTATATGTTTTAGCCTCTAGTCCCCTGATCATCTTTGTTGCTCTTCTCTGTACTCTTTCTAGAGTTTCAACATCTTTTTTACATCATGGTAACCAAAACTGGATGCAGTATTCCAAGTGTGGCCTTACCAAGACATTGTAAAGTGGTATTAACACTTCACGTGATTTTGATACTATCCCTCTGTTAATGCAGCCTAACACTATGTTGGCTTTTTTGGCAGCTGCAGCAAACTGCTGGCTCATATTTAAGTGATTATCCACTAGGACTCTGAGATCCCTTTCACAATTGCTACTATTGAGCAAGATACCACCTATACTCTACCTGTACATTTGATTTTTCTTGCCTAAATGTAGAACCTTACTTTTTTCACCATTGAATTTCATTTTGTTATATAGCCCCAATGTTCAAGTCTTCTGTATCTTAAGCCTATCTTCTGGAGTGTTGGCTATTCCTGCCAGCTTGGTATCGTCTGCAAATTTAATGAGTTTCCCCTCTAACCCCTCATCAAAATCATCGATGAAGATGTTGAAGACCACCAGGCCCACAACAGAGCCCTGTGACACCTCACTACACACATCCCTCCATGTAAATGCAGTTTCATTGGGGACCACTTGCTGAGTACAGCCAGCTATGAATCCATCTGGTGGTGATGCTATCTAACCCACTTTTTTCTATCTTATCAAGTAGTAGGTTGTGGTCTACTTTATCAAATGCCTTACTGAAGTCCAAGTAAATTATATCCACAGCTTTCCTTTGGTCCACTAATTTTGTCCCCTGGTCAAAGAATGCAATAAGTTTTGTCTGGCATGATCTGTTTTTCACAAACCCCTGTTGGCTTTTGGTAATAACTTTGTTTGCCCCTAGGTGTTTGCTGATTCATTGTTTGATTATCTTTTCCCAAATCTTCCCAGGTATTGAAATCAGGCTGATAGGTCTGTAGTTTCCTGGATCCATTTTTTTCCTTTTTGAAGATGGGAACTACATCAGCTCCTTTTCAGTCCTCTGGTAGTTCCCCAATGCTCCAGGATCTTTGAAAGATATAGCTCAGTGGTTCTGAGATCACATCTGCCAGTTCCTCCAGGAGCTTGAGATGTAGTCCATCTGGTCCTGGTGATTTGAAATTATCTAGGGTGGACAGGTGCTCACTTACCATTTCTTGCCTATCTTAACTTGTGTTTCTAATCTGTTTTTTACAGTACTGTTTTTAATAGGTTGGACTGTTTTTTTTTTCCTTTGTGTAAATATGGATGCAAAAAACGAATTGAGTAGTTCTGCTTTCTCCCTGTTGCTTGTCACCTTCTTGCCACTTTCTCCCACTAATGGACCAATCATTTCCTTAACTTTTTTCTTGTTTTTTTCTTGTTAAAAGAAGCTCTTTTTTGTTATTTTTTACTTTTGTTGAAAGCAGATACAATGTGCAAATGATCACACTAATCATCTCAATCACACTATTTCCACAAAAGTTGGATGGATCTATTTTTTACCTTTTTATATATGTACCTCTGTGTGATTAGCATTTGTTAGCTTTAATGGAGAACCAAAAGAAGCAATTTTCTTTCTGCTCCTGAAAAAAATTAGAAAAAAAAATTCAAAAAATTAGTTATTGGTCCTGCAGAATCTATACACTATTGAAAAACTGTATGTCATTCAAAATGTTCTGTTTTTCAATAAAATCAGCCTTTACAAATTTCAGATACGTCAGAACCAGCTTCACTCTGTTCTGCCTAGCAAACCCAAATGGCTGTTAGTATTTCTGTTGAATGACATTTGTAAGTAATTAAAAATATACTAGCAATTTTGTGAGAAATTTCAGAATTTCACTTTGTACTATAAATATCTATTATAGCACTGGAAATGACTTCCCTTTTTCATTTATATATCCTGCATCTTTATCCATGCAAAGAGTGGAGTATGAGAGGAGTAAGTGATCTACAGACAGGCTTTATAGCCTTGCTGCCTTAGGTTTTGAGTAATCTCTATACAGTATATCTCTTTTCAGTGGTATGGTATCTATGCATGAAAAATGACTTTTTAATGCTGCCTTAGAAAGACAAATATATCACTGCCTTGTGCTTTAAAAAGGCAATCTGTACTCCTCTTGAAGTGGCATTTGCTTTATCTCGCTTTCCAACTCCTAGTTACAGACTATTATCATTTTGTAAAGGATCCTTAAGTGTAATTGTATTAGAACTTTGAAATTTGGATGATTTGTCCCCATACCAAGCACAAAAACACAGGGGTATGCTAACAATTTTTTATTTTGTGACTCAGGAAGGCAGTACGACTTGAAGGGGGTGATTGACGACTCAGCTGATTGATTATTGACTGATTGATTGACTGACAGTTTTCTATGGTTATCTTATGCAAGGCACTGAAGCCAAAATTTAGTGGAATCCGGTATATGGTGTATATTTTTAGAATGTTAGTGAAATTGTAAATGTTAGGGTTAGAATTGCTTCAATTATGCTTTTAATTAGTAGGGGGTGTTATTTTATATTCTGCATATTTATATCTTTGTTAGTCAGACTTATTTGGTCAAGGTGAGCAACCATATAAATTTGCTAAATAAAGAAACAAACTTTTTGGCCAAAAAGGGAGGCTTTGGCTCCAAATTCATAAATATGACCTTGCTCATAGATTCCTAACACCCTGATTAAAAAATAATCAGCTTTGAATCTGATTTCATTTTAAATATATTCAAAAGGATTGGACAGCCGTTTGAAATAGATTCTGTCTCAATGTTTGAAATCAAGAATGCAGTAGTTTATTTTAATTCATTCTTAATTTGCCTCAAATATAAATGAATTAAAACAAATTACTCCATTCTTGATTTCAAACACCGAGTCATCTGAGACAGATAGAATTTCAAGAAGTTCAGACTCTGAAACAATTAAGAAAAAGTCAGCTGACCAATCAGTCCAGCAAATGGGAGGAAACCTAATAAAATCAAACAATGAGGGTCCAATTAGAATTTTTTTTCTCACTTTGGTTTTTAGAAGAGGGGGCACAGTATTGTTTATTTATTTGGTAATTCAGCATTTGTGATTTCTCTTTCAAAGCTGGCAAAAGATCAATAATAGCCAGTAGGCTAGAACACAGTGAATTTGGATAATAAACTAGATGTCAAAAATCAAGGTGGCCTTGTAGACCATGCTGGCTCAGGAATTCTGGGAGTTGAAGTCCACAAAGCATAAAAGGGCCAAGGTTCTCTATTTCTAGATCTAGATTCAGAACATACTTCTTCCAAAAAATTGAAAGTTTGGTTTTAGGCTGAAACTCCTTAACGCAAACAATATAAAATTATTATTATTATTATCGATCATCGCGCAGTCAGCCAGATGTTCAGACTGGATTTGGCATTTTGTCTACCTATCGAGTCCTTACCCAGGACCTGGGATAGGCAGATGTGGATGTTTGATGGTATTACAGATATCGTCGCAGGATGGAAGCAGTTCCTAATAAGGCCGCCTTTTGCAATTGACTAATAGCGAATTTGTCAATGCCAATGGTGTTCAAGTGGTGCTCCAGTTGTTTTGGGATTGCACCCAAGGAGCCTATTACTATTGGTACTACCCTTGCTTGCTTTTGCCACAGTCTTTCTATTTCTATTTGTAGGTCTTTGTATTTTGTTATCTTCTCCAGTTCTTTCTCTTCTATTCTGCTGTCTCCAGGCACTGCCACGTCCACTATCCAGACTTTTTTGTCTTTCTTATCGACAATTGTTAAGTCTGGGGTGTTATGTTGCAGGTATTATTATTATTATTATTATTATTATTATTATTATTATTATGCTGGCATTGCTAGAAATATAAAAGAAACAGCTGCTTTAAAACTACAGTACACTGTAACTCACTTTCAAAGAGTTGATGCAAACAATAGATCAAAGTCCAACAGGATTCCCATGCAATGGAGAGGAAATCTTCCATCTCAGATGAAACTAAGATGAAAACCATATAGTAAACCAAACCACTTTTCACAAATGAGAGAAAGAAGAGTAACCTAAGAAGCATAACTGCTATTAAACACACACATCTAATTCAGGTGTTGCCTTCTGGCATTTTTGTGTGTGTTGTTGATAATTAACCTTTGTAGTTTAATCACTATAAACATTGGTGATAATTATCTAAAAGGAAAATAAGCTTTTATGTTGTCTTTAGACAACATTAGTTTTTCCCTCTTCCTTTAAATTGTAAACCACACTATCTAAACTCTCACCTCAGTGAGAAATATAATCCTCTGAGCTGGGTAAAAATATTTTAGCCAGAAGGTGATTCTCAAACTATGGTAGTTTCTTGTTTTGCATAAAGGCCTTTCTATTCAACTATTTAGAATTCTTACATTTTTATGTTTTGAATTATCACACAAATTCCAGTCTGGTCATATATATCAACTAAGAACTCCTGCAATATCAAATGTCAACAGTTTAGGAAAACTCACATTTGACAGACCTTGAAGGAAAATCATGCCTTTCATGTTGAAGGAAAATCATTGATTTCACCTGATAGATTGTGGTTCATGCTTTCAGAATACCACTTAAAACTATCTGCATGTGAATGTGGCTTCTCTTTTCCAGGGATGTGGGAGTTTGCCACTACCACCACAGGAAAACAGAGAGGTTACCACAAACCTTCATTAAATAATTCAAATAGCTAATAAGAAGAAATATATTAAAATACTGGTTTTCTCCTTTTCCTGCAAAGAATTTCCTAGAACATTGTTTTTAAAACAATGCAAAATATTGCTCTCCAGGAGACTACTTCCCTAGAAAAATCTTAAACAAAGAATAAATAAATGAACTAATTAGTTTGAAATATATGTATTTAAATCCATTTTATTGCTATTTCAATTACTACTGTTTCCATATTTTTCTTTAAAGCATAGATTGAGAAGCAGTTAAACGGAAGGAGGAAGGATGGAAAGAAGGAAAGAAGAAAGGAACGAAGGATGTAGAGAAAAATATCTAGGAAGATATACTTGTCATAATGTTATAGAAAGCATCTTATTTACTGGAACTTTTTAAACAGATTGGGAGATCACAATTATTTCTGGGCCAAAATATTTAAGTAGCATCACTTTCCTAAGAGCAATGGATGGAGCCAGGATAAAATGGATTTGAGTTCACTTGCATTTGTATTTAATTAAAATTAAACAATGTTAATATAATAACTAACCAGACATGTATTTAATACATTTCCTCTTCTGTTGCCTAGCATTACCTGATACCGTGTACATGCTGAATTATATTCAACATTCTTATAATTAGAATCCTTCTATTTGGAAAAAACAGGTCAACATTACAGACCCTAGTTAGCTGAATTTATGAAAGTGTGAAAACAAACAAATAGTTATTACTCACACCCATTTTAGATGTAACTTAAGAATGGTTCAAATACTGCAATATGCTACCATGGCCAAACTCCTTTCTTACTTTTGTAAATCTGCTGATTCTAGAATCCATATGTTCTATAGCTTTCTCCAGCAGGGGCCTTTTTAGAGATCTTAAATTATAATCCCCATCACTTTCAGCAATACAGTATTAGTGTTTGGAACAGAGGGCAGCCTATTCATAATTAAATTTGTATACATTTTCACATGCTTCCAAAATGCAGTAGGGATTGTTTTTGCAAGTTCATGCACTTTTTGCTTTCTCATTTTATTCTGTTATGTATCTCAATATATTCATTTTTGCAGTGAAAAGCTGCTATTGTTGGTTTTTTAATCCACCTTTGAGTCAACATTAAATGAGACGAATTAAGCATAAAATATGCTTTATTTTTTGATACTTTTTTAGGCAGCTCAAAAGAATTGGAGGATAGAAAAGTAGAAAGCAAGAAATGGAAGAAAATAAGAATGACTTTAAAGGTAAAAAAGAATAGTTTGTGGCTACAAAGAGAAAGGGAAAGAGAGAACTCAAAAACACAGTACTTTCTCCAAGAACAGGTATCAGCAACTCAACTCAATTCTTATTCTTTTTCCATCCTTTACTTAAATTTACTTACAGATTTAGTAACAAATACAAAGTAGCTCAAAAATGCTTGATCACCTAATGTCATTTCAATTTCTAATGCAATTAGCTTTATAATAAACAAATCATGTACACTAACATTTATAACTATATCCAAGAGGAAAGACACAGCACTAATAATTATAAAATAGTGAGACATAGCTGATGTGATAGTAGTTGTTATTTACATTCCACCATTTCTCAGTTTCAAGACCACGAGCCTCCCCTAAGTTACCCAAGTTGTTCGATAAAGTGGGATTTTTACTTGGATACTCAATGCCTTCCCAGAACTGAAATGCATATTTTTAAACATTTTCCTAAGTTGACATCAAACAAACATTTTAATAAATGTAAAGCTTGATCATGCATATGTCTATTAGAACTTGATCACAGGAACCAAAACATTGTTTGTCATGGATTTTTGAGATTATATCTTTCTTACTTTCTTTTCCATCTTGATATAGGAAATACTATGAACTGATGGACAAATGCAGAATTATGTTTACTACTACTACTACTAATAATAATAATAACAACAACAACAACAACAACAATAGCACTTAGAGTTATATACCGCTTCACAGGGCTTTACAGACCTCTCTAAGCAGTTTACAGAGTCAGTGTATTGCCCTCAACAATCTGGGTCCTCATTTTACCAACCTCAGAAGGATGGAAGGCTGAGTCAACCTTGAACCATTCAGAATCGTGCTCACTGAAGTGAGCAGTGAGTTAGCCTACAATATTGCATTCTAATCACTGCACCACCACAGTTATATATTATATTGTTGCTGTTTTGTTGTTGTTATGTAATAATAATAATAATAATACGTCTGCATTAGATATTGGAGTTCCTGGATATCTGGTGAAAAATGAGTTACAGGACTCAGGACTGTTGGCTGAGCAACCAGGGCCAGCAGCTGCAGAACTACTGGAAGAAAAGGTGTTTACCCGTTGCAGATACACAGTGATTGAAAACAAAGAAATAATGATCTGTTACATTAATGATTTAATGATCAAGTCCAACAAGAAGAGGATATCTAAAATGAATGCACCAGTTCTGGAAAGAACAATCAGAATCAGAAATAACAGAACAGAGACTAGCAGATCAACGCCGATTTATAACACGAAATAAAGTATTCACAGAAACAGAATTGGACGAACTGCAAAGGCTTACCCAGGGCAAAGAAATCAAAGCCTTACCAGAAGTAATTCAGAATGTAGAGGCAAACCAGGGGGAGTTGGCAATGAAGGAATCCAGCAGAGATATACAACTGTTCTCATTTGGAAACCAGGCACCTCTTCCTCAGGAAGAACAAAACCCTCTAACGAAAGAAATAAAAGAATTGAAACAAAGAATAACTGAGCATCTAGAACAGCACAAAAACAACAGAATAAGACTACCTGCTTTGAAGCTTGTTCCAAAGAAACAAGCATTAAAAGATGCAAATACTGCAATAACAAGTATAAGCACCAATTCACTGCAAGAAACAAACCAACTAATGTACAGCACAGCTGCAGTTATAACAGAATATCTGGGATGCAAAATCAACAAAAAAGAAAAACAAACAAACAGTGCACCAGAAAAATGGAAAGTTAGACTAGAAAATAAGATCAGCAAGTTAAGATCACATGCAAGCAAGTTAGAACAGATGAAAGAATAGAAGCTGAAGAACAAGAAGACCAAAGAATACCTAATCAAGAAATACCACTTAGAAACAAGAAAGATCAAGGAAGCACTGGAAATAATAAAGCAACAAATAACAGCTATAGCCAGGAAAATCAGTAGATATGAAGCTCGAATTGCAAACTATAGGCAAAACCTCCAATTTCAATCCAATCAGAAACGTTTCTACCAATCCATCAATGGAGAAACTGCAAGGAATCAGTCAGTACCTGACAAGGAAGAAACAGTGCAGTTCTGGAAGCAGATATGGGATAACCCAAAGAAATACAACAAGGATGCGGCTTGGTTAAAAGAGGTGGATGCAAATAAAACAGAAGTTGAAATGAAAGAACTAGTAATAACAACAAAAATGGTAGAAAAAAGAGCAAGAAAATCAAAAATTGGTCAGCACCAGGTGAAGATGAACTGCATGGGTTTTGGTTGAAACATCTAACTGTTATACACCCACTCATTGCCAAGCAGTTCAACAATATACTACAAGGAGGAGAAATTGAAAAGTGGCTAACAACTGGGAAAACCTACCTAATAATGAAAAATCCAGCAAAAGGGGCAACACCAGGCAACTACAGGCCAATTACCTGCTTACCAACAACTTTCAAATTACTAACTGGTGTGGTAGCTGATGCAGTACAACAGCATCTAGTTGAAAACAATCTCTTTCCACCTGAGCAGAAAGGAAACCGCCCCAATAGCAGAGGAACAAAAGATCAACTCCTAATAGACAAAATGATCTTGGAAAACTGCAAGAGAAGGAAGACCAACCTGAATGTGGCATGGATTGACTACAAAAAGGCATTTGACTCTCTGCCACATGATTGGATAATCAAGTGCCTAGAAATAACAGGAGTCAGTAGAAACATCAGAAAATTTGTGCAAAGATCGATGGCACAATGGAAGACACAGTTGCAGATCAATGGTGAGAGGCTGGGAGAGGTTAATATCAAGAGAGGAATATTTCAAGGAGATTCATTATCACCATTACTATTTGTTATTGCACTGTTTCCTCTGTCAACAATACTGAATAACTCAGGACATGGCTATCAAACATCAAAAACATCTGCCAGACTATCCCACCTCCTTTATATGGATGATCTGAAGCTGTATGGAAAAACATCATCTGAAATAGAATCGCTGCTCAACACTGTCCGTATATATAGCCAAGATATTGTAATGGAGTTTGGCTTGGACAAATGTGCCACACTTACTATCAAACAAGGAAAAATAGTGAAAACTGAAGGAATCAAGATGCCCCACGAAAATAACATTAAGAGTCTGGATGAGGAAGATTACTACAAATACTTGGGTATCCTTCAAGCTGACAACATCAAGCACACTGAAGTCAAGAAAAAGATTAGAGGTGAATACATCAAGAGAGTGAAGAAGATCTTAAAATCCAAACTCAATGGAGGAAATACCATAAAGGCAATCAACACCTGGGCAATCCCAGTCATTAGGTACACAGCTGGAATAGTGGACTGGACTCAAGCAGAACTAAAAGCAATGGATAGGCAGACCAGAAAAATAATGACAATGAATCATGCCCTTCATTCACGCAGTGACATTGATAGACTTTATCTACCAAGGCAAATAGGTGGGCGTGGAATGCTACAAGTACATCAGATGGTTGAAGAAGAAAAAATGGCTTTGGAAGAATATCTGAAGAACAATGATGAAGATGCACTGAAATTAGTATATCAGGAAGGCTTACTAACTACTGGAGAGACCAAACTGGCCTACAAGAAAGACCAAATGAAGAACAGAATAGAGGCATGGGAAGACAAAGCACTACATGGCCAATACATGAAAAAAATAGCTGGGAAAGCAGATAATAATAAAACCTGGCAATGGCTAAGAGCAGGAAAATTGAAGAAAGAGACCGAGGGACTAATTCTGGCTGCACAAGACCAAGCCTTAAGGACAAATGCATACAAAGTCAAAATTGAGAAGACAGCAACAGACAGTAAGTGCCGCCTATGCAAAGAAGCTGAAGAAACAGTGGACCACCTGGTAAGCTGTTGCAAGAAGATTGCACAGACTGACTACAAGCAGCGGCATGACAAAGTAGCAACAATGGTGCATTGGAAGATCTGCAAAAAATATCATTTGCCTGTAAGCAAAAACTGGTGGGATCATAAAATAGAGAAAGTCATAGAAAATGATAAAATTAAACTGCTCTGGGACTTCAGAATTCAAACAGACAAGCACCTGCAACATAACACCCCAGACTTAACAATTGTCGATAAGAAAGACAAAAAAGTCTGGATAGTGGACGTGGCAGTGCCTGGAGATAGCAGAATAGAAGAGAAAGAACTGGAGAAGATAACAAAATACAAAGACCTACAAATAGAAATAGAAAGACTGTGGCAAAAGCAAGCAAGGGTAGTACCAATAGTCATAGGCTCCTTGGGTGCAATCCCAAAACAACTGGAGCACCACTTGAACACCATTGGCATTGACAAATTCGCTATTAGTCAATTGCAAAAGGCGGCCTTATTAGGAACTGCTTCCATCCTGCGACGATATCTGTAATACCATCAAACATCCACATCTGCCTATCCCAGGTCCTGGGTAAGGACTCGATAGGTAGACAAAATGCCAAATCCAGTCTGAACATCTGGCTGACTGTGCGATGATCGATAATAATAATAATGTAATAATAAAGTAAAAAAATGAAGTTGAGCAACTATGGAGTAAGAAATTAATGGTTATACTAATAGTAATAGGAGCCCTTGGAGCAAGACCCAAAGGGCTGCCTAGATATATGGAAATTTTGAACATATTAGATCTGAACCTACTCAGAACTACTTATACACTCAGATGCTGCATAAATAGCTCTTAGGTCTTTGGTTAACTTGAACTGTTAAGTTTTTACCAGTTTGAGACTGTGAATTGAACTGAACATTAAATTTTAAATAATAATAATAATCGAGTTGCCAAAATCATACATTGGAAACTTGGCCAGAAGTTTGGGTTCCAATGCAGCAAAAACTACTAGGAACACCAAATTGAGAAAGTTCTTGAAAATGAGCAAGTCAAGATCCTGTGGAACTTTCGGATCCAAACAGACAGACATATTTAGTCCACAAGACACCTGACATCACTACTGTGGGAAAATGTATGGTTCATTGATATTGCAATACCAGGTAATGCACAAATTGAAGAGAAACAGCTAAAAAAAATAAAATATCGTGATTTGCAAATTGAAGTTGAGCAACTGTGGAGGAAGAAATCAATGGTTGTACCAATAGTAATAGGAGCCCTAGTAACAATACCCAAATTTTGAAATTATTATGAACTGAAATGCTCTACCATTTGCCAGTATTGGAAAAACAATAGTTTTGGCCAGAGTTGTTATGAGGTTGGATTTGGCTTCATTCTCTTCTCTAAATTTTTGCTTTGGCTGCCTCTTTGTACCCTGCTAGAAAAATTTTGTTCTATCTTCTATTCCCTGGTGTCCATTTGACCAGCTATTTGTTGCAAAAACTACGTGAAGTTTCAGCTGAAAGAAAAGTCGTCATTATGATCAAAGACTGTGACCCTAATCTATAATTTTAAAGGACGTGACATTATTAAGTGCAACAGTTAGTGAAATGATTATGACTTCTTTACATGTTTCTCATTATTGTATTTCTTAGTTTTGATTTCTTAAATGTTAACTTTTTTTTTATTGTCCAATTCTAGATACATGTGATTTAAGAATTGAATAGTATGCTTTGTGTTGCATACTGAATAACAGTAGATGGCGCTAGCTCCCTAATAATAAAAAACTTGATTATAATCTATAGTTACACATATATTTTAAGCAAGTGTGTATTATATATATATATATATCAACATCACTCCAAATTAAAGTTTTTTGTCATTAAAATTTCAGTGCTTTAAATGAAGGTAAAACAGTTTTTTGCAATCTTAGAAGGTTAAATCCCAGTCTTTCTAACACTTTGATTTATCATGTACAGTAATGTTAAAATAATCTATTAATTTTAACCTTAGAAATAAGAATATTTTCTGTCATCTTTTCAAGTAATACATTTAATACAACTTAATACGTTACTATAAATAAATCACAAATGAATTAATACAGCAGTGCTTGCACTTTTAAATTTTGATATATTTTTAATTATAGTTATTGTACTAAAGTATCTCCAAATTGAAGGTAATCTTTCAGTTTTATTATTACAATGTATTTCTATAAAACTATAGGTATGTCATCTTTTCCTTCTATCTATCCCAGGTTTAGCTTATACTTGCTATTTACAGTGAAAACATTAAAATGCCAATACTGATAACAAACCTTGGGCTTGAATCCTGGCAAATTTAGTTAAAAAGGATTTATTGTCCAAGGCCTCCAAAACTGATGGGGAAAAAAGCAAAACTGATTTATTAATAAAAACTAAAGGAAGATTGCTTTAAATTGACTTCAGTGAATCATAAACAATTAAATGGAAGAAGTGAAAAAAGTGAAACATAGCTAATGGGGAAAAGGTGCCTCTTTGATGATATATTGCAAATTAAGCTTTAAAGCTCCATTTCTTCCTGTACAGAGAGAGTGTAAGTGTACAACCCAATAACTTAACGGAAATGAAAGTCAAAATAAAAAATACATCGGATGCCTTATCTGCCCCCAATAATTCCAGGAGTGACTAGGTATTCTTCTTTGATAGATGCTTATTTTGTATCTACAGAAAGTCCCAAATATTTATTAATCTGATACATGGCGGATGTGTTGTCAAGCAGAGCAGAGTTCACATTTTGCATAGTAACTTGAAGCAAGAAAGTGACCTTAGTCTGGGATAACTGAGGAGACCTGATACCAAGATGCATGTAATGTGAGTCTATAATATATAATGTTAGTTTCTCAGAATGAAGATACTGTAGCTTTTGAAGAACTTTTGTGCCTTATTTTCTCCAAAGTGATGAAGGAGTAATATCGACAAATATACTGAAATGAAACATTTGGATAAATTTTTACTGTTTTGGATGTCTCTAGATATTTAGATGACCCCTGAGTTAAAAATATTTGTTCTGTACTTACACATTAACTGGAACTGTCTAGAAATAGAGAATAAAATTATGGCTAAGTATGCACTGAAAATACTCTTGTGAAAAACTATAAAAAGTTTGTTCATTTATTTAATAGGGTAGTCCTCAAATTATAACCAGAATTTTAGTTGCTAAGCAAGATGCCTGTTGAGTGATTCATGCCCAATTTTAGTACCTATTTTGCCATTGGTTGGTAAGTGAATCATTGCAGTTAAGTAAATCATAAGATCATTAAGCTAATCTGGCTTGCCCCATTGACTTTGCTTGCTGGAAGCCAGCTGAGAAGGTTGCAAATAGCAACCATATGACTCAAGATGCTGCAATGTCATAAATGCATGCTGGTTGCCACGTGCCCAAATTCTGATCACATGCTCAAGGGGATGCTGTGATGGTTATAAGTGTAAGAAACAGTTGTAAGTCACTTTTTTGAATGCCATTATAACTTTAAACAAATGAATGGTTGTAAGTCAAGGCATTAGTAGGATGTTATATATTCAGAGATGAATATATATTCCCAAAATTGGTATGAATACCTGAACAATGTTATCGTGCCATTTCCAAAACAATTAATTTTCTAAAATTTCTTCCTATTAAAATTACCTAACAATTTAAATTGGAAAGACACCCATACTATACAGTATATGCAATAAAAGTTTCAAATATTGATGAATAAATAGATTCAAATTTCTTTTGAATACTGTTGCTTCATTTGATTGCTAGAAGCCAAAAACAATATCAATATATATATATATATATATATATATATATATATATATATATATATATGAATATACAGTGCATTGTCTGGGTTCATATATTTAAAAACAATCAATAATAATTAATTTCTAAAATTAATATATTGGTTAATAATATATTTCCTTGATTCTCTCCTCTTCCAGTAATATTTTCCTTTTGTCTACACTAAACAGATATAGTTCTTAATACTTTCAATACATACCAAGTTGAGTATAAGCATTTTTTAGTATTTGTACATATAATAATAACATTAATATATAACATCTTTTCTAATAAGCTTATGTTTCAATTGTATTTATAAAGGTCATTTTATTAGGTTGTTATATGTACTGCTTTCAAGATTCTAATTGAAGCTTAATTTCCCCTCAGTATTCAAACCACTCTTATCAGTCTTAGTTTTCTCAAAATTCATTACCTTTGAATATCCAAACTTTTCATTCAAATACAACATCTCAACACTTTTACATTTCATATATTATAAAATTATTATACTATTTATATATTTTATCCCTGTTACTATAGGGCACCTTATGTCCAAGCTTTGTCTGTTCTTTTGACCATATTCAAACAAACGTTTAATCATATAGTATATTATCTAATAATCTTACTATAGGGCCTCTTTATATCCAAACTTTATATATATATTTTTAATCATATTCAAATATTCCATCTGATAAGTTGAATTACATCTCTTAACTCCAGCTCTAATCTTCTTCTTTTACCAGGTCACTTTCCAAATCAGTAAGTTTAGCTTGCCAGGTTGTATTTTTGTAAATGATGTTGGGGATAAAAAAGACAAATTGAGTAGAGTATTTGTTTTTGTCTCCTACGTTTTAATGATTCTCATGACAGCTCTTTAATCCATTTTATCAAATCTTCTTTTTTGTCCTCAAGTTTGTTTTGAAATCCTGAAAGACAGAACATCTTTTTTGTCTCCTTTGTTGTAGTAAAGTTTTATGGATTTTTCTTTGTTTGTATTAAGTCATAGTTCTCTTCATTTGAACTTTTCATATTTAAGTCGCTTTCCTCTAGTTTGTGTTCTATTGTCTGATTGGTTTGTTCATTCTTTTGTCATCATTTTTGAGAGTTATTTAATTGTAAGTTTAAGTTAGAGATATGTTCATTTATGTTATCAAAGTTGTTTTTAATCTCATCATGATTTAAGACAATTGTCATTTGAATCTGTTGCAGCATTGTATATATTTTCTCCTGCAATGTATTTCCGTTATCTTGAGTCATTGTTCCTGCAGATCTTTGATGTTCCAAGCTGGGGTTTTCAGAAGGGGGTATTGAGTGTGATTTTCTATCACTTTTAGATAAATATATAACATCCACTTTATCTCTCCTCTCTAGGTAGTTTCTCATAGTCTCTTTAATTAGCTTTATCAAACCTGCCTTTCTTAAAATCCAAACAACCAAATCTTATGTAGTTCTTATCTTTATATATGTTTTTTATAATCCAATACATTTCCAATTGTCAAGGAAGCACCACTTAATATAGTATTTTGTAACAGTTCTTCTTTTCAGGAATTTTATAATTATCAACCAGCCAAGATTCAATCCAAAGTATTTAACCACCTGAAAGTTTTCCAGTAACTTCCCCTTTAGAAGATTAGCTAAAGGCCAGAGTTTTTCTTTCTCTGCAGACAGTTCTTAAACTTAAAAATGCAGCTCAGTGTGTTTATAATCCCAGAAGGTCAACAGAAACATATATAGTTTCACTCAGTGGTAGATATCTCAATGCTTTGTTCCCAGCTGTTTTTTGATATTTGTGGGCATCTTGCCAGATTCTGAATCAATGCAGCTATAGTTTTCTCTAATCTTCTACTAGGTGTCACTGTTCATTTTCCAACTTTTAAAGCAAAGAGTTATTTTTATTTCTCTCTTTTATACTTTTTCAGGTATGAAGTTCTTGCAATTTTCTTAGTTTTCAAATTTATCCAGACAGTAGTATTTTATATTTTGTTCCCCATAAGAGTTTAATTCACTGCTTCCATCTATGGGAGGGTGGGGTATAGTCCCCTCCCTTCTCACTTTGGGAGGATTTTTGCTTCTTGGGGATCTTTTCCAGGAAATCAGATATAAAACGAGAGAGAAGATCGAATTCCTCATCCAGTTCAAGCATGCTGTTTACTGTTGTTCTGGTTAGTGCCTTTGGGCTGGTAACTTGGGCTGGTCAGCGAAGCTTGGTCAGTCTTTATCCTGTCAGGTTGGAGAGTTCTCCAGATTGAGCAGAAAAACCACCTTTTTCTTCATTGCCTTTCTAGGGCAACTTTAGACCCATTTAGGGTCCCCTGGCAGGATAAAATTAGCCATGGGTGCAGAGCTCCACAATCCCACAGCCATGTACTACAGCGCAAAACTGGAATTCTCCAAACAATATAATGGAACATAATCAATATGAAAAATGGCAAGGCAACATCTGTAATTCAATATTTGTTTCTATTCAGATACTACAGTGCAGTGGTTCTCAACCTGTGGGTCGGGACCCCATTTGGGGTCGAACGACCATTTCCCAGGGCTCACCAAACAACGCAATGTGCCATTTTTCCCCCTTTTCCTTAGCTGTGCTACTCCCTTTTATTCTATTGGCTTTTGAAAGCCAATAGAATAGACTCTCTTGAAGAGAGTCTAATTCTATTGGCTTTCAAAAGCCAATAGGAATTGTCCAGGCTGTCTCTGCCCTGCTGAGCCCGCCAAAAGTCCCATTCTGCAAACGGTGCTGCAAGTTGTCTGCAGCGAAGGTGAGCTATCTGGAAGTTTCCACCCCTCCCTGCTGAGCAACTACTAAAAATGTAAGTAAAAGAGGGCCAGGGTGGGAGGTGGGAGGCCGGCGGGTGCCGGGAGAGTTGCTGGTGCACATGGGGCCCGGTGGGTACCTTACCTCCCTTGGGCTGGGCCAGCTGGTGGCCCAGCCAGTGGTCGGCCTGCGCCATCTCTGCCGCTTGCCAGCTACGCCTCAGCCAGCGCAGGGGGCGGCACTACGCATGCGCGGTGCTCCCGGGCAGGGAAAGTCCTTGACTTACGACCGGTTGGGTAGTCCTCGACTTACGACCGGTTGGGGTTGCAGCATTAAAAAGGTTGAGAACCACTGCTACAGTGTATCTTAAAGAGACATCAAGCAACATGGAAACATGACCAAATATAGCAGAATCTAGTTGCTTACCTCTGTCAACTGTCTGCTGTGCAAAATGGCACATAACAAATCATATTTCTAATGGAAAATTTAAAGCTATAAAATCAAAGTCATTTGCAATAGTGGCAAATATTGTAATTTGAGTGTGGGATCAGGGTGAAGGTTTGTTCTCCAAGTTTGTGGGTTGGTTTTATTACCAAGCTAGGTAACATCTTCAGCGGAGTTTAGGGGATGTCAGTGTCAGTGTTCTGTTTATAAGGGCTTCAGATGTAGGTATGTCAAGTGAGGGTCTGTGGTGGGTCTTTTGATGAGCCAGGTATAAGTCATCAATGAGTTTTGTGATGGGTCCCCTAAACTCTGCTGAAGATGTTACCTAGCCTGGTAACAAAACCTTCAGAAACCAACCCGCAAGCTCAGAGAACAAACCTTCACCCTCATCAAAGTCATTATACATATAGGAAATATAAACATGATGAATTAGATTGCTATAGGATGAAGATTTATGCGTGTAGCAGCATTGCTAGCCTGAAGACATATTTCCAATGGATGTGGAAAGTAAGCCTGACAGAGCACAACTATGTTGTCGAATACAGACTATTGTTTTACATGTATAAATTAGGAATGGAATGGAATTTCAGATTTCAGAGTTAAACTCTTTCTCCATTATCACTTTTTATCCTAATTTCTTCCTTTAGTTACATTACTTCCATAGAAAGGTTGAGACCTAGGCTAATTCTGCCTGGAAGAAAAATAGTTGCTCAGATTAGAAGCACAGAGATGCAGGTCATTATACTCAAGTTCACAGTATCCTTCAAACTGGTGGGTTTACTACAAATTGTAAATGTACATCACCTGGAGGTCCAGGGTCACATAACAAAAATCAGAGGGCAAATGAATTATACATTACTATCAGACTTCTTAGAATATGCATAGAGTTCTAATGATATCTCTAATTTTAGCTCACGGCTAAACAATCCTGTATTATTTAGTCAAACCAAGTATTTAGCAGTGGTGGGATTCAGCTGGTTCGCACCACTTTGGCAGAACCGGTAGTTAATTTTTTGTTGCCCAGGCCCATAATGGATTTCCGGAAGTGGCAGTCAAAGAGAGAACTGGTTGTTCACATATTTGAATCCCACCACTGGTATTTAGTAAATCACTCATTTTAAGATTCTATGAGTTTCATAGATCAAGAAAGATTATGGTTTCTCCAGTCAACTTTGGCAACATCTATTGCTATATTTCATAGCACTTTTAATTAATACATAGATAGGTAAACATTGAATTTTATTTAATTATTAGCCTACGCTACATACTATGAATTAGATTCATAGCATAATTTCACGCTGGGTGAAAAAATATTTCCTACAAAGAAACCACAAAATCCCTGGTTAAGAGATGTTTTTAGGGTTATTTTTAAAATAAAAAAAACTGGATTAAATATGTAACTGTATGACAACTAACAAATGTTACTGAATTTGTTTTTAAAAGGAGAAAGCTAATTGTTACATTAATTGATATACCACAATTAAGGCTGAAAAATGATCCAATTCTTCCATTTCCTGTACTATAAGCAGAACTCTTAGTTGTGGCAAGTGGAGCAGCATGAAGGAATAATGAAGCTGAAAAAAAAATGAGTCTGAGGGGAAAAAAATAGAGATTTGTACCACTCATCATATATCATTTGCAATCATATGTTGATTGGATATTTTTTCCAAATTACTCAATTTATTCTTGAAACAAATGGTGAATTTGTCCACTCCATATTCTTAACAAACGTTTGGAAATTATGGCTCAAATTATATTAGCACTATCAAGTACATCCTTATGCCACCTAACTCCAGTCCCTCATATTTTCATCTACTTAAGTATTCCTGTCTTTTCAAAAATTCAACTGAAATCAGATTAGAAACCAATTCATGATTGGAAATTTTCCTATTAACATTTTGTGACCATATGCTAAATGCATATTGGGCAAATTAAAGTCCAAGGATCATAAAGGACATGTCTATCAGGACCTCAGAATTGTGCCTTATCTGTAGAATAGAGACTTTATTGATTAAATCATTTGTCCATATCAAATATATAAAACTGATACAAAAAAAAACAATAGATACAAGGAAAACAAAAAGACACATTCATAGTAAATCATCACCCTACAGTTAACCCCAATCATATCTAAATACTCTTTAAAGTGACCTTTGAAATAAAAAGTGCAGTCTTATTATCGATATGCCAGTTCATTCCCTGCAAAAAGTAAGACAAGTCCTGCCCTGTAGCAACGCCTGCCCTCAAAGTGAACTTTCCTCCAATGTCCAGATGATTGTACTATTGTGAGTCACCCAGAGTCACTATGAATTCAGTGGTATACATTATTATTATTACTTTTATTATTTTTAATAATAAGATTCCAAGTATACATCTTCCTGTAATGCATCATTATTTCCAAAGGCAATTCACATCTTGTTAAGAAAATTATTAAAAGGAGAATAGCATTTCAAAATTTTAGCCATGAAAACCATATTGAAAATCAGTAGGTTATTATTGATTAGTCTGCTGTTATATTGTGTCTTATATATCAAACATTATAATATTATGCTTCTTCCTTTCTCTGTTTTTCATTTTACCATAGCTCTTTGTTCAGAGCTTTCTATGAAGTGAGGAACTGATTCTATTTAGCTCCACATGTAGGAGCCATCCTCATTCCTATTTGCTCCATTGCTAATAGGACATTTGGTGCCTAAACTGTCAGAGAAGAAGAAATAAGGTGATGGGGTAAGTAATCAGAAGGTCAAATGAGAAGACAAGAATTGCAGTCAGAATTAATAATGGGCAAATACAGGTAGTCCTCAACTTACAACCGTCCATTTAGTGACTGTTCAAAGTTACAACAACACTGAAAAATGTAAATTATGGCCATTTTTCACAGGTACGACCTTTGTAGCATCTCCGTGATAAGTGATCAAAATTCAGATGCTTGGTAACTGTTTCATGTTTATGACCATTGCTGTGTGCTGGGATAATGTGATCACCATTTGTGATCTTCACACTACAGAGTCAATGGGGAAACCAGATTCACTTAATAACTAGGTTATTAAGTTATCAACTGCAATGATTCACATAACAATGGTGGCAAGAAAGATAATAAAATAGGGCAAAACTCACTTAACAAATATCTCGCTTAACCACAGAAATTTTGGGCTAAATCGTGGTTGTAAGTTGAGAACTATCTGTAGGAAAAAAAAATTGAAACATGTACTGTATAAGCGGTTGCCATTTTCTTTAAAATTCAGTTGTTAGGATAGAGTGGGAGTATATATCTATAGTGTATAATTCACAACAGGCAATGCACTATTAAAGTGAAGGAAATTCATGAGTAGCTGGTTCTTGAATGTGAATCCCAGGGCTGTAAGCTAGACTGCAGAAGCAAAATACAATATACATCCCAGAAAAAGGCAGTTTGCCATAATCATGTAAAGCACATAATAAGTAGACCTATAATCAGTCAATCAGCCAACAAGCTAAAACAGTAATTTTACAAATTGTCACCAGACATAAAACACACAGAAAAGAAACTGAGAGTAATGTATAATTGCACCCATTCTTCAGTACCAGCAAAGACTAGATTCTGGTAAGGTTTGCTAATAAGAAACAATTTGTAGAATGATAGCACTAAAAAGGAATACAAGATTATAATCAAACCTAATTCCCACTCACCCTTTCCTCCCCAAACACAAATAAAAACATACACTCACCAGAAAGTTAAATGATATATTCACATAACTTTATCTTTGTTCTATGAACTGTGGACAAAAAGACAGAAGCATTTTTTTCTGATGATGATGATATTTTGTATCATAAATTAATGCATATAAAAATGCTTTCCCTCCATTACTTTTCCCATCCAAAGCTAGCATTTCTTCCATTAAACAAGTTCAAATCTTTGCATTTCTTTTTCCTATAGATTTACTTTTTAATTCAGTTGATTTCTCTGTCTTTTCTCTAACTGTACTACAGACTTTATGATTTTCTTCTGAATCTAAAATTAAAGTTTCATTCTTTCATGTCCCTACCATTTTAAAGCTCTTGAAAAACATTCAAATATCTAATAGCCAACATACACTTCACTTCCTAACTGAAATGAAAGAACCTACAGTATAAGTGTAACACAAGGATGAACAACTTATCTTTCTCCACATGTGGCCTTTCAATGGCATGCTAGAGTCCACACTTCAAAAACTAGCGAGCTAGGAACAACTAGGGGAATAATATTTGATTTTATTTTTCTACATTTCAATTTCATTGCACTTCAATAGTTTATATCAGTACTCTTTAGTTATATATTAATCATTTAATAACTACTGCTTTCCATCTCATGAAAATATATTTGGTGACAGATTTGGAAACCAAGATTTTGGGGAACTGCATGCAACTAAGGGACTCATATAGAGTTCATTGAAGTGGACAGCTATATTAAATTATTATTATTATTAATAATAATAATAATAAACCAGATAACTGAAAAAGAAAAAAGTGTATTGGAAGAATATCTGAAAGACAATGAAGATGATGCACTACGTTAGTGTATCATGGAACTTAGTGAATACTGGAGAAACCAAACTGGCCTACAAGCAAACCAAATGAAGAATAGAAAAGAGATATAGCAAGGCAAAATATAGCAGACACTACAATATCTGTAGACAATAGATTAGGAGAGGAAGAAATGGAGAAAGCAAAGATAGTACTAACAATTAAACAGCTTGGGAGCAATCCCAAATCATCTGGAGCATCACTTGAACACCATCGGCATTGACAAAATCACCATCAGAAAAAGGTCGCTTTACTTGGAACAGTTTACGGTCTGTGACAATACCTTTAACACCATCAAATAATATTTGCCGTGGGAAGGACTCAATAGGTGCTTGGAAATGCCAGTCTAAACAACTGGTTGACTGTGTAACCAACCATAATAATTCACATATAAATCATTCATTCAGGATAATACTTAAGTATTTATTTCAGTAATAAAAAGCAGCAGGCAAACTACTTTCTCAGAGTGGTATGATTTGCTTCTTCTTAGAATGTAAATGAATTTCAGATTCTGATTCATTTCTGTTGAAACGTAGAATAAAATAAAACTGACAGATTCATTCTGGGCATCTATTCTGGGCTCCCTCATTGCCAAATCATGGTTACTGCAAAAGCTATTCCTTCCCCTCTTGAATGAATGCCATAGATCTGTTCTAAAAAGAACAACCACAGTTGTTCACATAGAGGGGGTGGTAGAATATTTAACAAGTTTGATAGCTTAGACTGCACATGTATACGTTTAAAATGGTATATTCATGAACTGAAAACAAAATCTAGGATTTTAGATGATTGAAATAAAAACAACCTCTTAGAAAGAGTTGAAATGAAATATTTCAGTGAAATGTACTCCTTTTCAAAATTCCATCCATCCTTTATGATTTTTTAATCCCCAAATCAGAGTTGTCTTTTGTGTCCATTATAGTTAGGTCAGAGGTAGGGAACATGGTACATGCCTATGGGAATATCCCTTGATTTACACCAAGCTCTTTGTTCCATCTTGATTTACATTTAAAAAGAGTAATTTAAAGAAATGAAGTTCAATTTTGCACACTGTAAAACAAAATTAGGACATTATCATCATATCTAATACTAATGGTTGCAACCTGCTGTGTTGATGGGAAGGGGCTCACATGCCCATCTCCCCAAAAGAAGAGCATAAGATGCAAGGATAATAAGCTATAGTTGATTGTTGTTGTTGTCGTTGTGTTTCTGGATCATAAGAACAAATCATTCACACTAATGAAATAAAACTGGACTATTCACTGTAAATACTAATAATGAAGGTAAAATTAGATGTTTCAGACATATGAGTCATTGAAGACGACCCTGATGCTGCAGATTGAAGGTAAACTAAAAAGCAACTAAGAGAAGACAAATGTGTATCCTAACTGTTGACACAAAGTACTCAAACAAGTTGTACTGATTGGCAATCTGACAAAATTATGTATATTACCTCATAAGGAATAGGAAAATTAAATAACTGAAATACAACAATTATGATTTGTTCCAAATAAATGGACTTATCTATGAAAATCAAGATGAATTTCCACAGGATGGGATGGATACATGTATCTTAAATAGGACGGCCCTGTATCCAACTTCATGGGGCATAACTCTCTATTTGAAATGCCATTCTCTGGAGAGGTTCTGGGGAGAGGTTCTGTATATGAAGATTATCATGTCTGAGTCTGCTTTAATGATAAAGCACATGAAAAAGAAACATATATATGATCTTAGCCAAAAGGCAAAGATCAAACTGCCAGCTGTCAAATTGCCGGCCTGCGGGCCTGATGCATCATAGCGAAAGAGAACCCACCCCATTGCCAGCAATGGCAAAAAAGTCACGATACGTCGCGACATGTCATGTGATATTGCGAGTTTGACATCCCTGGGCAAGAAGAAAAACTAGAAGTTTTAAATGCACCAACAGAAGACTGAACAGGAGTTTTAAATCATACAGTGCTATGGGAATTTTTTATAGTTGTATTATAATAATTCTTTTTATATTTCATATGCACTTATGAATAATTCATATGCTTATGAGTTATTATATGCACATTTTAGAAAATATGTGTCTCTTTTTGGTGATGCCTTCTTTTTTAACATACAAAAGTCACAACCCTAACATGAGCCGAGGTGGCGCAGCAGTTAGAGTGCAGTACTGCAGGCCACTTTAGCTGACTGTGTTCAGCAGGTCAGCGGTTCAAATTTCACCGGCTCAAGGTTGACTCAGCCTTCCATCCTTCCGGGGTAGGTAAAATGAGGACCCAGATTGTTGGGGGCAATGTAAATATATATATACATTGCTTAGTGGTGTACACCGCTTAGAGAGTGCTTGCACTTAAAGCGGTATATAAGTCTCATAAATAAATAAATTAGATGGCAATGAAGGATATAAGAAAGAACACAAAGGGAAAGGAAAGCTAATTCCCATAACCCAGTTTTGCTTCATTGCTGACATCACTTTGCAACTAAAAATAATACATTTGTTATCACTACAGAGGTAGCAACTGTTATCTTCACCAACAGCAAAGCTACTTTTCCATTGCCATTTTCTTTGTTTCAATTACTGTCAATACTAGTATCTTTTCTATCTCATTTACAATAATATAGTTTGATACTAATCTCATTTTTGTCCTGTATGTCCATTATTTCATCTTTGCCTCCCTGAACTTCTTCTCGTCCTTTTCCATCATCTCTTTAAGCTGTTCGTTTGTATTGTAACTCTGCTATTAACCATTGCTCTGTCATCAACTTTGCCATTTTTATTATTACTTTTATTATTTTATTTAGGTATTATTTATTTTATTATTACATTTATGTCTATATAATGGTTACTCTGGCAATTCTAGGCACCTTTCATTTGAAATGACTTCACATAATGTCTTCAAATATCTGACTTTTGATCTCAACATCCATTTAAAATTATGACTAAACATATATAAATTTTGAAAGAAGATTTAAAGCTCTGTGTATGAGGAAAATAAATATAATGTTAGAATATTTTGTAGTAGATTTCTGTCTGATTTTTTTTTACCTAATTGTTTCTTCTAATTTGGTTTTGCTATGTCTGTGCTTTTTATACCTCATTACACTGGCCTTCTGAAGATATCTGGAAGCCTGGAAGAAAGTTGTATGGAAATGGGAAATATTTATTTCTTGTTAGGGTGTATAACTATCTATTGAATTCATAATGCTTTTGGTTCATGTTACTATTATAGATTTGATAGCCTTCAAAATACAGGAATGAACTGGGTGTAAGTAAGTCTATATATTCTCCATTAACATCATTGTTAACATGGGTCAAAATAATGCTTGAAAAACCAGATGCCTTGAATGATAATTTTATTTTCTGCCTAAAATCATTTATTTATCCTTTTCTCAGAATTATCAAATTATTCTTTCTGATCCCCTGACTTGTTCTGTCTGTCTATTGTAACTGATAAGGTTTCACTAAACTAAATAAGTAAATGTTTCATATGGATTCCAGATGTTTGATACATATTTTAGAAGAAGAGGTGAGAGTTTCAGGACATAAATAACTATCAATATCACATTCCAATATGCAAAACATTAACAAACTTGAAAAGAGT
This sequence comes from Crotalus tigris, assembly GCF_016545835.1. Classification (NCBI taxonomy): domain Eukaryota; kingdom Metazoa; phylum Chordata; class Lepidosauria; order Squamata; family Viperidae; genus Crotalus; species Crotalus tigris. Next base: position 1,927,469 of record NW_024100087.1, on the reverse strand, counting down.
GTGGACTAATATCCCTAGACATTAAAAACACATACAGAATAGGAAAATAGATTCTTCCCACACCTGCTTCTTTCTTTATATTATAAGTTGTATTTTTGTGCATATACAGTATAACAGTGGGGGTGGGGAAGAGGGAGAATGTTTTGATGAATGAAAAAGAGGGGAATAGAATACCCTCTTTATAATTTCACTAAATTTCATGTTTAATGTGTGCCATTGTGCCCACAGTAAAAAAATGACAATAAAGGTTATCTTATCTAATACCCAATTGAATGTAAACTAATATACGCTGTATATATTGTTAGAATAAACCTATTGAAATTAAGGTAGAGTGTGAAAGTCCAAAATGTTTGTTCAGTTAATTTAATAGGTTGGCTCTGAATACAATTAAAATCTAGAGGCAAAGCATAGGATAATTTGATGAAAACGCAATTCAGAGGCTGCAACAATGTTGACATATGGATGTATATTCAGGAAATATAATTTTCTTCAATGTGACGAATGAAGATCTTCCTGTGAGGGAATGTGTGTCCAGTTTATTCAAGGCAGTGCCTTACAGATCCTTGCCATCTGAAATCCAAATCTATCTCTTTTCCCATCTTTCTCTTTTAATTTTTGGATGGCTCAGTGGTTAAGGACACTGAGCTCATCAGCTGCAAAGCTGACAGCCCAGATTCAAAACTCAAATGCTATGCAATGGGTTGAGCTCCTGTTATTTGCCTTAGCTCCTGCCCACCTAGCAGTTCAAAAGCATGACAGTGCAAGTGGATAAATAGGTGCCACTTCAGTAAAAGGTAACAGCATTTTGTGCACCTGAGTGTATAATCATGCTGGCCTCAAGCATCCAAAATATCTTCGAACAACACTGGCTCCTTCAGCTAAGAAACAGAGATAACCACCGTCCCCTAGAGTCGAAAACAACTGGACAGGGGAAACCTTTACCTTTATCTTTTTTATACAAGTTTTAATCTAAAGTATGTTTCATGGTGCATTTCCATATATTTCTTGAGCTGCAAAAAATGTTTTCCAATTAATATATTTGTATTTTAAGTGAAGAATAGATAATTCATTAGAAATTAAGACCCATACAATTAATTCTTCAGCATTAGGACATTTTTCACAACTTCATCCCCAACTAACATCCTCAATTTGGATGTTACACAAATAGAAAATAAATTCACAAATAATCAATTAGAATAAGGTAAAGCATTACTGAAGTTCACATAAAATAATGTACAATCGTATATTTCTCTATCTCTTCCACATTGTGAGTGTAATTTCTATCAAAACACACAAATTAATCTATTTGTTCAAGGTGTTTTCCATTTATTTTTAATTTATAACTACTGATTTCTTATATCCTGTCGAATATAATTTTAAGATCTTTACAATTAACTACACCTCATAGAATCATAAAATCTGTCAATTAGATATATGTAAAGAGTTGAATAAATATAATGTTGCTATTTAAATATAACAGAAAAATAGTAAACTTTTACCAGAATGCGGAAATACCAAAAATGAGAACAAATTAATCAGGGACCTGGAAATTTAAAAATTAAAGATCTAATAAACTCAATAGTAGATACCTCTCAGATATAATTATTCTTGAATTATTTTATACGTTCTTTAAATCTATAGTTGGAGTCCATAGGCTGATAGCATTTGTTTTGTGGGAAAAAAATTACATCTCATTTTTATAATTCTTTGTTTTGTTTCTTGCCTGATCGTCTCTTCAATAGAATATAGACTTTTCATGCATTTAACTAAATCTGTCTCATTGTTCTTTAAACAATTTTTTAATGTAAAAGATAATATACTGTAAATATAATTCTAATCCAATTAATGGAGAATGGGAATTCCATAATAGTTTGTTTTGGACACTTCCAAATATTGTAGGTTTTTTTCAGAAGACTTTGATTGTGCCAATTTCCATATCAAGATTCATTTCTTATGTAAAAGTGCTTGATTGTATTTGTCTAGAATTCAACTAAAATGGTTTTATTTCCTTTTTTTTTTTTTGGCAAAGCAGAAAGGTTTTTTTTAAAAAACAGGTTTTCTAAAAGACAAATTCTAGAGCTTTTCATTCAATCGGCTTGGAATTCTTTTGGCAAAGGTATGTATTTATAGTCTTTTCAACTTGTAAAATAAAGTTGTGGCAGCTTCATGTACAACAGTACAAACAATAGCTACTTAAAAATTACATAGAAGTCATTGTTTCTTACATAAAAATAATGTTTTTATTTTTGTGAAGTCTCATTGCTTTTATCTGTGGGTAAGTATGTACAGCCTTTCAAATCAAATTTGAAAACATTGTTATGTGAGATAAATTACTTTAAGCAAATCAGTGAAACTCTAATTTTACATGGATTACATCCTTACCTATTTTCTATATAAAAATATGTTTATATTCCCAATTACATTTTCTTCCTGCTGGAGTTGCAAGGCAATATCATTAATTACTAGTTGCCTCTCTTTCTCTCTTCAGGATGTTGCTCTTAAATCCAATCTGTCTGGGTTTGGCAACACTATTTAAGAGTGATCCTTTCTACTACGAATTTGTCTAACAGTATGGGAAAAAGTTGCCATTGCCTTCTTCCAGATGTTTTCCTTAACTCTGCAGCCTTATCTGCAGTACTGGCATACCTTGTGGTGTCCTACCAGAGAATTGATTAGATCTGTTCCTGCTTAGCTGCTAAATTCTGGCAAAATCAACACAAACAACTCTTGTACCCAGTGTTGCCCATACTCAAGGGATAAAAGATTTTTTTTTTTCAAATATTATAATTGTATGCAAGTAAATAAGTATTGAAATTGAAATCTTATTTCTTGAACCAGATCTGTATTAGTACAAACAGGCACTTTGAGGGGTCCTCACTGTTCTCTAAATTTGGTTGTTTTCTTGCAGCAGTTTCATTATCCAAGCTAGGTAACATCATCAGTGCTAGTGATGAAACAGGAACATTAGGATTTAAAATCATATTCCTGTTACCCTGAGATAAAGATGCATCTGCTCTCTGCTGCAGTTGGCAAGAAAATATTATCATTATTCTAGAAGTACAGTGCAAAAACTGTATTACTACTATAGTTAAAGGCAAAAGAGCTGCCTTTTTTCTCCTTTCATAAATTGGAGAAATTGTACATTATTTATTTCCGCACTAGAGATGGAAAAAGAAAGTTGCATCACAATGGATGCAGTCTACTCAAATTTGTAGAGCCTGGAGGTTCAGAAAAAAGCAATAAACCTACAGCATGGCCTTGAAGGACAGTGGAAAAGATCCAGGACAACTTGTCATGCCCAACTGACCATACCCATCTCACCACAGCCAACTTACCACAGCCATCTCATTGATGTGGCCATCTTGCTGTGGCCATCTTGCTGTGGCCCTCTCCCAATGACCAACTTGCCACGGAGCAACTCGCCATGGACAATCCATGCAGGATAACTCAACATGATAAAACTTATCTGCCACTGTTTCTTCTACATTATTTCCTTTTTTGATGTGGCAAGTTGGCCACAATTACATGGCTGTGGCAAGTTGTCCCATTCCACAGTAGAAACAGTACCAAGACAACAATCAGAGAAATACTTAAGCACATTTCAAGAAAACATCTTAGATAGGGCTGTCCCTAGTTCACACCAAAATAAAGAAAGGAAGGAGGAAATGACATTTAGACTTAGAGGATTCTGTTAGTATAGCTGCTGTAATAAATGTAGTTTTAGTTCTATATGGCATTGGTTTCTTAGTCTGGTATACACTATAGTGTTATTTACAATATAACCTATAGCAATACTGGCTGGGGAATTCTGGGAGTTGTAGTGCAAACATCTTAAAATTACCAAGATTGAGAAACACTGTCTATAGGGCTGACCATAATTGCCAAAGACATTCTGCCAGTGCCCAGTATATGTTGTTAGAGATGGTTGGCTTAGTCATGTAAAGCCAGCCCTGCATAACTGCTTAATCTTAAACTGTTGTTCCTAAAACCAATACAAAGATTTCTAATGCAATATGTTGTTGTAAATTCCATTGTAGTAAAAACATAATACAATAAAATTAAAATATTGGTCTAGCTAGTTCAGGTTTTGTGCATACTATTATGACTGCCAAAGATCAGAATCATGCAGGCAAAGATTTTCCCTGTGACATTCTGTGGAAGTTAAAGTTGGATAGAAAAATAACTGACATTTTCAAACTTTGGTTTTGAAAACTTCTAAGAATATAATGGATAATTATAAACAAATGAACAAATGAATCAACCCAGAAACTTCTTGAGGCCCAAGTGACCAGGCTTAAATTATCATATTAAAGAAACTATGTGACTATCTAGCTGTCTGAAGAAGCCTATAAAGTTAGAAAAGGTGGAAAGAAAGAAAGGAAGAGGACAACCAATGGAAAGGTGGATGGATTCAGCCAGAGGGGAATGGGTATACTCCTGGAAGTTCTGAAAGACAAGGTTTGGAACAGATCCTTATGGAGAAAATCAATATGGTCACTAAGAATTTACATGTACTTGATGGCACATAATCAGTCAATCAATCAATGTGGCATCCATTTTCCATCAGGTTAGCAGGTCATTCCCAATCCCTAAATTGGGACCTTTTGCATGCGCTGTCAATATCCTGAGATAGCTCTAGGCTTGAAAAATGTAACATCAAAGAAAAACAGTTACAGATAAAAAAAGAACATCAAAGAAAGAAGACTACAAACAAAGTAGCAGAGTCACACAGAGAAAAGAAAAACATGGCAATTTGGACTGGAGTTAATTGTAGCAACCAAAACATCGAAGGAATCTGATGGACGTACGGTGGTACTTTTGTATTTGATTGCTTCAAAATTCATCAAATTTGGTACTTGACACATTTATCAAGTTGACCACACAAAATGTTGTCCCAGTATTCATCTTTGTTTGGTACTCGATGTGCTGCAAAAGAAAGTGAAGAGAGCAGATAGGAAGTCAGCCATGCTGGGAAGGTTGCTGATATAGGAAAAGGGACAGTTAGGGAGTCCTTCCTGGTCGAAACATAGGGTCATGTAGTAGGTCACATGAGTTTTTTGCTACTTGTCCTTTTTAGTACTGGTCATGCCTCCCAATTAAGCATGAGTACCAAGGTATCACTGTATTATATGTTATTACTTCAAGAATCTGAATTGTGAGCAGTTGGTTTGTTCTCTAGTTTTATGAATATACTTAATTGCAGTAAGTTTAGTTTGTGAATTTTTAAATAAAGAAATAACAAAGACAATCTACTGTGGGTTTTAGTGATTATCAGTCCTAAAGAAAGCAAATGTTGTGGCTTGAATCCAGAACTGCTTGTCCCCTGGGAAGCACAAAAAGCACTTTTATGACTTGTTTGTATCCAGATATCATTAATAATTTTTTAAAGTTTCCCTGTGAATAGAAGACTTTTTACTGTGAAACTATGGTTGAAATTTTATGTTCCAGCAATCATCCATTCTTTATTCCTGACAAGCATTTTTTTTAAATTCTTGAACCAACATTTCCTCATTGGCAAATTTATTGGAGAATTGCTGTACAGGCACTATCAACTTGATAGAACATGTCTCTGTGGAAAGCATTTGAGGTTTCTAAAATCAGGTTTCCTGAAAGAACAGAGAAGTATTCTCCTCTTATCTCCACTCAATTCAAGGGTCAATTAATAGTTTAGAATGCCTTTTTTTTATAAAACATATCCTGCTCATATGTAGCATAGCACTGTATCGTACAAAAATTAGGTCCTTATTCTGACCTATCTTTGAATACACAAATCAATTCAATTTATGAACATAATTTCTGTTCAGATATTACACAAAAGCAAAATTTGTTTTAGTCATGATTTCTTGAACAAGTCATGGGTTCTTGAATAATAACTCTAGTGGCAACCAAAAAAAGAAATATCACCATATACTTCATCATACTCCATAAACAAGCCAGCTACCAAATCAACACATTTTTCTGTCTAGTTAGTACTGTCTTCACTTTCAGATGTCATTTTCTGGCCCAGCAGCATGTCAAGTAAACTTCTCTACATGAAGCATGAAGGTGTACCATACTATCTTGTCCTTCTTCTCAGTGAGTGAATATATGAGTCAATATTGGAGGTTGAGGAAAGTGCAGAAGACAGTGGAATAAAACCCTTGACCAACATAACAACAAAACTGATAACGCAATACAGTATGAGAAAATCTTTAGCTCTCTTCAATATTGCCTTTCTATGTTCAGCTAAAACCAGGAGGGACAAGGAATTCCAGTAATGTAATGAATATGCAGGGGAACGAAGGTTCAGTGGTTAAATATGCTGTTTATAAGCTGGAAAATTGACAGCCCAGATTTAAGACCCAAGCTCCACATAGTAGGATGAGCTCCTGTTACTTGCCTCAACTCTTGCTCACCTAGCAATTTGAAAGTATGGAAATGCAAGTAGATTAATAGGCACCACTTTGTGGAAAATTAACAGCATTCTGTGTACCCTTGGGGTGTAGCCATGCTGCCCACATGACCACAAAAATTGTCTTCTGATAAAACTAACTCCCTTGGACAAGAAACAGAGCTGACCACTGTGCCCTAGAGTAGGACATGATAGAGAAAATTTTAGCTTTACCTAATGAATATGCATTGTCAACACATATAGTACAGTAGGAACAATGACACTTCTCTATGAAGTAGAACCTTCCAGTAGCACATGTAGAAATAATTGAATATAAAGATAGGCTTCTCAGTGCAGCCAGTTTTCTTATATCCCTAACTTATTTATTTAGTTATTATTATATAATAGTTTGTGTAACAGATTTTCTTGCCAATGCCAGAGGTGATAGATGTTCCCAAGATATAAGATTTTCATTCCATTAAATATATACTATTTTTAAAAAGCTGGCCAATTTTTTAACAGTTGTATGACTGTGACCACATATTGCTGCATGCATGATTAGAACAAATAATACCCTTTATCCTTGGGAAAAATTGTCAGGGAATATCAATATATATTTATATTTGGAAAGCACACTTTGAAATATCATGCATATCCGTAATTGATCCAGACTCAAAGGCAACAATACAAGCCAAAACTCTAGTATTCATATGTTGTAGTTCACAGAAATCATGGGAACCAATTCCTGCATACAATTTAATGCAACTGAAGACTTACTAGATTTATCAGAAGACTAGGGCATGAGTGACTGTCTGAAGGACAGTCTGATCTGGGAAAGAGTATAATTGATACATTACATGCAGCCGGACAGCATAAGCCTTCCTAGCCACAGCTGTCCCTGCTCATTGAGCAGAAAATGTTAATCCAGGAAGACATCCTAAATTGCATACCATCCCTGAAGGGGGAATTGGAACTACATCCAAGGTCAAAGCTGGACTATTCCAAGAACATTTTGCCTTCTGAAGTTTGCCAGTTTTTCACTCTTTTAGCCTTCTATAAGGCTTTGAAGACCTGGTTTATCCCCTTTTCCATTGTGAGATTAGATACTTACACATTGGAAGATGGATTTGTTGCCAAGTTTTTGTTGTTTTTTTTTCATTTTAATTGGTTTAGTTTTATAAATTCAATATGATTTTAAAGATATTATAATCTTTGATTGGGAGTCATCCTCAGTTTGTTAAATCAGCTTTATAAATCAGCTATATAAATGTTCTAAATAAATAGTAAATATAGCATTCTAAATACACACAGCTACTTAGTATTTGTAGGATTGAATCAGAGAATTTCTCTCCATCCATTGTTACTATTTCAATGCACTTTACATGGAATTACCCTTGAAAACTATCTGGAAATTGCAACTGGTGCAAAATGCAGTGCTAATCAGTACAAGGAAAAAAATATCATAAGATGCCTTTACTGAAATATCAACCAATTGCTTAGGAGGCACAGTTTAATATATAGTGTGTACAAATAGCATTGATGAAATCCTTACTAATATCTGAATTCAAACTCTCTTACAAATTATTCATGGCATTCCACAGCACTTTATGTAGCATATTTTTGAATAACCTTTGGATATAAAAATTCACTTTCCATACTATGCTCAATTAAATCTTTATTATGTTCAGGAAGTGATATACTCTTTTTTTTAGGATTAGGAGGAATTTAGTAAATAATTTAACATACACTGCCCAATTATCGGCTTAAGTGATATAGTCCAGAATATTATGCCTACACACTCAAATTCACATGTGCATACATTCCACATAACAGATGGAATAAATCAATCAAACAACATTCCACCACACCAGAAAGGTCCTGTGATTCTTCCCAAGGAGTCTTACAAGACAAGTTCTTTCCTCCTTATGCCATTTTGGCAGCAATATAATCAGATCACTTCCTAGTTTAACTTGTGCATAAACAGTGACCCTATTTATACTTCCCAGAAATCTTTCCTCTTAGCAGCAGGATTACTAATTGCTGGTTTACAACTCTTTCCACCCTGAAGCAGTAGGACCAGTGGAATTTGGCTTTCCTCCAGATTTCATCTTGCAAGAGACAGACATTTCCAGTTCTGCTCCACCCTTGCTGAAGTGAACCTGACGGAAGAGACACATTTTTCTGCAAAGGCACACACAGACCATTGTTTATACAGCTTGATTGTTGACAGCACGCTCACATAAGAATGGAAGTTCAGAGAGTGACCTGGCTCTCTCATCTCACTTTGTATTTATATGAAAAGAGACTGATGGATTTATTTATGCAGGCCAAGCTTTAAAATTATGTGCAGTTTTCATCAGGAAATTGTTTATTAAATGTCTGAATTAAGCCAGAGTGACTATATACAGATAAATGCCATATTTTGGGAAGCTGACGTGCCAGATGTTATACATGTCCACTTCCTGAAGGTTGCACTTGAGCTCTGGAGTGCAATAGGAAACAAATAAGTTTGACTACCTGATTGCAAGAGATGGATGGTGATGTTCCCACAAACTCAACATAAAATAATTTGAAAATGGATAGGGATCTTCCACAGGGGAATCTGGAAACATTTTCCCAAACCAGCCACATTGACCCCATTTAATGTAATGAACCAAAGTCAGTCAATTACATTGATCATGGGCAGATTTAAGAGACCATTACAAAATGCATTACAAAAATGAAGGAAGATGATATCGCATAATAGAAGCCTGCAGTTCTTCATTTTCAATTTTAATTCAAGCTGAAGAAAAAAATCAAGAGGTTTTCACTAGATATTTCTTCTTTATAAGCCTTCAAAGTTCTTTCTTGTGATTTGCTAAGTATTTCACTGACATCCTACTTATGAACACTATTTGTTGATGAGCTGAGCAAAAATAAATTTGGAGGAAAAGCATCAGACAAAAAAAAGCTAAAGCCACATTCCATTAGTTTCATCACCTCATTATTGAAATGTTACGCTGATTACACAAATTCATTATCTCTATGTGCACAAAGATTCTATATACATATAAGTTGTATGTGCTTAGATGCTGTTTTTTAGACAAATCAGCTCATCTATCATGTGCTAAGCACGTACATGCATATACAACCACTGCATATATAGTCCCACAGAGAGCTAACACTTGGTCTATAACATACTAAGAAATCCTAAAGTATGCTAATTTTTCAAGTATATGGTTGTCAGAATGCCAGAAAAGTGATAGTTTTACATATTAAATTGTATAAATAAAAATTGTAATCCCAATTAGATTTTCATGGCAAAGTGGATTCTTCCAGAATTGCAATAATAGGAATTTTATTCCATCAGTATGTTTCATATATCCCAAAACTGAAAACCTCTATTGATCTACACATACACATACTACTAATATACATATATTGTACATACACTATTGCCACTGCATAAGCTGGGCTCTTTGCTAGGGAATTAATTTAGAAGATGACATTTATATCTGTAAATCTTCATTCACAACTAAAATGGTAAAATTATCTTTGTGGATAGCACTTAAAAACTGACAGAGACAGGTGGTGGCTAATAGCATTCTGGTGATGTATTTTAATAGGAACTAAGATGATCCAAGAAGGAAGACATACTTAAGCTCATTGGTTTTTTTCCACATGAACTAGCAGGAACCAGCAAATTAAGAATTTATGTGTTGGAAGGAACTAGTGTCATGGTTCCAACTAATGAAACCAAATAAAGCAGAACTCCAAGGCCTGAACGTTCCTCAAAGCACATGTTTATTGGATACATAATGTCAGCACGGTCAAAAATGAAACCAACTCTAAATTTTTTCCCTAGAGATTCAGTGTAACATTTCCCTTTCCTCTATTATGCAATAAATCATGCTACCCAATGAAAGTAATTGGTGGGCTCTGCAACTCGTCTTTGCTCCTCCTTCCAGCACCTGTGGGAATAACTTTGATTCCCATGGGACCACTCCATGTTTAGTCTAGTTACTTTTGTTTTCTTTCCCCTTCCCCCCCCCCAACCTATGTGACAACTTAGAATGACAAAGATGGTTTCAGCCAGGCTCATTTCAGAAGTTGACAACTAGTCTGTTCTGCTAAGTCTTAAAAGGAGACAGCAGGCTGTCTTCTGTTTCTGTAAGAAATTTACTGTCCTTTGAGCTCTGCTATATCTGATGAATAACATGAATCTGTTAGTGTGTAACACAGGCGCTTTTTACCAAGTGCTTTTCCTTACTAAGACCTATGCTGGCTCAGGAATTCTGGAAGTTGAAGTCCATGAGTCATAAAAGAGCCAAGGTTGCCTATCCCTGACCTATACCAACTTTATATAGAAGTATCACTCTGCCATTGTTGACACAATACATAGACTATTGTCATTATTTTTATATGACTACAATAGTTGAATAACACTAGAAGATAATGATAAATCATTAGTGAGAAAATGATATATGAAACATTATCTTATTCATAGTATGTAATAAGTGTAATTGTGTAAATACACATATATTTATAAGATATTTATTTATAGTCCGAGACCAATATTTAAAATAAGGTATACCACACATCAGATTAATAAAATGATATTTAAAAAAATAAATAAGGGTTGAATCTGTTTCACATGTACAAGTAGAGTACCTTTTATACGAAGGACAGAATTTATAACAATTGTTAGCAATTGAATTTAGCTTCTCTGAGCAGAAGTCTATTCTTTTTCTCCTAGACAATCAAACTTCAGCTATTTTCAATAAGGTTGCTAAATAATCATGATGTAAAAAATGCAATTGATGCCTCCTTTATATTATTAATTGCTTCAGGTTTTCAGTGTATTTTATATTGTCTTAATATATTTCATGTGTGGAAATACCTTCACAATATATCCACATAACATATCATCCCAGGAAATCATTCTATATCTTCCTTCCTGAAAAACCAAATCCTGGGTAAATACTAAAATTACTGAAACTTCTCAGTGTTCAAATAACATGCAAAGAGAAGTACAATTGTTTACATGGCTTATTTTTGATAAGAGAAAAATGGTTTCCTGTCCAATTACAACTCTTGTTTTCATAACAGCAGATACTGTGAAATAATTCTGGAATATATTATACATGTAATTCAAAATAATCTGAAGTATATTCCAGAATAAAGAGAAGTCAGGTTGCTTCAAGCAAAGCTTTAAGACTTTTCTAAAGGGTTACTTTAAACTTATAAAATATATTTATCAATGCTTCCCTATCTCCTAGCAATCTGGAGCAGAATGACAGCAACAGTAATTGAAGTGTGAGTCATAGGATATATGGTAGCTGAGATATCTCTAGCAGCAGAAGACCAAAGCCAGACTTTTTTTTTAAAGAGCGAGATAGAGAAAAGAGAGAAAGAGAAAATTGTGTAGGGTTGTTTGTTTGTTTGTTTTTTGTTTTTGTCTCTGGACTAGTATTTGTCTATCTATAAACATTTATATTGGTGCATTGTAGCCAGAGTTACCAAGGGTCTGACTTTCTAAAATTACATTTAATGCTATTAACAACTGGTTGCTCTGAACATAATTTACTCATTTTTAAAAAACTCTAGGTGGGTGAGACGAAAGCATGGTGTTTTCTTCTGGCTGTACACCAAACTCGGCACATATTATATCTCAATGCACTTATTTCTGATTGACAATGTCAACCATTACAGAAAAACAAATATAAGTCCAGAGACAAAATAAAACAAATTGTCTTTCTTTTTATATTTTCTCTTTCCCTCTTTAAAAAAAATGAATAGTTTGAATAGCACTATAAAGTGATTTTTACTATAAACAGAATTACAGAATAACAGAGTTGGAAGGGATTGTTCTGTCGGGATGTTTTTCCTTAGTTCTAGGTTGCTTTTCTCCTTGATTAGTTTCCATCCATTGCTTCTTGTCCTGCCCGCGGGTGCTTTGGAGAGTAGCTTGATTCCCTCTTCTTTGTGGCAACCCCTGAGATATTAGAACAGTGCTCTCATGTCATCCCTGGTCCTTCTTACAAATTTAGATTAATTTCTGATTATGTTAGATGGTTGTATAGATTTCAGCCTCTTTCAGTAATTTTCCAAGAGTGGTGGTTGGGATCGGAGAACAAGTTGTTATATGACACACGGTGTTGCTGATTTCCAAATATGTTGTACTACTTTATTAAATAGCAGATAAAGTGGTAACAACAATGCAAGTAGCAGCTGAAGTAACCTTAGCTTTTGATGTTCTGTTTAATAGCTATGAGGGCAATAACTATGCATATTCCTCAGTGAATATGCTTTTAGCCTCAAAAATTGAAGCTCATAGATTGTCACCCAATCTGCAGGAAATGTATAGAGTGATTTGAATGAGGCATAGCTTAGTGACAAAGAAAATCAGCTACAGCCTTCCTGGGGAAGTAGAGAACATGACACATAATTCAAGATTATCATTATTCACCTCTATACCTGTTCACGGCTGAAGATTTGACGTATTGTACCACACAAACAAACTATGCATAAGAAAGGAAGTAGAAAAAGGATATGTAAACTATCTCTAGCAGGCAGTACAGTCTCATATTATTATTTTAGTTTAGTTAGTCAAAATAATAGTAAAGAAAACTGGATATATGTAGAGCCAATAGAAGTTTATTCAAATATCCAAACTTTCCATAGTGTTCCTGGGATTTGTTCCCAAAGTATCTCCCACTTTCTCATTTATAAAAAGGAAGTAAAATAGAGCCATGAGATTAACAAAATTGCATGCAATATGTTAAGTGATAAGCAGCTAAGGTAAGTAACATTTCTCAATTCTGTTTCTTCCAGATGAAAAGGTTACTAAGGCTATTAACATATTCTATTAAAAGGCCTCTGATTTATCAGAAGACACAGCTTAAATGTTACCCTTATCAAAGCCTTGTACCCATTACAGTTACAGCCATATCATCTTTATTTTAGTAAGAACCCCATCTGCTTTCCCAGAAAACAGCCATTTACATTCCAAGGATAATGTCACATCTCTGCATGGCTTCTGCTGGCCAACTCCCACATCCACCACAGTTAAAGAGAGCAAGTATTGCTCCATCAGCAGAAAGCCCACCTCTGCGGTGTTATTTATTCATTTGTAGGGGCTGAGTGAGCCTGGCACTGAAGTGATATATTCGATTGAAAAGAGAAGGCAGGAACAAATGAACGTGCACCAACTAGTACCAAATACAATAAACAGCTCTCGGAAGTAGTTTCATCAATTTTATTATCCCTGAGGCATTAGAAAAGGAGAAAAGGGGAAATAAAGATTGAGCAATGAACTGAAGGTATATATGGTTGAATATTTTACATTTAAACTTTACATATTTTGTGCCTTCTGGAGAACATCAGTTTTAAGTGTTAACTCCTTTTTATCTCCTTTGGCTGCACATCTGAATTTATCTTGAACTTGGAAACCTCTATGTTGAAATAAAACAAAATTAATTAAAGCATCATACAGGCTGAGGCATGCTCAAAAAGGGGTCTCACTGTAGCTGGTACCATCAATAAATATTTGATTATAGAGGTCTCATTTCTGAAAAGACAATATGTTATTTTTCAAAACTAAAGATTTTCCTTCAACTACTAGCTCCTTGCTCCTTTTTCAATACAAATATTCCCCACATATTATTATTGCAATCATGCCTTTGATCATTTTTATTCAGCTATGTTAAGATTCAGTGAATAATAAACCTATGATTACAAGAAAATAATATATCAACTAACTAAATAAATAAATTTTATTTCAGATCAAAGCCTAGCCTTTACCCTTACTAAGATGGTACCAAATGTCAAGCAAAGAGCAGCATAAAATACTGATAAAATATGAACTCTGGAATATTAGCAATATAGTGGAAGATTCTGCCCATCTAACAGTTCAAAAGTATGCAAATGCTAGTAGATAAATAGGTACCACTTTGATGGGAAGGTAACAGGTATTCCATGTATCTTTGCCATACAACCATGCTGGCCACATTACCACAGAAATGTCTTCAGATGCGGTTTGCAGTGTCTGCAGTCGTTTGAAGAGACTCGTCTCTTCACCGACCAATTGTCCTTCACTGGTAGACCCCGAAGGGGGTTGAAAGTCACCCTGGAGGGGCGACCACCGATGAGGGGGCTTGCTGGTGACTGCAAGAGGGCAGCAGCTTCTCTCGCAGCTCCAGCTGACTCCTTAGGGCCAACAGAGTAAAGATCGTCCTGTAAGATGACCGATCATCTAGCTGCACCAGCCAAAAGTCACAAGAACATCTAAGCATTAAGAACTACAGCGGATGATCCGGGTGAGATCCTTCTTTTTCCTCTCTTCACCCTTTTCTTTTTTTTGCCTATAAAAAGCCTTCTTGGTACTACTTCCCTGCCCTAAGAGAGCGGCATTTGTCTGAGTGGGAAGAAAAGTACTGAACAAAAAGACAGAATAATTAACTTTATTGCTATATTTTACTTTTAACTGGGGTCCCGAAAAAACCCTTTTATAGAGCTTTTTTCTATATATATATATATATAGAAAGGAAAATTTGTTTTCTTGAAAGAATCTAACCCACTGAGGACATCTTGTGGTGAAACGTAAATACTGCAATTGCCTGCATTTACTTGGAGATGAGGTTGGTCTGACCTTCAAACTGTTGTAAAAGGGAAAAGATTAAGAAGTATGCAGCTATTAGAAATCGTGGACATTGGTTAACCCTGATTAAATATAGCCTCTACTAAAAGATAAAAGGACTGCTTCTAACTATTATTGAAATGGAGAAACCTTGCTTACAACTAAACTGTAAACTTATATTGGAAAAAAATCATGAAGCCACTGAGCAAGTATGTGCCAAAATAAAAGAGATTACTACAGAAATAAGAGTCAGAAACCTCACTACAAATCTTCAAACTGACTTTCAGACTTTAATTGACTACCCTATAAGCCAAAATACATCAGAAGAGGAATTAATCTATATTAATGAGGAATCTATATTACCTTATGAGCATCTTATTGAGACTTCTGAGGACCAAAAGGTAACTTCAACCAAAATATACACAACTCCAAGAACAACAGGAATTGATCTACAAACACGACTTATTGAGAATGATGATAACTTCGATAACCAACCATTAACCATAAAACTGGATACAACTGAATGTTTTATTCAACTGAACCAAACATTGAGATTTGCACTTTTAAAGCAACAAGGGTCTATCTACAATGGAGTCAGGCATCGAAAACAGAGGATGGGATGTCTTCCATTGACCCAAATGACACCACAAGGAATAAAGGGAGATCTATCTGCTGAAATAGAAACTCTGTTATGGAAGCCAGTTTGACACAAAAAGAAAGCTGGAATAAAACTGAAAAAAGAGATTTAAAACTACATGTAATGGGTCAAAAAGGTTTTGTAGACATGGATTGATTTAAGGTTTAAGAGTTAGAATTAGAAGCGAGAGAATTTGTGACTAGTAGAATATATATTTGAAATAGAATAAGAATGTACTTTATGAAATAAGATGTTTATTTTATTTATGAAAACTATTCTATAATGGAACAAAAATAGAAATTGGAAGAGGCTTTAGAGAGTTGGATTGATTTAACAATTAATTGAGTATGTCAAGGTAGTAAGATGATATTTTGTGTAATATTATGTAACTTTTAGATATGATAACCCACTTATGCATTGCCAGGTGCCAGGTAAGCATGGCCCACTGAGTGGGTGTGGCTATGGTAGTCATGGCAGCATGGGTGGGCATGGCCAGGGTGGGCGTGGTGACCTCAATGCTGCTCCTGGGGAGGAATGTCTGTGTGGACTGGACAGGGTTGGGGGAGATCCAGGGGGTCTCTGGCAGGTGGGACGGTGCACAGGAGGCTCATCCTGCAGAGTGAGGCAAGGTGATGGAGGGGGCAGGACAGGGGTGCCATTGCTGTGGGGCAAGGCAAGGCAGGGGCCGGGGCAGGGGCTGGTTGCAGACAAAAGGGGGCTCCAGTGAAGAGAAAGAGGTGGAAAGGGTTTAAGCAAGCTTAGCAACCGGAGTGGGGATCCCCCCAAAAACAAACATGCTTCCTGGGTAACCTCAAAGCATGACAGAAGAGACCAAAACCTGTTGCAACCACCCAGCAGACGTGAGGGGAATAAAAACCAAACAGCTGTTGTGGTTCTGGCTAATGAAACATTCCAAAGAACTTCCAGGCATTTATTTTCCTAAAAGTCTTTTATTGTTACAAAATGTCAGCACAGGCACAACGGAGGGATGCTAGGATCTAAGTTCTCTTCCTCTGAGCAGTTAAATTATCAGCATGTTCCCTCCCTAAATTAGCTGTCATATCTCACACTATCCAATTAGTGTGAAGGTCAAATGTTTTCTTCCTCTTTCTTTCCCGGGCTTTACCCCCAACGCCCCTTCTGCTCTTTATTAACCCCATATTTACCAGACAATTCTGCATATTGTCAAAAGCAAGAATATACAATATTTGCAGTGTTGACAACAGCCCCCCCCCCAGCCAATCCTCAACAGAAATGCTCTCGACAACAAAAGCCTCGGGCAAGGGGAAGAGCATGGGCAGGCAGGAGTCTTGCTCAGCTGATGGCTTGGGGTGAGAAGGGGGCAGTTACACCCCCTCCCAAATGCTGCCTTCTCACATAAGCAGGATGAAAACTCCCAAAAGCGACAAGGAAAAAAAGTTAAAACAGAAGAGTGTCTTGTGATGGTTTTCTTCCCCACTTCCTTCTAGCTGCAGTTTAAATATGTAAAGACCACAAAAGAAAAAACTTGGCTTTCTCTGGTTTTAATTCAGAAGGCAGGACCAGGGGGATTGGGGGGATTGTTTGTTTCAAAGGAAGGGAGGATGCTGGCTGAGGAATTCTGGGAGTTGAAGTCCACAAATCATAAAAGGGCCAAGTTTGAAGAGCCCTGTTGTAAGTCAATGAGAGCCAGGTTTTGCACACACATGTATGTTTGGGACTACATCACCCCATTCCAGTCTGATCCCACCTGAACATGGGTGTCTTCTTAAAATTAGGGAGCTCCTAAAATTTCAGCCCTTCCAATGTGCAGCTCCCCTCATTCATCAAACTGACACCCAACAGGACAGGAATTGCCTGCAGGCAGAAACTGATGAAAGTCGAATCAGTTTTCAAGGCAGCCCACTCACCACCAGAGTTTGCCCAGCATCTTGCTGAGCTCGGTGTTATGCAAGTGCGGGTACTAGTCAGCCAGCTTCCTGCACATCACCTGCGCCTAGACCTGGAAGGAGTTCATGGGCCGCTTGACATGCGGCTTGGCCTTCAGCGCCCCATGGCCCCACACTGGCATGGGCACCAGGCTCCAGTCGTAGCCCTTCAGCACCTGCGAGATGGCATCCCGGATGTACGTGGGGAAGCGCTCGTCCCTGCTTGGAGCTCATCCCTGCTTAATCAGAGCCTGCCCAGGCCACTTCCACTACACATGTGGCTGAGCGGGCAACTTCTCCCCTGCCCCTGGATGAGGTAAAAGGGGCCAGATCCCAATCTCCCCACCGAACCCTGCTCTTGCTCGCTTATCCCTGCTCTGCCCTGCCTGGCTTACCAGTGCCTGCCTGAGCCACTGCTGCCTCCGCTGCCTCCGTGGCACACATGGCTGAGCAGGCAACCTCTCCCCGGCTCCTGGATGAGATAAAAGGCAACCCACAGCGTGGTGACTAGCAGCTGCCATGGCGGGGAGAGGAAAGATTGGTGCCCCAATCAGTCTCCCGAGCCCTGGCCAAGCCACCACATGGATCATCCTGCCACCACTGCCGTTCCCCCCAACCGCATGGATCGTCCTGCCACCGCCATTCCCCCCCGTATGGATTGTCCTACCGCCACCACTGTTTCCCCCTACCCACATGGATTGTCCTGCCGCTGCTGCCAATTCCCACCCCCCACCCCGTGCATGGACTGCCCTGCCATCACCGCTGCTTGGAAAAGGCCTCTGTCCCACAAATCTAGGGCTGCATAGCAATTTTGTACCCCTTTACCGCCAATCTGGGCCGCTGAGGCCTATTTTGAAGCCTCTGGAGCTCACATCCATGGCCGTCAGGCAATTTTGCGGTGCCTCAGCGACATGGATCAGCTGTGGGGGGGCACAAAATAGCTATACAGCCCTAGATCCATGGGGCAGAGGCCTTTTGCAGGACTCCGGAACCCGGATCGGGCCGCTGGCGCACCCCAAAATCGCCCCGCAGCCATGGATGCAAGCTCCAGAGGCTTCGAAAAGGCCTCAGCGGCACGGATCAGTGGTGATGGTGATACGAAATTGCTCCAGAGGCTTAACTGGACTCATGCTGGCAGCTGCCTCCATGATCCAACCCGGATCTACCCAGCTCTTGCAGCTGCTCCCTGACTCTCAGAGAGAAAGAGAGAAAGAATACAGACACATGTGGAGAGGGAGCGGGGAGCAGTCTGGCCCCGCCTCCCTCTGGGGCGATGGTGCATGTGCCAGAGGGACGGGTCTGCATGCCGCCTGTGGCACACGTGCCATAGTTCAACGCCACAGTCTTATGATAATGTTGATGTTTAGCACAGCTGTATATTAAGGGATATTTCTGCTGCAGTGGCTCAAGTGATGATTTGCAGCAGTAAACCTGACTTAGTAAATGGGGCAAAGCAAATTAACTCCATTCTTTTTTCAAGGAAACTTCTGCTCTTTTTCTCTTAATTTAAACACTCTATGCTTTTAGTTTATATGACACTATTCAGTAGTCAGATTCTGATTAATTTCCAGGTAGAGAAAATCACAAATAGAAGGTTTATTAATTTTTGTGATTAATACCTTGAAAGGCCATATACTGTATGAACATACTTTTAAAATCAGACGATCTTTTCCAATTGAGTTACTTTTCTTCTCCTCACCCCTGATATATTGAAACCATATGTATATGGAGTTGATAGAAATTCTGAGAATTACAGTACTCCAAAATATGAAGAACACTAAATTGGGGAAGCTTGCATGAGACACTGCCTTTCATGAAAACCTGATATATTTCAGTTTGTGTTTCTAACTTTTCTTTACTTGAATCAGTATCAGTGAATACACAATTATCTTCCTTGGTGCCCACCAAAATCCTTACACCTTACTTTTAAAGAGAAAAATATATACTTTACTGAAAATAAAGTATCAGTTTCCATTACCACATTTGGATATTTGGACTCCACATGGATCCCATAGTCACTCATAAAACAAGGTAGATAAAGAATGCAGAGCATAGTTTCTGGATTCTTTCTAACTCTAATAATAGTTCTGGTCTGTGAAACATGAAAGGGAAGGAAGAGGGAAGCTTAAAATGAAACAGTTGGCAATATTCCAAGCCACTCCCGAGCTAACTTTCCCACAGAAAGCTAACTCTCTCACAATGATGCATGATGGGATTCTCTATTTCTCTCTCTCCTAGATCTACCCATTTTGGGACTCAATATTTCTTTTTAAATATCAAGCCAAATTTCACTTGGGTAAATTAAATATTTTTTCCTAATGTGGTTCTTCTTTAACAATCTATCATCCTGGCTGCCACACATATATACAAATAGGCACTGTTTTTTATTATTGATTGATTGATTAGCCCTTGGGCCATATCAAAGTGCAAAGTTCCACAACAAATTATTACTAAAATTTGATAAAAGCAATTTAAAATGGAGTTAGATAAAATACAGTTTAAAATGAAATTGGAATAAAATGAAATGAAATTGGGATAAAATACAGTCTAAAATGAAATTGGAATAAAATACAATAATTTAAGATATAGATAAAATATGATAAAATTATATTTCAGTGTCATCCCTGCAATCTACCCCAAACAGTCCCATATTTGCAGATCTCAACTGGACCGTTTTGCTTAAGTACTGTGCTATTTTATATATTATTTTCAGATTCTGGCCACACATAAGGTAAGTTGTTTTGATATGGGGATCCCAATGGGTCATTTGTTTGGTATATAGACTGAGGGACCTGTCTGTCTCCCTCTTATACAGGCAACAGTCGAATAGGATGTGAGCCAGGTCTTTTACCTCTGGCGCTCCACAAATGCAGAGATGTTCGTTGTAAGGTATAGAATGGAATCTCCCATATCTAACCGTTGTGTCGAGCTGTTCGAATCTCGCTCACGTAAATATCTCCCTTAGATGTTTTGGCAGTTGTAACTTCAAATAGCTGTCTATTTGAAAAGTACATTTGTGTTTGCCTAGCCATTTCAAGTTATCCACCTTACTAAGGATAGCTATGTCATTTTGTATTCTATATCCTTAATTCTATATCCTTAATTCTCTTTTTTTAAATTGTTCTCCTGTTATGCAAGAGAGAAAATGTCTTGCAAAATGTGTTAGTTTGGTGAGCCAGGAGATTTGTGATTGCGATTTTATTTGCTCTAGTAGACATAACTTGGGGAGTCTATCAGTCTCCATTTCATTTTATGTCAGTAGTTATATGCTCTAATTTTGGATAACGCATAAATTGTATGAATTCCCAATTCAGCTCTAACTGCTGCAGCAGATCTTCTTAGATCTACACCCAAAATACATTTCAAATGCTGGGACTGTGTTTGTTCTAGGACTGTGATTGAGTATAGAGCCCAAACTTCTACTCCATACAAGAGCATAGGGGTAACCTTAGCTTTAATACTTTAATTAATGGGGCTAGGGACCCTGGGTAACTATGATTCTTTAGTTTAAGCAGTAAATTCAAATAGGCTTTTGCTCTAAGTGTACTCCACTGGTGATAGCAGGCCCAAGATCCAATCTTGGAAAAGGTTATGCCTAAATATACAAAGGTGTTAACCTGTTCAATTAGTTCACCATCTAATTGCCATCTATGTTTCTGTTGATGTTTTCCAAACACCATGACTTTTTATTTAGATTTACTAGTGGTTAGGGAGTTATCCTGGCAATAAGAGCTAAATCTTCTTAATAGCCTACGTAATCCTACTTGTGAATACAATAATAAAATCATATCATCCGCATAGAGCAAGCTGTTACAGTATGTATTTAGGATCATTGGCATATGTACCATGGGATCCTTCATTAATCCTGGCAAATCATTGATATATAAACTAAATAATAAACACCCTTGCCTGGATACACCCTTGCCTTACCCCTTTATTTGCATGTATCCAGTTAGTCAGAGCCCCATTAACCCAATGCTGCACCCTCAAACAGGTACTTGTGTAAAGGGTGTTAATCAAAGCCAGCAGTCTAGGTTCTATTTTAAGAACTGTCAGTTTACTCCATAGTACTTCTCTGTTAACCATATCAAATGCTGCTGTCCGGTCTATAAAAGCAACAAACAGGGGTCTCCTCTTATAGGCATATTTGGCAATTAGGTGGTTCAAGTAAAAGCGGCTATCAATAGTGGATCGGCTTTGTATAAAACCTGCTTGTTCTTTTGCGAGGATATGGTTTTCCTCAACCCAGATTTCAGTTCTATTTAAAAGAAACCTAGCATATATTTTTGCTGCAATGTCAATCAGACTGATGGGTCTATAATTACCTAGGATCCTTTTTATTTCCTTTTTTATATATGGGGACAACTATTGCCATCTTCCACCCATCTGGTATATGGCAGGTTTATTTATATGTGTAAAAAGACCTGCCAATACTAGGGCTTAGAACGGAACAGTTGCCAACATTCTGATCTGTCAACCAACTCCTCTTGCATAGGTCTACAATGGGTTCTGTTTCTCCTACTCTATCCCACTCCACCTTGCAATGTTATTGTCTATCACCATTGACCAGATCTACACCATTTTTTGAATTTATCTTCCTTTTCATAATTCTTTTATCATATTAAATTTGTTCCTATTCAACTCAGTTTTTTAGAATTATCCTGCAGGGAGGGAGACTGCTTAATCCTTTACGTGATTGATTTATTCACAGTGATTTCATGAGATGGAAATAATAATAAAAGTTGCAGGTTGCCATATGCAATGTTTTGTTCTGAAGTGTATATTTGTCCTGAAAACAACGATCAAGTTAAATTGCACATAAACAAAGGGCATTTTAATGGTTGGAAGTGATGATACAGTGCATTCCCACCAGTTTTCTGGAAAGAGTGTGTCATGCTGATTATTGCAGATATTTGACAATAACAAACTTTCCATAGATCAGCTCCTTTGTGACAGTAAATGGGATTTTCACAATTCTAAGTATGCCTATCTGCAAGTTGCAGATTCAAATTTCAGGCCAACCTAACTGAGCTTCCATCTTCCGCATGTTTGAAAAAATATGTCATTACACTAATGCCTGATTTTTCTAAGTCATTACTAGGTAGAATATTAAGCCTAGAATGCTAATCTACCTTCAGTGTTAAAAAGTTTGCATAACACACTGTATTGAAAATATGCAGGTATGGTTCTATTTTTTCCATATATGCCGCGTAACTATGACCCAGTTTCAGAACATGATTATACTTAATTTTCTTTGTTTTAATATGATTCTAAAAAGACTTTTGTGAAAACACATTGTATTTAATAAGTATGATTCAGATGTCATAGAGTCATCACTCCAACTATTCCAAATGCAAAACAGATCAGACAGCAGAAAGACAATGAAATACAATTGCTTGTTGCTAGATAGCCATTGTAACATCTCAACATACTTTGCTATAATTCCAGATTGGAGAAAGGGAGGCAGCATATGGATGTATTCATATTAAAGTCAAGCATCCAATACTTCATAAAATGAGTAATTTTTGACTCAAGTAACCTTTGAGCTAATGTTCATTCTTTGCAGATGAAAAATAAAACAGCAAACAAACGAATAACTGTAGATATTTGTTAAATTGAATAATGCAGATCTTTGGTACACAGGGTTAGGGTTAGGGTAAATGCCACTTTTCCTTATTAAAAGTACCGCTTCCTGAATTATAAGAACCATTTTGATTCAAAGTTCTTAACTAAAATACATGTGCTAATGAATCATAGTGTGGGAGATGAAAATATAGCCCCTTACTCATAAAGTAAGATAAGTCCCACAGCAATGATTTAAAACAAAGCTTTAACTCAAACTGTTTCACAATGTAAATGAATTATTTGTAATCTGCTGAGCTGTTGCATTGTGTGCAATAAGAAATTGCAAAGTAGATAGTTTTACATGTATATTTGGAACAGAAGCATTGTAACTGTGGGAAAAGAGGAACTAAAAGTAACAGATGGATGAAGGTTTCAGATGTACACAGGTGTATGTGGAAATGCTGGTCGGCACGAAAGAACAAGGAACTGATTTTGCAAAATAATGACTATCAGTGGGTGGTTGTTAGAATAAAAGTATAAAAATGTTAGTTTAGGATTAGTTTGGGGCCAATGGCCTATAGCTGTCATTTGGAATTTGCTATACCAGTGGACCTCATTGCAATGGGTGATTAATGTAAATGATGTTGTGTTATTATGCTCGTTATGTTCCAAATTATTAGCAAAATAAACCTCTGAATCTTAAAGTAAGAATTATTATTTTGTGTTGCTGTCTCTTGTCTTTTTCATTGGGTTTTTCCATGACAATAGCAAATTAAAATATTATGTACAGAACCTGGCCATGCCACATCATTATTGCTTTGAAACACCAACTTTATTTCTGCCATGTAAATGAATGCTCATACTTTTCTTTCTCCTTTCTTGGAATGTATGGAAGATCTCAGTCAGTTAATGGTATTTTCCTTTATTTGGTGTTTGGGCAGTGGTGGGATTCAAATATCTGAACAACCGGTTCTCTGTATAGATGCTGCTTCCAGAAGTCCATTCTGGGCCTGGACAAAAAAAAAATCAGCTGACAGTTCTGCCACTGTGTTTGGCTCATTTTTTTTTCTTTTTTTGTACACAATTTTGTTCTTATTCGTGTTGGATATTGGTTTTTTTGTTTTCTGTTTTGCATTTTATTCCTGTTGATAAAACATATTTTTTCTTTTTTGTACACAGTTTTGTTGTTTTTAGTGTTGGATGTTGGTTTTTTTGTTTTCTCCGTCTTGCATTTTATTCCTGTTGATACAACATAATAAATATATATTAAAAATGGTGCTTTCAATTTTATCTGAATTTCAAATTTAGATTGAGGCTAATAACTAGTTTGTGGATTTGGATAATAGATATGTTCAATAAGAAAAGAAAGAAGTAACGATCTTAAAAGATGGATCTAACACTTTCTCATTAGCTGATCATTGACTGAATATTAGTAATTTCTGATTGTGGGTTTAAGCCAACCTTGAAGAAAAACAGGATAGAATTGAATGGCATAAGTTACTGTCATCAAGACATTGAGGAAAAAATAGAAAGCAAACAAAAAATCTATATAGAATCAGAATTACATGCTGTCAAAAAAAAATTTCCCTCATTATTTTTTCTATTTATTCCAGGTCAGAAAAAAATCAATTTGATATGGTGTAGAGAAAGAATGGGGGAGGAAGCAAACATTATTTGTTGGAATAATGTTTGATTTGTGAACATTGTAATTGGTATGACATCACACAGCGCAGCAAATATTTACATGCCTATTTACATACCTAAACTACGTATTAGGCGACCCGGCGTATAAGACGACCCCCGAGTTCGACGCCGGGTCACAAGACGATCGACGCCGAGTCGCATATAAGATGACTTTCTAGGCATGCGACTCGGCGTCGATCATCTTATACGCCGGAAATGACGTCATTTCCGGCGTATAAGATGACTTTCTAGGCATGCGACTCGGTGTTGATCATCTTATACGCCGGAAATCACGTCATTTCCGGCATATAAGATGATCGACACCGAGTCGCATGCCTAGAAAGTCATCTTATACGCCGGAAATAAACGTAGTTTATAACGTTATTTCCAGCATATAAGATGACTTTCTAGGCATGCGACTCGGTGTCGATCATCTTATACGCCGGAAATGACGTGATTTCCGGCGTATAAGATGATCGACACCGAGTCGCATGCCTAGAACGTCATCTTATACGCTGGAAATAATAAATAAATAAATAAATGTTATGACTCGGCGTATAAGACGACCCCCGAGTTCGGAGGCTGTTTCATCGTTCTCAAAAGTCGTCTTATACGCCGGAATATACGGTATTTGTCAATTTATCCCAAAGTATTTGGGGATGTGTTTCCAATGTTTAATATCCTCAGCTCAGGGATTAAATGCATGGTGCTTTCTTTACAAATCCCAGGCACCTCCAGGTTTGTTTCCATGTTAGATTGATTGAGATTGGATTGAGATTTTCCAAGCTAAATTCTCTCTCCACTGAGTTCATTTGGAACTTCAGATGTTAAAAATGATGTAGTAGATGAACAAAGGGGACAGTAATCATATATAAAGAAATAGTTTGTTAAACATGATGTAGTAGATGAACAAAGGGGACAGTAATCATATTACAAAGAAATAGTTTGCAATGAGTCTCTAATTCTATCTTTAAAAATCTATGGCATTCAGAACTCATAGGCATGACATACTGTTCTAGCATAAGGTTTTCTTGATAGTAACAATTATATAAGACTCCCATATTTTCTAACCACTTTTTCTGATGCATTAATGCAATGCATTCTACATGTGGCTTTTTTTGGCCGGAAATATCATCTAGTGTTGGAGCAAACTGCAATGCTATTACTCAGACCTACTTTCTTTGACACTATAACTATATTTTCACCTTTACTGAATTAAGATTAATTCCAATGCCAAATTAATGACAGTTGAAAGACAAAAGTAATTTCATTGCCACTAGATTCTTACGTGACTTAGGACCAGAATGCCTATAGGTCTTCTTCCTTCTTACTGAACTTGCCTGCTCTAACAGATGACATAGAGTGAGGTTTTGTTGAATAATATTGCCAAGATTTAAATAATATTATTTATTTATTCAATTCCTCTACCACCCAAACCATATAGGTTTCAATCAATGCTCAGTGCTGTAGAAAGCCATATCCTGGGAAAGTATTTCTTAAGTCTTTCCTGGAAAAGGCAGATATACTCTACACATTTTAACAGCATGAATGATTGTAATATCAACTCTCCTTTTTTTTCCTTTTCTTTTTTTTCATTATTACTTTATTTGTTTAAGGCATTTAGATCCTTCTCTTCAGGCAAAAATGTTCCTAAAGTAGTTTACAAATTATAAACAACAGGAAAGAATAGGAAAAAAAAGTAGCTAATGGTGGAGTTTCAGCTTCTCTGCCTTGCTGCTTAAGCAGCAACATCCTTCCTCAGTGATATTTTCTCCAGCTCATAATAAACTCCCCCCCCCCAAATATAGATAATGGAAGCAATAGAAGTTTCAGAATAAAAGATTCCATATATTAATTATAGAATTGGGTAATGTTATTTCATTAAATATACGAGCTGATGCACATTCTCATCTTAGTTTTTATTTTCTTTACTTTACACGTTTATTAAAATAAAGCTGTCCTCATGTCAGTTGCCTTTTAAGTTGAATAATATTCACATATTGTTTTTGGCAATATTCATATATCCAGTGACTTTCAGTTCTTTCTCCCTTCCTTTAAATGAATTCGAAAGGAAAGCTTGATATGCACAACTAGAAATCTTGAATACTTCTAGATTTTACAGAAAATTATTTGGACAGGTAATCATATTTCTCTTTTTATAAGAGTGCTTGCTTATGTTAGTTTGGTAATATTCTGATTTGCTTTGTCCTGCTAGATCTGCATTCCATTTGGAATCAAGCATTTAACCATTAAATTAGTCATAAATGAAAACATGCTGTTTCTCTTTGCTATCCAAATATTAAATCCCAGTTCTTGAGGAAAACAGGATACTAGAGGATTCAGAGACAGTTAGATTAAAAAAAACAACAGTATTGAAAATGCATTGTGTTCTTAAATATATGTAAGATGTACATAATTGGAGGCTTGAAAAACTGTATGACTTTTATTTAAAGCATGACCTTCAGAAATATAAATGTGTTGGAAACAGTACACAGTTTCCTGTGTAATCCTGACAAATAGAACCTAACCCAGGATTGATTCCTCAATAAGCAGCATATCCAAGTCAGTTTTATTCATCAGAACATTTCAAAGACGTTCATAAAACATTTTTCACTTAATTATCATAAATGATGACAAAAGGCCTTGAAAGTCAAATGTTCAGTTCTTACTTTTGAATGAGTACAAAACCAAGTCTTCTTATTTCCAAGCTTTTTTTTTTTTGTAATGAGAGGCAGGTATCCTTACAGTTTGTTTAGAAAGAAAAGATCAGCTCTGCTGCATAATATGAAAGGAAGTCCTGTCAAATGCCATGTGTATAAACCTGACAAGCCAGAGAACAAGGGAGAAATGACATGTCAACAAGGCCTTCATCGGAAACATTACATACTTCTGTTATCATATCTCCTTAGCAACATCCTATGGTTTGTTTAAGCTAGATAAATATTTTAAAAGTTTGACACTGAAATATTTCAGGAGATAATATCTTGGGAGCTGTTAAAAAAATAGAAACTTAATTCTGCTAAATTTCAGAGATGACATTTGCTTGGTCTTGCTGGGTTTGCCTGATGGCATTCTTTGTGTGGAATTACAAGGCACAGCAAAAGCTATAGATTTCTTTATATCCTCCTGCCAAACTGTGTTACCTGTAAACCAAATGCAATAAGGTGATGCTATATTATTTAGATTTAAGGTCTAGTTTATTCCCAAATCTCATGGTATGTAACATATAGTGGTACCATGAAAGTCGGATATCCAGGAAAATAACAGAAAAATCTCTAAAATAAAATACATTTACCAATTAGAGTTCTGTACTCCTTTGGACTGAAGGCAAAAATTAGCTTCAGAGTAAGTCAGAGCTATGTATGGAGCACCTATCTGCAACTTCTTAGTCCCAAAGTATCTTTTCCCATAGCTAGGCTGAAAATTTGCAATTTTTGGAAAAGCACATTTGTTTAAAAGAGCTGTGGATTGATATTACATTAATACCATTAGGCATTTTCAAGCATCTTTTTGTTTCCAGAGCCAAAGCACTGAACAATCCTAATACATATTTCAAAAACTGTAGCTCCAGGATATATATTACTATACAAGTAGAAATAAAGTAATACAGCGACTTAACCATTTTTTTACAAGTTTAATAGGTAGGTGTTTCTAAGCAACCATTTGCTTTCTCTGGAACAATATGCTTGTTGCTCTTGAACAATCTAGAAAGCAAAAATGTTAAAAGAAAAGTTTCCATATTGATTGGTAATAGAATTATTTTACCAAAGACAAATCAGTGTGATAACCAAACTGAAAGCAAAACAAAGAAACCCACAAATAGAAATTTAGGAAATATTCTAATATAATCTCGTTATCATTGATTAATTGGATCATTGCCATTAATTTGATGACAGCTCCTAGTGACTGCTTAGATAAATTGTATCTATGAAAATCTGTTCCTAACCACATCTTTCTTTTTTTCCAGCTGTGCATCCATTTCTACCATAATCTTACTGCTATTGCCTTCTTTCACTTTTCCTAGCACTAGAGGTTTGTCCAGAGAATTAGGTCTTCACATAATGTGTGAAATATGGTCATTTGAACCTGGTCATTTCTATCTCAAGTGAGAATGTCAGGTTGAAAATATACAATATCATTATCATTTTTCATATTATTGATTGTTCATGGTATTCTCAGGAGGCTTCTAGAAAAGTTTGAAAGACTTGGTAAGCTTTCTATCCTGTTTCATCTAAGTCCAATTTTCACTTCCATAGAGTGCCTCAGGGAATACCATTACTTGAACTGTTCTGATCTTCATGGCTATTGATACATCATGTTTCTGAATGTCTTATCCAAGGCCTTAAAGGCTGCTATAACAAGTTCTGTGGCACATGGTTGACTGTTTGTTCCTTTAGCCTTGATGGCTGGTCCTAAAAGCTAGAAGCTGCCTACCATTTTCGTATTTTCATGTTAATTCTAAAGCTTGTTGCTACATGTGCTGTCATCAGTCTCTTGGTCATCAATCTTTTTTATGGCACTTAGTAATTTATTATTAGATATAGTAATACTAGGAACTGACATGAAACTAATAAACATTTTTCAATGTTTGTTTTGTTTCCTTTTTGTAATAATGGAGACCAGCTGTGGGATGAAGTCTTTCCGGAATGTACTATTATTTCCAGATCAGCAATTTTCTTTTGACCTAAACTAAACTTTGGCCTATTCAGAGGCCATAGGAGATATTTCTGCAAGGGAGATATGTCAAGTATAGATTTTTGTGTACCTTCCCAATATCATTTTTATGTTGAGTGTTTTTAAAAAATGAAAACTTTAATATTGAAACATGAGTTCAAGGCATTTGCAAAAAAGACTTGATCAGTCACAAATTGTGCTACAGACATCTGGCTCTTAAAAAGAAAATTTACCTAACATAGCTCACTTTTAGAGAAGTTATTTCTATTAGAGAAGTTATTTCTATATAACTGGCATGTCTATATAACTATACATAAAGCATGAACCTTGATCACTTTTCATCCAAAGGATTCCACAACTGCATACACAAATATGTTTAAATACTTTGCTTTGTTATATTACCAGCCAATTAATAAAATAAAATAAATAAAAACCAAAGTCTTCAAATAGCTATTTAAGCTATTTATAATCTTGATACCCAGTTATAAATGCATTGTACATAATTGCCTAGTAAAACAATATCTAGGTCAGTGGTTCTCAATCTTTTTAGACTGGCGATCCCGGTCATGAGCAGGTGGCGTGCATGCGTGGCGCCGCCCCCTGCGCAGCACACATGTGCGGCGGCGCCCCCTGCGTGGTGCGCATGCACGGCGGCACCCCCTGTGGCGCCCCCTGCGTGGCGCGCATGCACGGCGGCGCCCCCTGCGCCGGCTGAGAAAAAAATGGCGGATCGCGTTGTTTGGTGACCCCCGTGAAATGGTCATTCGACCCCAAATGGGGTCGCAACCCACAGGTTGAGAACCACTGATCTAGGTAGTCCTTCAATATGTAATAAGATGGAAACAACCTTAACCTGTAGCAGGATGTGGATGTGGGTATATTCTTCTCCTGGTTTTCCTAGATTTCTTGGCTGTATTTTGACCATTAATAATTGAATCCTTTTGGACCATCTGCAAAACCTGGGATTTTGCAGAACTTCTATTCCTTTCTGAGTGAAAAGTACGATTGGTATTCTTGTAGGAGTACAGTTTAAGACTTTGGACATTCTAATTTGGGATTCTTTAGGACTTGATTATTTAACATCTACATGAAGTCACTAGGAAAGATCTTAAATTTAGTTAGGGTTAAGTATTCTCACTATGTTCAGATATTCAAAACTTTAGATCTCAACCCCAGGCTGAGCAGGAACAAGATAAATGTCCTGAAGTGATATTTGAAAACTATGATTAACTAATTGGGAAGAAACATACTGGAACTGAATCCCAGCAAGATGCACTTACTGTTTGTATAGAAACTTTCTTGGTGTTTCGTGGATTGTTTCATCTTTGTTCTTGACAAAATATCAAAGCTCCACAGATCTCAACTTCACATATAGGAGATCTCATCTTGTCACCTGCAGATAAGAATTTTGGTTACCACCAAGTTCTAACATAATATAATTACCACTCATCCTTTCCTGAAACCATTTCTGGGCAGATTCACTACAGAAGAAATCCTCAATCGTCATCCAGCTAGATCTCAGTGATATATTCAATCCAGCCCTCTCCTTCAGCACATTGTTATAAATGAGGAAATTTTTATTACATATGGGTCTGCATTCAAGAAAACCAGCTTTAGCCTAGGGCTTACAGTATCTATGACATTGGGTCATGACTAGGAGCTAAAAGGACAAAAATCAAATTCCATAGTGCTTTTCCCTGTAACAGGTTTCTATCTACTTCTGTCTTTCTTCACTACAACAATCTTCCATTCCCCTCTTCAGACAGTCCCTTTAAACACCATACCTGCCACTTTCCTGGTTACTTTCAGTCTCTGTATTTTGGTATCTTCAGAACTTCCCATTGTCTAATTGCAGCCCCAGCAGCCAGCTGGAATCAGTCAGCCTCTATTATGTCTCTCTCACCCCTAAGATATCCACACACACACTCACAGACATACTCACTCACAGACACATACATGTATACCTTTCAAGGCCTTTCACTGTGTTAAGTGGTAGAGTTCTGGCTCTGAAAATTCTTTCTCCTATGTTGTCTCATCCACTGGGCTTGGTTTCTACTCTTTTCCCCGCCTCTCACCCATGGGGCAGAGGTGTTCACCCAGATGTAATTTTTCCCTTCCTTTGAAACATTCTTCACCCAGGTAGATATTGAGATTACTTTTTACATATCAATTGAAAATGCATAAATTCCCCCTCTAAATTGAGGTGTAGAATCAATCCAATAAACAAAAATAATTTTCTCCCCCTTTTTTAGCCTAGTTCTATTTGGTCAGCTATAAATGTCTTTTTTTGTTTGTTTTCAGCACAAAATTGTAGTCCTATATAAATATGATTTACTAAACTCATTAAAATTTTGGTTAAGTTTATGTTGCATCTTTCTTGAAGCTGCTCTCCAGATGTGTTGAAATTTCAAGTTCAAAAATCTCTAGGAATTTTGGGAGAGTGCTCTCAGTTAGACACATTTAATACCATATTTCCCCCAAAATAAGATCTAACCAGAAAATAAGCCCTAATGTGTCTTTTGGAGTAAAAATTAATATAAGACCCAGTCTTGTTTTTGGGTGAAAACAGTATATAGAATATATGTTTTTTCAGACTTATTTCCAGAAAAAGTATCATTTAATTATATATTGACAGTAACCTAATGATCCAAAAATCAAATAGAAAGCAATTCAGCATCTTACGAGTTTCAGCAATAACAATAATTGGCTCCACAAAATATACTTTTATAGCTAAAAGTAGTTTATTAAAAAGCATGTTAATCTATTTGGTCCATATGGGGTAAATCTAATTCTGCAGGCTTACCAGCTAAGACTAATCACGTCAAAGGCAAGGTTATATAAACCTCTTTGACCTAGAACTGGACATATAATGGGAGATTGCTTCAACTTTGTTAGGCTTACTTTTTTCAAGTAAGAGAAGAACTCTTTGGGGACTGTTAACTCTATTTTAAATTGCCAGATGTCTCTTATTTTAAGGCAGTCTCCCCTTTCAGAGGAATTTGTACATATTCCTTATTTTCTTCATGCATCTTAGAAATGAACTAGCAGTTCCTCTACAAAAGAGATTTATTGTCATTTTATTCATTTTACCAGTATTGTTAGACTCATTTCCAAGCATATAGGATCCAGGTGCTGTTTGGATTATGGCGACTGGGTCTGAAAAAGCTGCAAGACAACATCTGGAAGACCATATGTTCTCAGTTCAATGTTGACTCAAATTTAAAACTTCAAGAACTAAGGAAATGTGTTTTTGCAGTAAAGTACGTAAATGATAATGAAAAATGGCCTACTTTTTATTTGTTTTCCAAAACTGAAGGAAGTAAATATAAATTATTATTGTTTTGGTAAAATAAAAAGATACTCTGCATTTTCCTAGTCATTGGCTATTTAATAGCTAATAGAATCAAGTCTTTAAAAAATGGTCAATCAGGAAACAATATTAATTACAATTGAATGGGAAAACAAAATATATATTCATATAATAGATACATAAATCACAATGTTATCTTGACTACAGAAATATACATGCATCTTAGAACACAAACACATACATAAAAGTAAATAAAAATATTTATTGACTAAGAAAATGAACACAAAAAAGAATAAGTCAACCCCTGAATGATCCATTTTAAAAACACAAAATAATGCCAACATTTTGTTCAATGCCAACTGACATAGAGCTGCTTATGTTTAACTAAGCTTTAGAGAAAGGTAGAAGCAGGAAAATGTTTAAAAGTTAGCAAGAAATGTATATCTGATTTAGATGTTTTTAATTGCTAAACTGTGAATATAAATTTTCTTCCAAAATTACTGTGTTAAAATCCTTAGTAATTGATCTGTCAGGTCCCCAAACCTTATTCTTTGCCTTGCATATATACTCTACTTGTGGGGTCGGCCATTCTGCTGGGGAGAGGGGGAACTTTGCATTAGTTTGGGATACCTTTTGCTTTCTACTCTCTCCTCCTGCCTCCATCCCTTTGAGAAAGGAATGTGTCCCTTATCAGGGAGATGGTTATAGAGAAAGGAAACTGGAGAAGACCTTGAGATGCACGCCAACTGTGCCAGTTACCGACTCTTCAGACCACCTGTGGATTGGCTGGATTTCAAATGGACATTATGACTATGGTGGGAAGAGGAATATTGCTTACTTAACTATACCGTTTCAGCAAGCTTTTCCCCTGATCTCGCCTTGACTTCTCTACTGTCACTAACCCCTAAAAAAAGTATCCTTTTGAGATAATGCCTGTTTCAAGAGTTCTGCTTTCTTGGGTGCTTAGTTGAAGTGGGTCCTTATATGATCTTAGTAATTTTGAACAGGGAAATTATACCCGTTGATATAATTATATCAATCTTGCAGCGATTACAAATCATATCAGCCAATTCAGCTAGATAAAGGAACGTCTGAGGTGTTGGAAGTAGTCAAATTTATTTTATTTGTCACTGAATGATAATGCACCATCAAGCTTGCATTAATTCTTAGTAACCAACATAGCTAGATTTTCTGATGTTGCTTTGAGATCTGTTAGCCAACATAAAATAAAATGAAAAGTATTCTTCATGAGCAGTTGCAATATATTCTAAGAATTGGAGCTGTGAGGGCCTCATTATTTCATGATAAGCCAGTCAATTGGCAGCACAAAGGTGACAAAAATGGAGGAAAGTTTCCTTGAGGCATCAATGCTGAATATTTATTTAAAAATATGCATACAAAACTGTGTATACAATTAGCTGGTACTTGTAAAGCTACAGAGGATCATAGGGTAATTTATTAAATGCAAATATTTTAGAAGGTATGTAAAATATGAGAAAAGGAAATAACTCCTATTATTTCTTTTTCTTTTCCACTAATGAATTCAAACCTTTGTGCAGTTTTATTCTTTGCTTTTAATTAAATAAGATTTTGCAACATGTTTTCATCATGGACTTGGAGAGACAGAGGTAACAAAATGACTAATTTCAAATTTACATATAAACTTCATTATTCAATAACCTAGGAAACATGGAGAACAATTTAATTTGCTGGAAAATGATTAAATATATAAATGCATACCCAAATTTCCTAAATGGTCCTCCCCAAGACATTTTTCAGTCTGTAATTTGGTGGAAGAATGAGACACACACACACACACACACACACAGAGAGAGAGAGAGAGAGAGAGAGAGAGAGAGAGAGAGAGAGAGAGAGAGAGAGACAGAGACAGAGACAGAGACAGAGACAGAGACAGAGAAAGACAGAGAGAGACAGAGAGCACCAGATGAAATGGACTCTTTTTATTCCTAATTTGGGATGCAAAGTTCATTTTAATTTTGGTTATTATACTTTAGTTCAGCTTTAGAGTTTTATTTCAACATATTTTCATCTGCTAATGAGAGAACTGCATGACACTTATGCTTTATGAATGACACTGAAGTTAATAGTCATGCTTGTTTTAAATTCTACACTAGGTAAACTAGGTACATCTGAAAGAAAGACTATACAGGTAATCTTTAAGTGGAAGTCAAATTTCTATTACTAAGCAATGAAGTTGTTCAGGTAGTTGCCCCTGATTTTATCGCCTTTTTTCCTGTAACAAATCACAAAGCATTAAGCTAATCATGCAGTGGTTAAGTGAATCCAACTTTTCCATTGACATTGTTTGTCAGAAGATCCCTGGAAAGATCACAAATGATGATCACATGAACCTGGAGAACTATTATGTATTAGTTGATACATAATAGTTATCAAGCTGATCATAATGCTGAACAAAAACATTTAATTGTTATTATGGTTGGTTACACAATCAACCAGATGTTTAAACTGGATTTGGAATTGTTATCCTCCTATCTAGTCCTTCTCAAGGGTCTGGGATAATAAAACACAATAGGAAGCAAACAGGTTCTAAAAAAAAAGATGACCCCCCATATCCGAACATAAAGAAGAAAACTGATACATCCAAATTGAACGCAATAGGGACAAACAGCTTCTGAAAAAACAAGCCTACTGTACATATATACCTAAAGAGTAAGACTGATGGAAACATGTTAGTCTTAGTAGGGGCTTTGTTCTTGGTGGTTTTCTTCTATCTATCCTAACCCACTCCAATGAGGCCCCTCTGGAATTGAACAATCACTTTCATAGCCTCCCCTTGGAAAAATATACAGACACTCACAAAAGAGCATTCATCAATAGTTTCTTTAAAAAGAGGCACAACCCAGTATTCCTGCGACAGATAGAAAAGTATTCCAGACTTCCCTAGGTAAAAAAAGGCCAATGTTGGTGATAGGAGATTAAATTCTTAGGGGAACACAAACTATAATCTGTAGATCAGACACTCAGTCTAGGGAGGTATATAGTCTCCCTGGAGTAAAAATCAAAAATGTAACTGAGTACCTTACTATCAGGCTTCCCCGAAAATAAGACCTGATCTTATATGGACTAAAAGACCCACTAGCGCTTATTTTTGAGGGATGTCTGACTTGCGACTTCTACCCTGCCATCCCACCATCTGGTTGCTTACTACCACAATGGGACAGAAGAGTGCATGTTGAACTGGTGCCATCCCACACACAATGCACCTGCTTACCACAGGACCCCTGCAGCCAAGCCACTCCCTGCTCAGTGATCTCCCCCTACCCATTCAATGACTTGACTGCCACTTGCCTCTTCCCTTTCACTTCCCTCTCTGGCCGGACTGCCATGCTATGGAGGATAGGCAGGGGAGGCTCAGTCGCCTTACCTGGGTCCCCTCCACCATTTCAGAGCCAGGAGGAGTGACGGCGAAAGGCTTCCCCACCACTGTGCCACTGAAAGGGATTTATTCAGTTATGGCTGCCCCCGCTTCGCCCTGCAGATCACCTGCCTGGTAGCTGCCACCACCTCCTTCTCCTCCACCAACTCTCCCATGGCTTGCACCATGACCTGGCAGTGCAAGCCTCCCCTGCTGCCTCCTTCCACCTGCCAGATACCCACCAAAGCCACCCACCTGCTCCCTCCACCATCTGCTTGTCCACGGCCACAATGGCTTACAGGGCTTCCCAGGGCAGACACTTGGGAGATAAGGGCAGTGCCAGTAGGATGCACTTTCAGGCAAGGAGGAGAGTGGCCAAGACAGGCAGGGCAGCCAAAGGACCAGGCGGCGCAAGTCTATCCTGCCACCTCCCTTCCTCTCTCTACCTACCAGACGGTGGTTTCCATCTTCAAAAAAGAAAAAAAAAACAGATCCAAGAAGCTGCAGCCCAATCAGCCTAACATCAATACCTGGGAAGATAATTAAAAAATAATTAATTAATTTTAAAACAGATTTGTGAACATCTACAAACAAACCAAGTTATAACTAGTAGCCAGTACAGGATTGTTAAAAACAGATCACACCAAACCAAACTTATTTCATTCTTTGATAAAGTGACTAAATTGGTAGACCAGTGAAATGCTATGGACATAGTATACATAGACAAGGCATTCAACAAAGTTGACCACAACCTACTTCTTGGTACGCTAGAAAAATGTGGGATAGACAGCATCACCACCAGATGGATTCGTAACTGGCTGACAAACTATACTCAATAAGTAGTCCTTAATGGTACTACATCTACATAAGAGAAATAAGCAGTGGGGTACCACCAGTATTCTTCAATATCTTCATAAATGACTTAGAGGAGGGAATAGAAGGAGAACTCATCAAATTTGCAGATGACACTAAGCTGGCAGGAATAGCCAACACCCCAGAAGACAAGCTCAGGATCCCAAAAAATCTTGACAGTCTTGAATAATGGGCAATGTCTAACAAAATGATATTTAATGTGGAGAAATGCAAGGTTTTACACCTGGGCAGGAAAAATCAAAGGTACAAGTGCATATTAGGCAAAACCTACCTCAAAAACAGTAACTGTGAGAGGGACCATGGCGTCCTAGTGGATGATCACTTAAACATGAGCCAGCAGCCAAAAAAACTAATACAATCCTTGGTTGTATAAACAGGGCATTGAATCAAAATCACACGAAGTATTAGTACTGCTTTATAAAGCCTTAATAAGGGCGCACCTGGAATATTGCATTCAGTTTTGGTCACCACATTACGAAAAAGATATTGAGACTTTTGGAAAAAGTACAAAGAAGAGCAACTAAGACGATTAAAGGCCTGAAGACCAAAATATATGAAGAATGGTTGCAGGATTTGTATTTGGCTAGTCTAGAGAAAAGAAGGACTAGAGAGGTAGCAGTATTCCAGTATTTGAGAGGCTTCCACATGGAGGAGGGGTCAATTAATTTTCCAAAGCACCAGAAGGCAAGACAAGAAACAATGAATGGAGAAGCAACTGGAATTAAGGATGAACTTCCTAACAGTGAGGACAATTAACCAGTAGAACAGCTTGCCTTAAGACACTGTGGATGCTTCATCACTAGAAGTTTTTAAGAAGAGAGTGGCGAGTCATTTGTCTGAAATGGTATAGGGTCTCCTGCTTGAGCAAGGGGCTGGACTAGAAGACCTTCAAGGTATCTTCCAGCTCTGTTCTGATTGATTGATTGATTGATTGATTGATTGATTGGCAGGAGATGTTTGATGTAGTAAAAGTATCATAAGATAATGTAAGCTGTTCCAAGTAAAGTTGCCTTTTGCAATTGACTGAAAGTCATTTTTGTCAATGACAATGGTATTCAAGTGATGCTCCAGTTGTTTTGGGATTGGATCCATTTCTATTGGTAGTGTCTTTGTGTTTTTCCCACAGTCATTCTATTCATTATGCTTTATCACACACTCATAAAAACTTTTCCTAACAAAATGACTTACCACCTAAGGTACTGTAAGGAAGATACAATAGTATCCTTGTTTCAGAAAGCTTAGGTCCATGACATGAACCAGTTATCCATGTACCTTTTTTATGAGAATAGTGATGCCCCCTTCACTGAAGAAGTGCTAATATATTTTGTATTAGATAATTAAGCACTCAATATTTCTCATAACATGTTGCTCTATTACAAAGACTATCAGGAAAAACTGGGCTTAAATTTGATCTTAAGCTCTCGTATATTTATTTCATTATGATTTGTTCCTTTTAATAAAACTTTATTAAATTTGACTAATGTTATTCTGGTTTCTGAACATAAATATCTTTTTAAAAAAAACCTTGTTCCTTTGTCAATGAGCGGAATAAAGATGGCAAATGAAGATGATATCTGAGTCACAGCTTTAGTGACTCAATTTCCTTAGTTTCCTATTCATTTCAGAGATGTAATGTAGTTCTAGGCATGAGTTTTGCTGAATTTATGTGCATCAAATGGGATCTTGTACAGACAAAAATCAGCAAGTTGATTTTTTTCACAACTTACCATTTTACATAGTTGTTGGCTTAATAATTTAAATAGCTCCTGGAGACTCATATCCATGATGGCTGCACTTGGTAAAGAAAACCAAATGCCTGTAGGCCTTTATGCTCAGTGCCAAGATATGTAAAATTTGTGGTCTCTGTGTTTCAATTTTGTATTATTCAATTGACAATAAAAGATGGCAAATATTAAAACTATTTTTCTTTAAAAAGGATGAACTAACCAAAATAAAATGGCTTAATCAAATAACACAAACATAACTTGATTGACAAGATAGGTAAACCTTTTTCCATAAAGAGCAATCTACACATAGCAACCCATAGCCCTTAGCTATTTTCATTTTTTAAGAAGCCAAAAATAATGTTCTGGCACTGATCATGTATGAACTGAGCTTCAGCTCTGATATCTGCTATAACTGCTTCCCAATTGCCCCTGGTGATTCAAGCAATGGGTTGGAGTTATATCACAGGCTTTTTCTTACACAAAGGAAAAAATGTGCTAGTATAAACAACTGCAAAACCTGTACATGAATGAAAGTCTTTAGGGGATTTTAACATACGCCTTCTGATTTAGTTTCCTTTTATTTATTGGGCTAAGGAATAGGCAAAGTTCTTTTTAAACTGTTTCGTTCATTGGGACAAATATAACATCTAAATTAATAAACTTTAGCGATTTCTGAAATATTCAGTGTCACCTTCTGCTAAGCCAAAGCTATACTTGAATTAAATTATACAGCAAAGCCATTTAACTGTGCTATTAATGCAAGGAATTGATCAGGCAATTTTAAGAATTGTAACTTAATGAATGCTGACTGAGATCATTCTCTGCTATTTAATATCTTAAATACTTTGTACAATTGTTTACGATTATATGAGGTAGTACTCATTGTAAAAAGAAAGATAAAAATGATAGAACAGTCATATATTAAATCAACATTTAATCTTCTGGTTCATTTCACACTTGAAAATAAATCCAGGTTCTGCAAGTAACTTTTTTTTCTGTACTGTAAGCATTTGTTAACACTTGCTCTGATGATGATTTGTACTCATCTTTTTATAAATGGCAATTAAAGGATTCATGCCTCTATGTGTGTAGTGTAGGAAGACCCCAGCATCAAACTAATCATGACTAACACAATAGTACTTTAATGTCACAATAGGACTTTAATGAGTCCCTAGGGATTGGGCGGCATATAAATTTTATTAATAAAATAAATAAATAAAATAAATAAATGTCATGTCTGAGCAATAATGTAAAAAAAATCTGTACTAACCTCTACAGGTTGAAGAGATTTCCAAAGCATAGAGATGTTATAAACCTAACGGCTGTTAAATCAGAATAACTGTAGGGGGAGAGTTTAAATACCATATTAAATCTAAGCAAATCTAATGCATAACATTTTTATAGTCCAAGGTCTATAACACATTATTAAAATTGAATTTGGAAAATGAATATGTAAAACACTGTATGATCCAGTGGGAAGGAATTTGGGGTATAATGTGATACTTGAAAAATGGGAGAACATGTGGATAAAAGGCTTAAAATTCACATTAAATTATAACTAAAAGATTTTTTTTTAAAAAAATGATGTATTGCTGGTGTTTAACTCCAGATAAGTTATCTAGAATGTATAAAGGTATTTCAAATGAATGTTGGAAATGTAAATGTAAAGAAAGGACTTTTTATCATTTATGGTGGACATGTGATAAGGCAAAGAAATATCGGAGTAGGATTCATACATTAATGCAGAAAATTCTTAAAGTGAACATAAAGATTAAACCAGAAACTCTCCTTCTCGGTCTAATGAAAAGAGAACTTGAAAAAAAAAATTGGAACTCTGATTTTATATACGGTGATGGCAGCAAGACTGCTCTATG
The DNA here is from genome assembly GCF_016545835.1 of Crotalus tigris. Taxonomy (NCBI): domain Eukaryota; kingdom Metazoa; phylum Chordata; class Lepidosauria; order Squamata; family Viperidae; genus Crotalus; species Crotalus tigris. Next base: position 1,886,835 of record NW_024100087.1, on the reverse strand, counting down.
CACAAAAGTGGAAGGATGCCTCGATTCCTACCATGGACGAATGGTTACAAAAGCTGATGGAATTAGCAGAGATGGCCAAATTGACTGTGCTGATAAAAGAAAAGAACATAAGTACCTTTGTTTCTACTTGGAAACCGCTTCTGGACTCCTTGCTTGAGGTGGAAAAACATGATACTATGATTTTGGGTTTTACCAATTAGACTGATTTGCCGATACAGAAATGGCTAGTGCATACTACTATAGAAATGTAAGAAGTGATTTGATTTTAATGTCTGATTTTACTGCAACAGAGAGAGTTGGAAGTCAATGCCTTTTGTTTTTTCCCCTCCCTTTCTTCACACTTTTTTTGTTTTCCCTTTCCCTTTGTTGTCCCCTACTATTTGCTTTTGTGTTTTCACATTTTATGTTATAAATGAATAAATAATAAAAAACAACATTTTTATAGTCCAAATATTGGCAAATCCAAAACCAATCACCCCAAATAGCAATTGTTGTTGTTAGTTGACAAGTCATGTCCAACCCATCACAACCCCATGGACAATGTTCCTTCAGGTCTTCCTGTCCTCTACCATCTTCTGAAGTCTATTTAAGCTCACGCCTACTGCTTCCGTGACTTCATCCAGCCACCTCATTCTCTGTTGTCCCCTTCTTCTATTGCCCTCAATCTTTCCCAGCATCAGGCTCTTCTCCAGTGAGTCCTTCCTTCTCATTAGGTGGCCAAAGTATTTGATTTTCAACTTCAGGATCTGGCCTTCTAAAGAGCAGTCGGGGTTGATCTCTTCTAGGACTGACCGGTTTGAATGCCTTGCAGTCCAAGGGACTCACAGGAGTCTTCTCCAGCACCATAGTTCAAAGGCCTCAATTCTTTGGCGCTCAGCCTTTCTTATGGTCCAACTTTCACAGTCATACATCTCCTGGACCTCATAGTGGTTGGGTGCCACAGGGCCTGGCTCCTCCACTGAACAGTCGTCGGTTACTGGTTTTAGCAAACTGCTATGGAAGATGGGGTGTATCTTACCAAGAAACCGAGGAAGGTGGAGTCGCCCTGTCACCGGATTGATTACCTGGACTATGCGGAATGGACCAATGTACTTCGGTGCCAGTTTCCTACAAGGGACCTGCAGGAGTATATATTTTGTAGATAAGTAGACTCGATCACCCACTTTGAATGGCTTATGATCCCTTCGTTTTTTTATCCGCCTGACTTTTGGTAACATCCCTTGCCTTTGCCAGGGCTTGTCTCACTGCCTCCCACACCCTGCTAAGCCATGTTATCCACTCCCTGGGCTGACAGGGTTGGGAATCCTGGTTGCTACACTCTGGCATAGGTACAAACTCCCTACCCAAAACCACCTTGAAAGGAGTAAACCCAGTACTACTATGCATAGTGTTATTATAGGCAACCTCGGCAAAAACTATTAGGTCCGCCCAATCTGTCTGCTGATAAGAGACATAGCTCTGTAGATATCTTTCTACCACAGCATTTGCCCTCTCAGCAGCTCCATTAGTACTCGGGTGATATGCTGAACTTAGCCCTTGGGAGGATCTGAGAAGCTGTACGAAATCCCGCCAAAATTGAGCTGTAAATTGAACCCCCCAGTCCGAGATGGTCCAACGTGGAGCGCCGTGAAGTTGATATATCTGTAATAGGAACATACAGGCCAGTTTCTGAGCAGATGGTAATCCTTTACAGGGGATGAAATGAACTTGCTTAGAGAATATGTCCACCACGGTACAAATCACTGTATATCCCTGGCTGCTGGGTAGGTCTACAATAAAGTCCATGGCTATGTCCTGGCAAGGTTGGTTGGGGTCAGCCACCGACTGCAACAATCCTAGGGGCTTTCCCGGACTGGGTTTGGTGGATGCACATACTGGGCAGCCCCTCACATACTTCTCCACATCTGTCCTCATGTGGGGCCACCAAAATTGATGCCTGGCCAAATGTAAAGTTTTCAAATAGCCGAAGTAGCCTGCATTTTTTGAGTCATGACACTGGTAGAGCACTCGACTGCGTAGTATTTTTGGAACATACAGTCTGCTGCCATACCATGCCAGTCCCACACACCTAGTCAGCAAGCCACTGTTGTTATTCAGCCAGGGATCACTTACAAGAGCTGTCCTTAGTGCATCCTCAAAGTCTGCTGCTACCGGCTGGGAAAGTGCTTTTGCTTCCTCCTCTCAATAAGGGGGCATGATAGCGTGCACCACCCTCTCCCGTTTGCTGTTGTATTCCGGCAGTCGAGACAGTGCGTCTGCAAGAAAGTTCCTGCTGCCCAGCACATATTTCAGGTGGAACTGGAAGCGACGGAAATACTGAGCCCAGCGAACGTGTTTTGGGGATAATCTTCTGGGCGTCTGCAGAACCTCTAGATTTTTATGGTCTGTCCAGACCTTGAACTGGTGCTTAGCCCCCTCTAACAAGTGTCGCCACATAGACAGAGCCCATTTCACCGCAAACGCTTCCTTCTCCCAGATCGCCCAGGCTTGCTCAGTGGCCGTCAACTTCCTGGACGTATAGACACAAGGTTGCAATTTACCTTGCGAATTGTGCTGCAATAGCACCACTCCTATTGCCACATCACTGGCATCTGCTTGCACCACAAATGGACGGTCCGGGTCTGGGTGCAACAGTACCGGCTCCTTTGCAAACAAAGCCTTCAAGGACTCAAAAGCGGCCTGACGCTCCTTTGTCCAAACTAGTGGTTGTCCGGGACATGGTCTTGTAGTGAACATCTGGGTCCTCAATAGGTTTGTGAGAGGTAACGCCACTGCCGCAAAGGAGGGGATGAAATGTCTATAAAAGTTAGCAAACCCTAAGAAACTCTGCAGCTGCCGGCGTGTTCAGGGAGCTTGCCATTCCAACACGCTCTGTATCTTTTTCGGGTCCATTTCTATCCCTACTGCTGATAATCGGTAGCCAAGTTTGTCTAGACAGGAATGATGGAACTCGCATTTTGAGAGTTTTACATATAGTTGAGCGTTTAACAGTTTTTGTAATACCTCCCATACAAGGTTAACGTGCGCTTCCATGGTATCCGTATAAATCAGGATATCATCCAGATATACAAGCATCCTGTGGTATAGGCGTTCATGCAGAACTCCATTAATGAGTTGCATAAAGACCATGGGGGCTCCCTGTAATCCAAAAGGCATTACCCTAAACTGGTAGCTGCCCAGAGGGCAATTGAATGCCGTTTTCCATTCATCTCCGGACTTAATCCGAACCCGATAATAGGCCTCACGTAAGTCTAGCTTTGTAAAGATCTTTCCCCAAGCCAGATGGGCCAGGGGGTCCTTCATTAATGGAAGGCGGTACATATGTTCTACACAAACAGCATTAATCCCCCTGAAGTCAACACATAGTTGAAGGCCTCCATCTTTCTACTCTTGAAACAACACCGGGGCAGCAATTTGAGAGCGTGCTGGCTGTATAAACCCCCTTGCTAGGTTCTTATCTATATATTGATGCAGTTCCTCCAACTCCCGTGGAGTCATGGGGTACATACGTGGTTTCGGTAATTTGGTGCCCGGCAATATGTCTATTGCACAGTCAGTTGGTCAGTGAGGGGGGAGGGTATCACATTCCCGCTCCCTGAACACCTCAGCAAGGTCAGCATATACAGCCGAAAAGCCTAAATCCCCTTTCCCGGGATCCGATGCTGTGTGGGTCCCTTCTTCCGCCCTTTCCTTCTCTGTGGTATCTTGTGTTAAGGGCTGAGGGCCTACACCTAGACGCATATGGCAACACCCCCTTCCCACCATATCATCGGACCCCACTTGTCCAACCAGGCCAACCCAAGAATTACATCCTCTGTCATAGAGGGAACTATAATGAATCTAAATACCTCCCAATGGTCGCCATATGCAGCCTCACCGGTTCCGTCACCATTGTTGCAGGTGCCCCCCCAAAAGGGACCCATCTACTTGTTCGAAACGTATCAGACGAATCAGTCATTGAAACTTGATGCCCATTTTCCACATAACCTCCCTGCTAACCAAACAACGAGTACAGCCAGAATCAATTAATGCCTGGAATAGTATTTCCTGTAGTAGGACTTGTCAGCGAGACCGGGATGGCAAAAGGGCAGATAGGTTGGCTTACCATAGGGTCCTCATCTGGCTCCATGTTGTCATACTCCACCAACAGACCTTCAGAAATGACTGGTGATGTTGTGGGTGGGGTTCATTGGGGGGTACCACCTTCCGCCTGACGTGCAGCTCTTGAGCATTCTGTGGTTTTCTTTGGCATAGGGCTGGTCGCTCCTAACCCCTCAGGGTGTCTGGCGGTGCTGGGAGTGGACATTCCGCTACCTGGTGACCTGGCCAGTTGCACCTGAAACATCTAAAAGGGAGTGCAGCAGCTGGTGGTTGTCCGCTTACCTCTGTGGACCGGGCTCCAGCCTGCCGGGGCATAGACTGGTCATTTGTGGACCCCTGGAACTCCTGCAACCCTGCATCCAGTTCAGACACAACTCGGAACCAGTCCTGGAGCTGACATGGTACACCCCATATGATACATGCCTATCGCAAATCCTTGTCCAACCCCCGATGGAAATGGTGGACCAGGAGGCATTCCAGCCATGTACGTAAGCGGCCAGCCACCCATTGAAACTCCCTTACGTACTCCCGCACAGGCCGCCCTTTCTGCCATAGCCCCGAAACTTCTGCTTCGGCTCCCTGGACCTGGGAGGAATCCTCAAACCTGGCTCTTAACGCATCCAGAAAAAGTCCGACATCACCTAACTCCCTGGCATGGTCGCTAAACAAATCAGCAGCCCAGGCTGCTGCCTCGCCCTGCAAGCTTGCAGTTATAGCGACCATCATTGCCCAATGAGAAGAGTACTGTGAGGTAAATCTGTCCAGGTGACTTAGAACGTGCCCCATAAACATGGCCAACCGATCCGGATCTCCATCAAAAGTCACAACGATGGGAGGTGTACCCACATGACACTGGACGGCCATGGAGGTCCAGTCTAACTGGCCTGTTGACTACCATCCACCATTCCAAAACCACCCCTCTCTGCCATGGTACCCACATCGCCGATGACCCAGAGCGAGGCATAGGTTGGGCAGTGGACACGGCCATTGGGGTCCCTCCAGCCTGTTCCCCACCAGAGGGTACGGTAAACCTTGGGCTGGTTAGCTGGAATCCAGAAGGGCCAGTCTGAGCCCGGGTTGGGGGGGGCAACTGGTCTGGATGGAGGATACATATAGCCTGGCTCTCCATACCTATCGCAAAGAACATCCAATGTATATTGGCCAGGAGCAGTTGAATAGCTCCACTCGTCCTACTCATTGCCAGTGACACGCCTCTCCCTCCATCCGGTAAAAACATTCCCCCCACCAGTTACTCCTGTCGCACTAATGTCCGAACGCTTCAAGGCCGGACTCAGCCACCAATCCCCGGAAGCAGCAGAAGGAGCTTGCCGGTCTGACGCTTGTCCTTCATCCACCGGCTGGGTCCTTTCCTTAGGCCTCACCGACGGGTGAGCATCCCCTTCCTCCACCAACGCCGGCACCGCCGCCTCCACCACAGAAGGTCCCTCCGCCGGACCAGCTTCACCCTGGACTCCCTCTGCCATCACCCCAGCAACCACCTTCAGCCAACAGGGAAAAGCAAAATGTAACGTTGCAAGAAAATAATGAGATGTGAGTGCTGACTTACTGTCAGGTCGTCCTGTCTCGATGCTCCACAGAAAAGCCGACAGATGGGAATGATAGACAACGGTGTGTTTTAATGACTCCGTATAGAACAAAGTCAGCACTGGGAGTGGCTTACTCCCAGTGCTTTACATAGCCCTCAGGCTTGCCACACCCATGCAATATCCTACCGCACCCCTCAAACCACCATCTGGCCCTGTAAGCCTTAACCCCTCCCCCGCCAGTCAGTTGGGTAAAGCCTCTTTTCCCCTAAATGCTTCCATGGCTCTGCGCTGTAGGTTTATGGCCCCTCCTTGCTTGTTGGTTGTCGGCCCAGCGAGGCGCACAGCGATGATGTCATTGGATGCGACGGTCTTTCACAGCCAGCGCAGCACACCATGCCAAAGCCAGCGATGCTCCACAGTCTCGTTAACAGCGCTGAGGCCGGTAGGTATCGTAGGAGCCTGTCAGCTGTTTAGTGTGTTAAGCAGCGTCCCTGAGTCCCCTCACGGGTCGGCCTCGCAGGGCTCAATAAAGTGGTTCCGTGTCCAGTTCTCACTGTTGCTTCTTGACCTGCATATAGGTTTCTCAAGAGACAAATAAGGTGGTCTGGTACTCTCATCTCTTTAAGAACTTGCCACTATTTGTTGTGATCCACACAATCAAAGGCTTTAGCATAGTCGATGAAGCAGAAGTAGATGTTTTTCTGGAACTCCCTAGCTTTCTCCATGATCCAGAGTATGTTGGCAATTTGATCTCTAGTTTCTCTGCCTCTTTGAAATCATGCCTATACTTCTGGTAGTTCTTGATCCACATACTGTTGGAGTCTAGCTTGTAGGATTTTAAGCATAACTTTAGTAGTATGTGAAATGAGTGCAATAGTGCGATAGTTTGAACATTCTTTGGCATTGCCTTTCTTTGGAATTGGAATGCAAACTGACCTTTTCCAATCCTGGCAAATTGAGTGTAGCACTTTTACTGCATCATCTTTTAAGATTTTGAATAGCTCAGCTGGAATACTGTGACCTCCACTAGCTTTATTGTTGCTCAGATTTCCTAAGGCCCATTTCACTTCACATTCTAGGATGTCTCCCTCGAGGTCAGTGACCACTCCATCGTGATTATCTGGGACATTAAGCTCGTTCTTGTATAGTTCTTCTTGTAGTTTTTCCACCTCTTCTTAATCTCTTCTGTCACTGTTAGGTCCCTGCCATTTTGGTCCTTTATCTTGCCCATCTTTGCATGAAAGTTTCCCTTCATATCTCCAATTCTGTTGTTTTCTTCTATTTCTTTGCACTGTTCATTTAAAAAGGCATTCTTATCTCTTCTAACTATTCTCTGGAATTCTGCATTCAATTGGGTGTATCTTTCTCTTTCTCCCTTGCCTTTCACTTCCCTTCTTTCCTCAGCTATTTGCAAAGCTTCCTCAGACAGCCATTTTGCTTTCTTGCATTTCTTTTTCTTTGGGATGGTTTTAGTTACTACCCTTGTACAATGTTGCGAACCTCCATCCATAGTTCTTCAGGCACTCTGTCTATCAGATCTAATTCCTTAAATCTATTTGTCACCTCTACTGTATATTCATCAAGGATATGATTTAGTTCATACCTGAGCAGCCTAATGATTTTCCCTATTTTCTTCAATTTAAGCCTAAATTTTGCAACAGGAAGCTCATGATCTGAGCAACAGTCAGCTCCTGGTCTTGTTTTTACTGACTGTATAGAGCTTCTCCATCTTTGGCTGCAGAGCACATAGTCAATCTGATTTCTGTATTGACCGTCTGGTGATGTCCATGTGTAGAGCCATCTCTTGGGTTGTTGGAAAAGAGCGTTTGCTATAACCATCGTATTCTCTTGACAAAATTCTATCAGCCTGTACCCTGCTTCATTTTGTACTCCAAGGCCAAACTTGCCTGTTAGTCCGGTTATCTTTTGGCTTCCTACTTTAGCATTCCAATCCCCCATGATGATAAGGACATCATTTTTTATATTAATTCTATAACGTGCTGTAGGGCTTTATAGAACTGGTCAATTTCATCCTCTTCAGCACCAGTGGTTGGGGCATAGACCTGGACTACTGTGATATTGTATGGTTTGCCTTGGATTCGAACTGAGATCATTCTGTCATTTTGGGGATTGTATCCCAGTATTGCTTTTCCTATTCTTTTATTGACTATGAAGGCTACTCCATTTCTTCTGAGGGATTTTTGCCTGCAGTAGTATACTTGATGGTCATCTGAGTTATATTCACCATTCCTGTCCATTTTAGTTCACTGATTCCTAAGATGTTGATATTCAGTCTTGTCATCTCTTGTTTGACCACGTCCAGCTTGCCTTGATTCATGGATCTTACATTCCAGGTTCCTATGGAGAAAAGATCTTTACAGCATCGGACTTTCCTTTCACCACCAGATGCATCCACAGCTGAGCGTCCTTTTGGCTTTGGCCCAGTTGCTTCACTCTTTCTGACACTACTAGTACTAGCCCTCTGCTCTTTCCCAGTAACATATTGGGCACCTTCTGACCTGAGGGGCTCATCTTCCAGTGTCATATCTTTTTGCCTTTTGGTACTGTCCATGTGGTTTTCATGGCAAAGATACTGGAGTGGGTTGCCATTTCCTTCTCCAGTGGATCACATTTTCTCTGAACTCTCTGCTATGATCTGTCCATCTTGGGTGGCCCTGCATGGCATAGCTCATAGCTTCATTGAATTATGCAAGCCCCTTTATCACGACAAGGCAACAATCCACGAAGGAGCAAATAGCAACATATCCCATTTTAATCCTGGTTAAATAAACTGTGTGTTTCTTCCTTTTACACAAAACAATCTTTCTCATTAATACATTCAGATGGTTATTGATCCTGGTTACAAATTTCTTTAATGCTTTAAACAACTACATGAGTAAGTTCATTAAAATAAAATTCCAATTATTATCAGGGATTGTCATTTTTATTGTTTTTAATTATTTAAAACCTCACCTATTTTTTTATTTATATCTGACGACAAGTTGTAGTTCTTGATACAACTCGATACAATTCCTCAAAGATATCTCTGAATGACATCACAAGTTATTCATCTTGTTATGTTTCCAATATCAAAAAGAGCTTTTTCACAAAAATGCATTTATTATTTAAATTAATTTTGAAGTCTTAATAATAGAAAATCAATGTTCTAATATTTTTGAACCTTTAATCAGTTAAAATCCTTCTGTAGCCAAAGCCATACCTTGCTTTTCATTATTTTCAGTTCTTAGAGATTATAAAGATATATCTTCATTTTCTTTTATTATGGATTGAAGGCATTCACCTGGTATTTGTGCAATATTGTCACTTTGAAGATTTCTTATGTTTTTGAAGCAGCTAATAAGCAATTTCTAAAGTGGTTAGCAAGGAAAGTGTGAACTTAGTGTCCTTTAAAAAGACTCCTTTGTGACTGGAGCAATTATATGAATTTTCTTATCTCCTGACCTTCTCACCCTCCAGAAATAGCTGTCTTGCAGTCTTCTTACAAGGAGCAACCATAAGCAGAACAGCATTGGTGATCTCACATCCTGTCTTTGCCCAGAGAGGGTGAAAGGAACCTCTTGTTGGGTTTCTGTTTGTGGGTGTAAACATTAGCTCTGCCTTTTGCAAACTGTCAGTCTGTCACATTCCCCCAAAGTCTTTTGGCAACATAATTTGCCATTTCCTAATTCTTACTGCTGGACAGTAAGACACTATGCCTAAAGTGGTTAAAACTCATGTTTTCCTGATTTCTAGTCCAATGCCTTTAACTATAGATGGGGAACTCATCAAATTTGCAGACGACACCAAGCTGGCAGGCTTAAGATACAGAAGGATCCAGACAGACTTGAACACTGGGCGCTATCTAACAAAATGAAATTCAATGGTGAAAAAAGCAAGGTTCTACATTTAGGCAAGAAAAACCAAATGCACAGATATAGTATAGGGCGTACCTTGCTCAATAGTGGAGAATCACCTAAATATAAGCCAGCAGTGTGCTGCAGCTGCCAAAAAGGCCAACACAGTGGTAGTCTGCATTAACAGAAGGATAGAATCAAGATCACGTGAAGTGTTAATACCACTTTACAATGTCTTGATAAGGCCACACTTGGAATACTGCATCCTGTTTTGGTCACCACGATGTAAAAAAGATGTTGAGACTCTAGAAAGAGTATAAGAGAAGAGCAACAAAGATGATTAGGGAACTGGAGGCTAAAGCATATAAGGAACGGCTGCTGGAATTGGGTATGTCTAGTTTAATGAAGAGAAGGTCGAGGGGGGACATGATAGCAGTGTTCCAATATCTCAGGGGCTGCCACAAAGAAGAGGATGTCAAGCTATTTTCCAAGGTGCCTGAAGATAGGACAAGAAGCAACGGGTGGAAATTAAGTAAGGAAAGAAGCAACCTAGAACTAAGGAGAAACTTCCTGACAGTTAGAACAATTAACCAGTGGAACAACCTGCCTCCAGAAGTGGTGAATGCTCCAACACTGGAAGTTTTTAAGAAGAGACTGGACAGCCATTTGTCCAAAATGGTATAGGGTTTCCTGCCTGAGCAGGGGGTTGGACTAGATGACCTCCAAGGTCCCTTCCAACTTTACTATTATTATTATTATACCAAACTGCCTTTAATAGCTTTTAAACTAAGTGCTAAATGAAATAATATGTTTTTGAAATAGTGCTTAAAATGTCAACTGTTGTGTCCTGAGCCTGCAAAGGCAGGCTCGGGACGTTGCAATGGTCCCGGGCTGTTGCAAGCTGCCTGGGACCAGACTGAATGGCGCCGGCCTGCGCGCATGCGCAAGGCGGGAAGCGCACCAGATTGTTACCTTTTTGCCCGGGGATTCTATTAAAGGAGACAGAGAGGCCTGCGAGTCTCTGAGTTGTGTCGGAGAGAGCTGCTGAGAATAAAGGCTGTTGGAATTAACAGAATGTGTGCTCTTCTTTCACCGTTGACTCGAGGACTCAACACTGGTGACAAGGATGGGATTGCTTGCAAGATCAAGGAAGAAGACTTGTAAGCTTACCCCAAGAGTCCTGGAGAGAGGAAGACGGCGTTAAACTCAGCATCTGGCCTGCCAGTACAGTGTTGCTGGAGGTAAGCTGGCTGATAGACCCCTTCCTAGAGTAAGAAGCAAGGATGGCGAAGATAGGGAGATTGTCTGAATTCGACGTTACTCACCCAGAAAGATGGGAGTCTTATGTTGCTAGAGTAGAAAATTACTTTAGAGTGAATCAAGTTAGAGAAGATGGTTTGAAGGCCATTACTTTGCTGTGTGTGTGTGGTCAAGATACATTTGAAATTGCAGAAAATTTGGCAGCCCTTGCTCCTCTTGAATCTGTCACTTACACAGATTTAAAGAAGTTATTGAAGGAACATTTCCAGCCCAAGTTGTCTGTTATTGCATGGAGACACACATTTGAACAGAGGGATCAAAGAGCTAGTGAATCAGCCAAAGAATACATTGCAGCCTTGAGAAGAGCAGCTAAGCCTTGTGACTTTAAAGATTTAGAAGAAAGGCTGAGAGACCGTTTTGTATGCGGGCCTAGGAACAGAGACTTGCAACAGAGACTCTTTGCAAAAGAAGACATTTCCTTCCAAGATGCCTTGAAAGAGGTCACTGCAGAAGAGGCAGCAGGTGGGGCGGTCAAGAATATGAGGCCTATCAGGAACAACCCAGAAGCAGTTTCCATGCACCATGAGGGAGTCCAAGAGAGCTTGGAGGAAGATCCTGAAGATGAGGTAGATCATCTCTACCCATCCAAAGAAAGGAAGCAGAAGGAAGGCAAAGAAAAGTCTCCAGCTGTGCCCAAGTGCTTCGGGTGTGGAGGTCGCCACAAGAGGACCGACTGCAGGTTCCGTTCTGCAATCTGTAGAGCATGTGGCAAGCAAGGCCACATAGCAGCTGTTTGTCTGGGCCGTCAGAATGCACAACCTCGAGAAGAATTGCACCTGAAAGGTACCAGGGTCCCCAGCCAAAACAGGGTCGGTTTCTGTGCATCATGCAGAAGTATCTATAGAACAGGCACACACAGGCCACTTAAAAAGAAACTGTCATTTAAGGTGAGGTTGCAAGGAGTTCCATTGGTTATGGAGCTGGACATTGGGTCTGCCCTTTCAATCATTCTATCCACACTTTCAGGAAGATTTGGACTAGCAGTGGGTTCCAGGCCAAACTTAGGCCATCCAATATAGTCTTAACAGATTTCCAAAATTCCAAGGTGTGTGTAAAGGGGGAGGCCACCCTTACAGTACAATACAAGGATTTTATAGGTCCATTAGATGTATTGGTAGTTGGGGGTGAATGAACGAGTCTTATTGGACTCGATTGGTTTGAGGCCTTGGGAATCCAAGTTACAGGGCTACACAATTTGCAAACGCTAGGCCTAACAGAAATCTGCAAGAGTTTGCAGATGTCTTCAGCCCCCAGCTGGGAGCTTACAAGGAGCTTACAAGTTTCCTTGAAACTTGACCCCACTGTCACTCCCATTAGGGTGAAAGCAAGAAGAGTACCCTTTGCTCTTAAAGGGAAAATTGATGCTGAATTGGACAAATTGATCCAGCAAGGTATTTTAGAACCTGTTGATTCAAGTCCATGGGAAACCCCCATAGTCACGCCTCTCAAGGCTAATGGGGACATTCACATCTGTGCAGACTACAAATGTGCACTAAATAAGGCATTGCAACAGCATGCGTATCCTGTACCTGTAGTCAGCCATATTTTGGCTTCCCTCAAAGGGGGGCGTGTTTTTGCAAAGCTAGATTTGGCACAGGCTTATCAACAGTTACCTGTTGATGAAGCTGCTGCTGAAGCACAGACTATTGTAACTCATAGGGGGGCATTCAAAGTCAAGAGACTACAATTTGGAGTAAATGTAGCTCCTGGGATTTTCCAAAGTGTTGCACATTTTAATGAAACTCTTCCTGTTTGCATCGCTTGTGATGCTTCCCCTTATGGGGTGGGGGCTGTACTTAGCCACTTAAGAGCTGATGGAACTCAGGTTCCTGTTGCATATTACTCCAGAACCTTGTCCTCTGCTGAGCGAAACTACGCCCAGATAGATAGAGAAGCCTTGGCCATTGTCGTTGGAATTAAAAAATTCCATGATTTCCTATATGGCAGACATTTCACAGTCTACACTGACCATAAGCCTCTGTTGGGGTTGTTTACTACAAACAACAAACTCCCCATATCATCTCTCCTAGAATGCTGAGATGGTCTATCTTTTTGTCAGCCTATGCTTTTTCATTGGTTCACAAACCTGGCAAGGAAATGGGCCACACTGATGGCCTAAGTAGATTACCTTTGCAAATGGTAGAGGATGCCCCTGCCCCTGCCATCAATATTCTTTCCATTCAGGCGTTGCCTGTGTCTCCCCTAAATGCCAGGGATGTGGCTGCTGAATCAACCACAGATCTCACGCTTACTCGTGTGCTGTCATGGGTTTTGTCTGGATGGCCTGAGAGTTTTCCAGATACTGAGTTCCAGAGTTTCTGGCTCAAGAAGCATGAGTTATCCACTTTCCAGGGGCAGCAGAGTAGTTATTCCTACCTTATTGAGACCTAGACTCTTAGCTTCCCTCCATGAGGGTCATCCTGGCATTGTCAGGATGAAAGCGCTTGTGCATAGCCATTTATGGTGGCCAGGATTAGACAGGGAAATAGAGGCCCAAGTGCATGGATGCTACTTGTGCCAGAGTTCACACCCTGAAATGCCTCAGGCTCCTGTGCATAGATGGGAGGAGACACAGTCACCTTGGTCTAGGGTACATGTAGATTATGCTAGGCCCTTTCAGGGACAATTCTTCTTGGTCCTTGATGACAGCCATTCAAAGTGGCTTGAGGTTGTTCCTGTCTCTTCCACTACTGCTGCCAAGACCATTCAAGTACTGAGAGGAATTTTTGCTGCACATGGCCTTCCAGATGTTCTGGTTTCTGACAATGGTCCTCAATTCACTTCTTTCAGTTTCAGGCTTTCTTGCAGGTCAACATGATTCGTCATGCAATTTCGGCCCCATTCCACCCTTCCACCAATGGTATGGCTGAATGGATGGTTCGCATCACCAAGGATGCTTTAAAGAAACTGACCTACGGGGACTGGCACCACAGGTTGGCAGACTTTCTTCTTGCTTACCGCACCACACCTTCCACTTCCATTGGGAAGAGCCTGGCTGAACTTCGCCGGGGGTGCAAACTGATCACCAAACTTGACAGGTTGCATCCGGACAGACTGGCTCCTAGGGTCACCCAACCCAGGGCTCTGCGGTGTCTGCAAGTGGGTGCCCCAGTATGGACCCGGAACTGTGGACCCGGTCACCTGTGGGGTCCGGCGGTAGTATGCAAGGTCACTGGTCCATTGTCCTACGAGGTTTCCCTGGATGACGGTCATGTCCTTCAGCGGCATATCAATCAGCTGCATACGAGACTGGACTCACCCTCTGCAACTCCTGGGTTTTCTCCAGGGAGGAGGGGGAAGACTGTGGGAAAAGGGAAGGATGTTGGCAGCAACTGGGGCCAAACAGAGAGGCTGAAGAAGGCCTGTTCCAAGGTTCCACAAGTGTCCCTAACAGGAATTCAGGGGAACAAGAAACAATACAGGTACCAGTGCTTACTCCAGCCAGGGAGTCACCCAGGGGGCATACTTATTATTCACAACCCCAATTCAGCACTCCGAGCAGGAAGAATAACCGGGAGCATCCAAACAACCCAAATAACACAAGAGAACTGACACACAAACAAATAAGCTGGCCCAATGCTGCTACTGCTTCCAAAAGGAAGTCTAAGGGAGGTAGTCAGAGAGACAAATCCTGATTCTGGTACCTCCGGCATAGAATGGGGGGCAACCGAGTATTGGGGCACTGCAGAAATCCCAGACAATCCCATTACGGGGCTTGGGAGTGAAGGGATGCGTTCCTTTGATAGGTCCATTGTGGACTTGGAGAGTACCATAGAAATGTGAAATACTGGCGGGCACATAGTGGGGCCCGAGAGCCTGCAGTTAGGCAGATCAACCAAGTACAGTGGGGAGCAAAGTCCTGGTCTGGCGAGCCCGGTGGGCACGCAAGCAGACCAGACAACAGGACCCAGTTCACGGGGACCACCAGGGTTTAAAGGAGGGGGCAACTCCACTACAATCTCTGCACAGGATGATTCAGGGAGTTCTCAAAATCTGAGGAGGTCACAGAGAGTAAAAAGATCTCCCAAATACCTTGAAGATTTTGTAACATTGCTGTCAAAGCAAGGGAGGTGAAGAGGGTGCCTGCTGTTGGGGAACTTGAAAGTGCGGGTGTTGGGCACTTAATTCCAAAACAATAGCCTGGTACCATGCTATAGTGTGGCTAGTAAGTAGCTGCAACAGATGTGCAGGTTCCATTGGACAGCACACCACGCTCGTGTTGAGGTCGCGTATATCTACCCATATAGTTTAATAAGTTTTCCAGGGGGAAAGGGGTGTTGTGTCCTGAGCCTGCAAAGGCAGGCTCGGGATGTTGCAATGGTCCCGGGCTGTTGCAAGCTGCCCGGGACCAGACTGAGTGGCGCCAGCCTGCGCGCATACGCAAGGCGGGAAGTGCGCCAGATTTTTACCTTTTTGCCCGGGGATTCTATTAAAGGAGACAGAGAGGCCTTCGAGCCTCTGAGTTGTGTCAGAGAGAGCTGCTGAGAATAAAGGCTGTTGGAATTAACAGAATGTGTGCTCTTCTTTCGCCGTTGACTCGAGGACTCAACATCAACCATTTTTTTAGAATGGCATTTCAAAACTGTTACACTGGAGGACTTCCGGTGGATTTTGCGCGCGCGATGGCGGCTTTGTAGCCGTCTCTCCTGGGTAAGTGTAAGAACCGCTATGAACAGCAGACACCAGCTGTTCAGCGGTTCAAAATCCCCCTCCCGGGCAAAGGGGGGGTAGAGAGTGTCTGAATAGTGGTAGAGCCTCTTTTGCACCCCCCAAGTTTTTTTGGGGGGGTGAAAGGAGTGCTCCCACGGAGTTCAGACTTGTCTCCGCTTCCCAGCTGTTTTTGTCCTCAGGGACAAAACGAGCCGCTGCAAACACCTCCGTGCTTAAAGAGAACTGGTGAGTTTTTTTATAAACGGACAGAGCTGAGTAGAGGATTTAGTTTTTCCTTTCTTTGATTTATTTGGATTTTAAGTTTTAAGACTTGCTTCTATTTTTATTCTCTCTTTTTATTTTTTTTTCTTTGTTGAAAGGGAAAGTAAAATGGCAATCGGCAAATCTCTCGGTGTTTTTTTTTCTGAAGTTAGAATGCTGACCGGCAGGCTTTTTGGTGTTTCTCTTTCTTTCCTTTCTCTTTCCCTTTTTATTTTCTTATGATTGGAATGGTTGTTTTTGGTATCTCTAAGTATTTTTTTTGGAACGGACTTTTTCTATTTAATTAATTTTTTTTTTCTTCTCCCTTCTTTTTATGGTAATGACCCTTTTTTGAAGGACTTTTTTCTGTTTAATTTCTTGCAATTTTTAAGAAGGAGTAAAGCTTTTTTTTAATTCTTTTTCTCTTCCTTTTTTTTCCCCCTTTTTTCTTTTTATTATAATGACCTTCTTTGGAGGGAGTTATGATTTTTGAAGGAATTTTTATAATTTTTTAAGAAGGGCTAAAGGTTTTTCTTTAAGATGGCTCCAAAGCGTCCAGGGATTTCTACAGCTTCTAAATCAACAGTTTCACCCTCTTCTGGGGGTCAGCTAATAACTATGAAGGATTTGCAAAACATGATGGGAGATGTTATAATTCAAATTAGGGCAGAAATGAAAAAGATTTTAGAGGAAAATAATAAGATCTTGAGACAAGATTTTGTTTTGGCTTTAGAAGGAGTTGCTTCTGTTCTTGAAAAGGTGAACTCCCATGTGGAAGAGGTAGCTGAAAAAGTGGACATAATGGAGGGGAAAATTGAAAGTATGGAAAAAGAAATGGAAAATGAGATTCTTATGCTTCAATATGGACAAATGGAATATGCCTTAAGAATCAGAGGCCTGGAAGAGTCTTTGCAAGGAGATTTGAAAGAGATGGTTGCAAAGGACTTTGCATTGATTTTGAATAAAGAAAAAGAGGGAATACTTAGTGAAATTGAAAAATTATTTAGGGTTAACTCTGTGGTGGCAGCACAGAAGAATCTGCCAAGAGATGTGGTAATTTACTTTGGTAAAAGATCTTTACGCAATGAAATTGTGCAAGCCTATTACAAGAAGAGATTTCAAATTGCTTCACAAGATGTCATAATTTTTAAGGAGATCCCATCTAAAATTTTAAGAAGAAGAAAGGAGTTTGCTTTTCTAACAAATGAACTTAAAAAGAGAAAAATTCTATTCAGATGGGATGTTCCGACTGGAATGGTGGTGAACTACCTGGGGACATGTCATAGACTTAATACTGTTTCTCAAGCAAAAGATTTTTATACTTCGGTCCTGGGGGTATGTGCATCGCCATCTATTAGGTCTCAACAAGTCCAGATTGAGGAGCAGAAGACAACTTGTGTAGCACATAATTCCAAAGAAAAGCAGCAACAGAAGAAGGTTAAGGAAGTTTCATATTCAGTGGTCTCTGAATCTCTGGGAGATGTTGGACCTACAAAGTCTTTGGAGCAATCTTCAAGGGTGGAATTGCTGCCTGAAATGGAAATTGGGAAATCTCAGTTTGAGGGGTATCAACAAGAGAGGAACGGGCAGAGGATAACTTGTATAACTTACAATTGTAAAGATCAACACAAGGAGGAATTTAAGGAATCCTTACCTGTATTGGCTTCGGAAGTTAGACCTACAAAGTCTTTGGAGCAATCTTCAGAAATGGAAATTGGGAAATTTCAGCTTGAGGGGCACCGACAAGAGAGGAACGGGCAGAGGATAACTTGTACAACTTATAATTGTGAAGATCAACACAAGGAGGAATTCACTGAGGAAGTTTTACAGGTATCGGTCCTTGAGACTGGTGCAACATATAAATGTAAAGAAAAAGTAACATATAAATGTAAAGAGAAAGACCAACAGAAGAAGGAGGTTGAGGAAGTTTCACAGGTACTGATTCCTGAGCTTGGGGGTCAACCAGGACTTACAAACTCTTTGGAGCGATCTTCAAGGGCAGAATTCCACGCATTCTTTTCGATGCTTGCAGGCAAGAGAGACTGATATGGATTGTGCTTATAGTAGATGCAACTGGCTATCAGACAGAAGATTATGGATATTGAATGAAAATTTTAGATAAGAAGTTTGTGTTTATAGTGGATGTAACTGGTTATTGGACAGAAAATTATGGACATTGAATGAGAACTTTAGACAAGAAGTTTACTATTGAGATTGTCGGAGAAGTAAAACTTATATCGTTTTTGGAAAATGTCTTATGTAATGTCTAAACATGTGTTTTGGGATAATAATATATTTCAGCTTTAAGTTTTAAACCTTTAATGATAATATTGTTTAAACTTGTGTTTTGAAGGGATTATAATTTGTTTATTTCAGTGAGGGGATTCTAATAAATTTGTGTTTCGAAGGGAGTATAACTTGTTTAAGTTTCAAGTAATGCTTAAATTTGGTTTTTAAATATTATTATTAATATTTCTAAGAGAAAATAATTTGTTTAATTAAATGTCTAGATTTGTTTAGGAAAGAAAGTAATGTTTAAATCTGTGTTTTTGGAGGAAGTCTATATAGAATGATGATTGTATTTAGACTTGTTTAGGATTTAAAAGTGTTTCAAGTTTTTAAATATTATTAATATTTTTAAGAGAAAATAATTTGCTTAGATTTGTTTAGGATTTTTAAGTTTTTTTTTTTTGGATAGGTGAGAAGATTATGAAGATTGAAGGAAATATGTATTTATTTTAAGTTTTCTAAGAGTATTTAGTTTTAATGGTATAACAAAGGTTTATATGTTTATTTTTTTGTATTAGGATAAAGAAAGAGGGAGAAATTAGATTTTATATTATAGGCATAGATATTCAAAGAAAGTAATGTTTAAATTTGCGTTTTTGGAGGGAGTTTATATAGAATGATGATTGTATTTAAATTTGTTTAGGTTTTAAAAGTGTTTTAAGTTTTTTTCTTAATTAAGCCTGTACTTAGCTCTGGGAAGTTCAGGGGAGGGCTTGGGAGGTTGGGGAGGAGGGGGGTGAGGTAGGGTTGGGGGGGGTACGGGAAGGGGATTTGTTTTTGTAAAAATTTAAAAATTTTCAATAAAAAAAAACTGTTACACTGGAATGTAACTTTGTGAGTAAAACATAGTCTATACTCTTAGAATCCTGAAGACTAGAATATTGACAACAATTCAAATAAAAATAGTGTAATTATGATTCAAAAATTGTAATAGGTTAAAAATTGTACTATGCCATCAAGCCCAACTTTCTACTTTCATCTTTTTTATTTTCCAGTATTATACAGAAATGCTAAAATCTTGATGAAAATTGAATATAAGAATCTGCCAAACATTTCTAACCTTATTTCTTATTTTAAGATCAATCCAAATACTTCTTTTTCCTTCCAGAACAGCAAATTACTTATCCCTCAAACATAACAAAGTAGTCTTTAAAAGTATGTTTGATACCAATAATTCTGGACAGTGTGTATTAATAATAGAATATATTTAGATTTCATGTACATCTATTCAAAAGGGTATTAGAGCTGATTCACATGTATGATTTTTTTTCCCCTTTAAAGGCATGGAAAAAAATATCCATCTATTACAACATCCTGTGTCAATGCTTTATATTACTTCACTTATATTTGTTCAAAAACTCTAATAAAAATAAGTATGCATTATATATTCCAAAATAGACAGTATACAGAAATAAGCTAACCTTTTCAGTCATGTAAAAATCAAGACACATACTTTCTTACTGGGCATTTGACTATGAGTTTTTGGTAAGGTTAACAGTCTTCTTTTTAAAACTGTGGTAGTCCATTAGCAGAGCAGTCTATGGCTTTGGAAATGGGAGTGGTATACATTTCTTCCTGATCAACTTCCATGAAATCAAAACCATCTGTTAAACATTGTGAGAAGGAATCTAAGTGCACAAATAATTTTTACCTCATCATAAATTTACTATCAATGATTTGGCTTTACAGATATATAAATAGTTTACTTCAGTTACAAATGTTTGCCCATTCTTTCTCTATAAAAACTTAAATCACCAAAAAAGGAAGATTATTTCTAGAGATCTTTTTGGAATTCATCATAACATATTTTGGAGATGTTGTTTTGCAAAATGAACAAGTTCCAACTTTATTTGCTGCTTCCATCCAACCGGAGGTTGTGTTTATTTAGAAAGCTAACATTTATATGGCTTATACATTCACAACAGTTCAGTGCCAAAAACCACAGGCCTAAAATGACTCTTTTCATTGCTCCTTCAGTTTTTGACCTATAGCTGTTTTTACAGGAACTGGATCTTTTTGAGCAATTGCTTCTAGTAGACTTAAGAGTAATAGCACCCTGTACAATAATTTACAAAGAGCAGTTTGAGAGAGAGGAAGTGCACTTTAGCCCTCAAGCTCTGAATTTTCCAGATGCTATGAAGAAACATTACAAGAAAGGCAAGAAGATATAACAAAAGGAACCAAAATTATTAGGTCCAAGTCTAATACCCAAAAGTGGGATCCAAATACTCATGAGAACAATATAATTTCTGTTGAAATCAGGGAAAGGGAACAAAATCATGAAGTATTATTATCATTATTACTATGTTTAACAACTAAAGTTATTGAGTGGACTATTAAGTTATTTAAAGTACGCAATTTGATTGTAAAAACATAAACCATATTAATAACTAAACTAGGAAAGACACAGGAATAAAATTAATAAAAGCAAATAGTATAGTGTAATATGGGCATATTAAAATAAATGTCTAGAAAAAAAAGAATGACTTTGCCAAAAATATATTAATTGGGGCCTGCATTCTACCAGAAGAGTTTCACAAAGCCATCCAGGGAAGATAACTACTTAACTAAACTTGCTTAGTAAAGCCAGCCAGGTTAGTACCTTTTGGATAGGTACAGTCATATAATTCAAATCCATGAGTGTGATACAGACTTTGGTAAAGTACAGAATTGTTTCCTACAGGTCGTCCCTCAATGGGTATGGAAAAAGAAATGGCTTTTTAAACAAAAGGCAGAACTCAAAATGGAACTGCAGAAGTTAAAACAAGGCTCTGAAAAATGCTGGTTTACTCTGCCACCGCCTCAGATTAGTACATGAGATATCCAAGTAAAGGGAGATTTGGGAAGTAGAAAGTAGGAAGAACAACTGTTTCAAGAGTATTGTATCATGAGAGAAATAGATAGCCTTTCTAGGCAGAATAAGTATCTATATTTCTTCCTTTTTTCTGTGTGGTATAAAGTTCATTATTTTTATTTCTCTGTACAAAACAGTAAATTCTGTCTTTAGGTTAAATATGGGGGAATTATTTGTATTCGTAATTTTGTTGTGATCTGTAATAAGCTGAAAGCTCCGTATTATCTATTTTGTGATTTTTGTCAGGAAAATTTGTAACAGATCAGCACCATCTGGTGGTCTGCTTGGAGCATTACGTTTTATTTTGAATTTCCTTTTTAGCCAAATGGTATTTGCTTTCTTCAACACTAAATATTTCAATATATCTAAAGTTAAAGGCAAGTTTACCATTTATATTTACAATAAAGTTTCATTTTGTTTAACTCCTCTGAGATTGATTTATCTTCCATGGGAGGGAAGGATCGAACTTCTGCATGTACCTACAGTATGCTACATGACAGACACCTGTGCCAAAAAGGTTGTTAGAGCCCTATTTCTCTCAAATATCAGGATTGAGAAAGGACACCAATTCAACCCCTCTTGAAAAGTAGCTGGAAGAAGCAAGAACAACCAAGGTACTGTCGCAAAACAAAACAGGGACAAAGTGTGACGGTCCCGAGGGCTCCTGAGATTGCGAGACCACCAGCCTCTAAACTGCATGGGTTCAACTATTTACTATAGCAATACACATATTCTATTTCATATTGTAACTAAGGGGTGAATATTAAAGTTGAAATGAAAATGGATGGCTTCCCATAATATTAAAAGAAAGCTTGCACAAAAATTTAAAATAAGGACAAACTTTTACTGTCATGTCCATTAACAAATAGTATCTTTTCTTCATCTTCCGCTCCTTGGCTATATGTCAGAGTGCAATGATTTTGGTACATCCAGGAAATGAGGTCAGGTGGTTCTTTGTGACTTACCAAACTGCTTTTTCTTTGCCATGGAGTGATCCGTTTTTCCAGCGTTCAGAAAAATTACTGTTTTGTCTAAAGTTT
This sequence comes from Crotalus tigris, assembly GCF_016545835.1. Classification (NCBI taxonomy): domain Eukaryota; kingdom Metazoa; phylum Chordata; class Lepidosauria; order Squamata; family Viperidae; genus Crotalus; species Crotalus tigris. Next base: position 1,864,919 of record NW_024100087.1, on the reverse strand, counting down.
CTTCTCATACTGTTATTTTTCTCAGAAAGGTAAGAGGAAGTTTTTGACATTCTTAATATAACACAGAGTATTAATCTTATAATCACCCTGTCAACACACTGAGTCAGGGTGTTAATGACCATCTTTCAGCCACTCAGGATTCCCTGCCAATAAAAATAGAGCAGAATGAATCCAACCAGCAAATATTTAGACACACTGACACTCTGCCTTTTTGTAGTTTTTCTAGCTTAAACTTCTTTTCACCAAGTTGAAAGTGACAAACAACATGGCGTGGAAGATTTTTCTTTCTGTGTCTTGCATCTATAAATTATTGACAATTATTGTAAAATAAATAATGTTGTTAACTATGCCACAGAGACAAAAATGAGATAAAACAAGCAAAACTATAGATTTGCAGCACAAAATGTAATTTTCAGTAGAAACTTTGCAAAATGGAATCCAATTGCAAACTACAAGTGTCTTTTTCCAGACAGAAATTAAATTGGTAAAAATTTGGAAGGAATGGAGAAAGAGGAACAATTTTATTTATTTTGCAGAATTTGCTATTTAATTTTTTTATCACTCAGAAGTGAAGAGCTGGTGGAGATATAATATATTTGCATGTTGAATTTAATGCGAAAGGTTTAACTGTGCTATCTTTTTGATTAGCATGGAAGATCAGAAGGAATCTTAAAGAGCTTAGCTTTTATATCAAACCAACCATACTAAACCAGGTGATACTCCATTATCTTTTTTTTTTTTTTTTTTTGTATAAAATGTCCAGATAGTAAATGGTTTATGGTCATAGAGTGATTTCAGAAGATCAAGTCCAGGAGAGAATTCACTGCAAGATAAGAGTTAGGCCCATACAGAATGCTGGACAGCTCCATGTGAAGGGTACTATTGTAGTCCTAAAATATCTGTCAATACCACATAACTCAGTTTAGTATACTACTTGACTAGACCTTTCTCTGCCAATTCAGCCACAGACTCTAACAGCATTAGGGGAGAAACTGTGTTTGCTGATTTCACTTTTCATTTTAGAGTTTGGGGATTCCAAGGATAATGAAGAAATGACTCGGAATAATGCTTCTCTCCCACCACTGTTTCCCTAAAAATAGTATTTGGATGCCTATGTCCCCAAGATAAATAACTTTTTAATATATCATGTGATGCCTTACAAATCATTTAAATTAGCAGTTAGCATTACATCTTGCTATAATTAACTGTGTGGGCTGATTATGCATTTTTAATTGTGTATAAATTTTTATTTGTTTTTCTAAATGCATTTTAAGCAGCTTGATTGGATGGCCCCTGCACACAGCATTTTGAGAAAAGGAGAAAAATCTTTTACTGAACAATTTCTCCATACTATGCATGATTCGATGCAACATGATCATGAAATTTAATTTAATAAGTTAAGCAAAGTGATGGCAGCATGTGTTTATGTTTGTTTATAGAACTCTGAAAGAGTTTTGCACAGTGAGTTCTTTTGGAAGGTTTTTTGATGTTGAGATTAGTTTGTGGAAAAGGAGTATGTCAAGAGGAAAGTGAGAGAAATGTGGGTATGATAAATTTGATGACAGGCTGGAGAATTGGTGGAGAACTGAAGAACTGGAGAAGCAGACAAGTAGAGAGTTTGAAGAGTGGAGAGATTGAAAAAAGGCAGTTGGAAGTGGGGATGGAAGAGAGAAAGTAGATGATTTATGATTGTGTGCTCCCACCCCCCACCCCCATCCCGACTCTCCTGGGACTCACACGAATGTCAGCAGACTTCCTTCTTTTTGTTGTAATCAGCTGGAGCTAAACTCTAATCAAAAAGCCCGAGAGTTGGCAGCTGCAGCTTTGGGAGATGGCATGAATGCTTGATGGAGGTGGAGCTGAGGAAGGAGACGAGCTCCTTGGCCTTTGCCAGCAACCAGACCTACTCTGGAGTATGGCAGTCTGAAGCATGGAGTTTCAGATAATTGGCTTGTGGGAGATATCATAGGACTGCACAGTTACAACAGTATTTAGTGCAGCTAGCATGCCTTTGGGCTGTTCCTCTGGCTTTCCTTTAAAATATTTGGATTGTTGTTCAGGAAGCCCTGGGGTTAGGGGGGAAGGGAAGTGGGTGACAGTGAGGTGAATGTGTTTGTTCCTCTTCCCTCAGTGAGAGCTATGGAGGGGGAAGAAGTGGCTCCCTGCTTGGTAGGTGAGAGGACTGTGAACTGAGTGCATGTAGAGGGAGTGTGCTGGGGGATATGGGAGCGTTGGATCTGATGACTCTGCTGCAGTGAAGAAATTGGTGGTAGTGGCTTGAAGGCACTGAGAGCAAGTGCTATAGTGTTAGGCTTACCTTACCCCAAACTGTTTGCTAGTTGGAGGAGGCTCTCCTTTTAGGTCAATAGAAGAGAGTTGAAGATGGGGAATGGAATGGTTGGCGGGAAAGGCAGGGAAAGGGAGTTTATTTCAGTGATGTTGGGAAATATGGGAAGCAAGTGTTAGGCTGCTTATGGGGAATGAAATCTCAGTGTTTCATGCTGGTCTCATGTTCTGCTCCCTTGCACTCCCCCTCATTTACGTAGTCAGCAGAACTGCGGGGGCTTGCACTTTAGGCTGCTGCTTTTAAATACCATTTCAGCCTATAATAAGACTTGCTTATTGCCCATTGCTCTTGCAGAGAATGCTGATCAGTGAGACATGGCTGGACCCAGAGGGAAGTGATCTCTCTCAGAAATGTGCTCGGCAGATTATTGAATATGGCACCAGCCTAGACTTCAGGGCCAGGAAGGGGATGTGTTTGTTGTCATCAGAAAATCTCTGGCAGCCTACATTTGTTAGACCCGTTTTTTGGGGTTGGGCTCAAGGGAACAGGTGGAATTGCTGCTGCTGCTATATCAGCCTCCATGCTGTGTGACAACTTCTCTACCTTCACATCGTGGCTGGTGGTGGAGTTCCCTGGATTTCACATCATGGTTGGTGGTGGAGTTCCCTAGGCTTATATCTCTGGGGGACTTCAATTTGCCATCCCTTGTGGTGGGATCAGAGGTAGCTCAGGATTTTGTGGAAACCATGACTTCAATAGGCCTGACTAGGAACCGTGGTCACATACCCAATTTGGTGTTCTTGTCAGAACAGTGCCTGGCTGACTTTCAGTTGATGGACCTATATTTGCGTCCCCTATCAGGGTCAGATCATAGTCTGGTGATGATGAGTTTCTCTAGAGCTGTATAGGGAGGCAGGAGGTTTGAAATGTGAATGTAATTTTCAGTTACATTCATCAAATTTGGAATATATTAATGTTTGGTTAATAAATATAAACATTGATAAATGTATCTATGTAAAGGATACCAATGTAATCAAATACAGTATCTTGGGACATTCTTGTTGAATCTGAAGTGTCCTTCCCCAGAATTACTGTATCCTATGAAGAGGAAAAGTATTGAAATATAGGCACATAGACACTTATTTTGGACTTTACTTCTGAAACGTTACTACTGATATGCAACAAAAAACTAAATGAAATAAATAATCTATACATGGAAAGAGAAGAAACACAAAAAGATAATATAGTAGAGGAGAAGCTATGAGGCAAATGAGTGGAACATCTAGTTCTTCTTAGCTCCAGATCCCAACATGCCTTAGCAAATATGGCCAATCAGCAAGGAAAGGTGATAGATAGAAATTTAGTAACAACTGAAGGGACACATTCCTCCGTTGCAACAGTACTTGGTATGATCTTACCCTGATAAATTGTCTTTAAAAACATCAGTGAAGAAAAGGAACTTCCAAAATAATGTAACATACTCCCATTTCTTAAAGAATAAGGTCCTATTCAAGGTTCATGTTAATCAGCAATAGTGGTAAAGTATTATGAGGTATGAGAATATCAGTCAGTCCAATCCCTTTAGTGTCAATCATTTATTGAGTACTAGAAGGCATTAAGTATACTTATTCAGAAATAAATTTAGTTCAACCAATATGCATGCTTCTGCTTAAGCCATAGGGAAGGATTGTGCCATTTTTTTTTACCATACTATATACTTCTGCATACTTTGTGAACCATTCAAATATTCTAGTAGTTCCCCTTTCTTCTTCTATGGCTCAGTGATAGCTATAACCTATTAGTAATCAATTACTTGAATTTACTATTTACAAAGAATATAAACTGATAAATTTAAGTATTTCTACATAAACTGATAAATTTAAGTATTTCTATTTCTGTAGTCAGTTGCTTATTCTTTTTAAATTGGTATCATCACATTTTTAGGTTTCATGAGAAAGGTCTAATACAAAGCAAATATAGATTACCATTTTCCAGCATTTTTTCTTATGTAAAGTTTTAATGCAAGCCAGTTACAAGGCATTAAACAGCCAATAATAATTCCCAGTAACTCTTTCCATTTGCCATGTGTCATATAATCCGGAATGATACTTCTGCACCCACTACAAATGTTTGCTTCCAGCAGTATCTTTATTTGGTTATGTGTGAATAATTTACACTGCATGCAATGAACTTACTTTTGAGCAGACATCCAAAGTTTTTAGGGCAACATGGAATCCTAGACCTTATGTTACACATCTTTGTTTTAAAATCAGTTTAGCAGCAGTATAAATTTAGTCCACAAGTCGCCTGTGTAAACATTTTGTGGCTTTATTCAACACATTCAGAAGCTAATTGGACATGCCTTAAACAAAATACTGTGGTTGGTTAACTGCTTAACTTAATACTTTGCTTATAAAAAAAATGCTTCTTTAACATCTTAAAACTGAAATGCACTTGTCTGGTGTCTGAAAGGAAGTGTTCTGCTATTAATATTAAAAATAAGAAAATTGTTCCACGTTTAAGACTGTTAAGAATTCTGTTATATAATTCCTCTATTATTATTTTAAAACAAAAATAACGTTATCTTTTAAGGGCTTTTTCAGACTGAAATTCAATTTTCTTAGAAATCCAACAAAACCTTAATAAGAAATCAATACTCTATTTTGCCCTGGAGGCATGACATTTTGAAAGGTAGCTATTGTATCATAAAGTTTATTTTCTATGACTGAAATGCTGGCTGACTAACAACAAATATGTTCCTCTTAAGCCATATACACACTTAACATCAACAACTCCAGCAGCTTCCGGTTCTCACCAATAGTGTCATTTTAACCACAAAGCAAAAAATATAAAGGATTTACTGGTATTATGAAGTAAAGTAAAAGCTACCACTGTTGAATGCAGCTGAATCCTTGAGAGATAACATACTGTAGTTTTGTCATTCACTGGGGACAGGTAAAGAAAGAAAGCAAAGTGTTTTTGCTATGTATGCTCATGTATTAGAAACAGATTTTCCTTTAAAGAAATGCTGAAAAAAGTGTGGGGGGAGGGGAATCCCATCTTTAGGAAACAACGGTGACAATTCTTTAGTCACTTACTGTTTTTAAGAGATATTGTTTTGACTTCAAAAAATGATGAATTAAAGGAGGAGAAATCTTCTGTTTATTTGTTAGGAGTCAAATCCATCCTTATTAGTTCTGAGGGACTTTTATTTAGCCTTTCTTTATAGTTCATCTGAAGATTTCCAGATCCCTTCTCTGAGCAGCTGTGATTCATACTTGAATTTCAGCCTAGATCTAACTACAGGCCCCAAGTTCCCCAAGGAAGTCTTGCATAAGCATTGTTCTCAATTAGTAGTGCAGAGATTTGAGAGAAAGCAAGAGGTCTTTGCTTTTGTTGGCACTGGGACATTAAAAATAAGTGCCCAAGTCTCTTTCGTATGTCTGTGTGTAAATTTAAATCCCTCTTAATGGTAATGGGAGCTGCATATGTGTTCTGAGGAAAGAGTCTATATCCCCTAAGCAAGCAAAGTGGGCAAAGCCAAGAAAAATCAAAGTTTGTTGCATTTAGAACTGGCTAAAGTAATAGTTTTTCAGGAATGATTTTATGGGTTAAGCAAATCTGTCCAGCTGTGATGGGATTTCATGTCCCAGTAGGATGTATATTTTATTTACTAACTTTTCAACTTTTATATCTTTGAGAAAGATGGGGAAAAAAACTTTCCAAAAATACTTGAATGGAAGGGAAACAGCTGTTTGCAGAGATGAGCTATTATGGTCAATGAAAGTTCTGTGGGAGGGTGCACTTGGGTGGTGCTCACAAGTTCTTTAGCTTGGCAGAAATCATGGGCATCCATGAATTATGTCATTCCAGAGCTTTTTCACAGGCAGTAAAGTCCCGTTCTCTCTTGATCATGAACTTTTTTGGCAAGCAATAGTTAGATATTTTAAATATCAGAACAACATGTTTTAATAGTATTTCTCCATCAAGGGCAATCTGGCAATGGAATCAAAAGCCATTCAGTATCTAAAATGGTGCAAATCAAAAATACCAATGGGGTGTAAACTAATCTTTAGCTGTCAGCTGTGTTGGACTACAAATACCACCAGGCTCAATAATTTTAGTCTCAAGAATACCGCATTAGTCAGTTGGCCTTGTATAAAGCTAAGCAAATGTAAGAAACCCAAATCCCTATTTTCTACATCGCTGGTATAAATAGTTGCAGAACTATAATAGGCTAATTCATAGCTAATACTTTTAATAATATAATAATAGTAAAGTTGGAAGGGACCTTGGAGGTCATCTAGTCCAACCCCCTGCTCGGGCAGGAAACCCTACACCATTTCGGACAAATGGCTGTCCAGTCTCTTCTTAAAAACTTCCAGTGTTGGAGCATTTACTGCTTCTGGAGGCAAGCTGTTCCACTGATTAATTGTTCTCACTGTCAGGAAGTTTCTCCTTAGTTCTAGGTTGCTTCTCTCCTTGATTAGTTTCCACCCGTTGCTTCTTGTCCTGCCTTCAGGTGCTTTGGAAAATAGCTTAATTCCCTCTTCTTTATGGCAGCCCCTGAGATATTCATTAAAGGCATCTTATATAATTAGTATATACACTCAAAAAATATGTTAAAACATCTATCTGAAATCAGCTTGGGTGCTACCTCTCCAGCTAGCAATTCCCATTGCTTCTTTATATACCTAGTTCTGGTTCAAATGAGTCTCCAGGTATTGCTTACTGAGTTGCTCTATCAGAAGTATGAAGAAAGATGTGATTTTAGTGGCAAAAGCATTATCCATTCTCAATTTCTGGACATACAGTAACAAATTTTTGCAGCAAAAATGGAGAGAATAATAAGAAGCTTAGATGTTATTATAAGAAACAAAAAAAAATCTATACAGAGATAATATTTAGGCCAAGTCAGCATTACACAAGCTTTAGTTCCCTTTGATTACCATAACCACTTGTCTACAAACTAATAATTCTCAAAGAAAACATGATTTCTACCAAACTCCAGACTAAAGGCACTATAACATGTGAACAACTGGGCTTTGGAAAAACTTTATCTGTGGGTTCTTTCTGCAAAACAGCACTCTGTGATGTAATGCTGGCTACATGACTGCGGAAATGTCTTTGGACTGAGCTGGGTCAATGGTCCTTGAAACAGCGATGAGCACCACCCTCTACATTCAGGAAAGATTAGCAAAGTAAAATTTGCATGGACTCATTTACATTTAACTTCTTTGCACATTTAACTTCTTTGCACATTTAACTTCTTTGCACAATTCCAATCACAATATTCCAAAGCATTTTGAAGTCAGCCATGTGATTCTCTCCTGCTGCTTCAGGTAGTTGAGAAATGTCCGTGAACACCCTGAACCAATTGATAGTTTGGTTTAACTTTCTAATTTGGAATATAAAAACCATGATATAGTCAGTGTACTGTTCTATGAGTTATGACAGCTTTGTGATAACAAAATTTTCTTTGCCTCCAAAAGAGTTGGAAGGGACCTTGGAGGTATTCTAATTCAATGCCCTTTGCTTAGGCAGGAAACTCTATACCAGGGGTCTTCAAACTTGGCCCTTTTATGACTTATGGACTTGAACTCCCAGAATTCTGGAAGTTGAAGTCCACAAGTCATAAAAGGGCCAAGTTTGAAGAACCCTGCTCTATACCATTTCAGACAAATGGTTTTCCAATCTCTTCTTAAAAACTTCCAGTGTTGGAGCATTCACAACTTCTGGCGGCAAATTGTAAAACTGATTAATTGTTCTAACTGTCAGGAAATTTCTTCTTAGTTTTAAGCTGCTTCTCTCCTTGATTAGTTTCCATCCATTGCTTCTTGTCTTACCTTCAGGTGTTTTGGAAAACAGGTTGACCCCCTTTTCTTTGTGGCAACTCCTGAGATATTGGAACATTGCTATCATGTCACCCCGAGTCCTTCTTTTCATTAAACTACATGAAGTGTGAGGAGGAGGAAATAAATTGCTTTTCCCTTCTACTTTGTTCAACCCATACTCTATTTGTCAGGTCACATGGCACACTGCTGATAAAAGGGAAAAACTGAGCATCAAATCACCATTCTGTGTAATAAAGAAAAAGAAATGACTTGATTGAGTTGAAAGCCTGGGAAGTGAAATAAGGCAAAAAAAAAATTGGTGCATGTCACTTATATAATTGGGCAAAAAAACCCAACCATAAATTGATTAGAAACTGGGAACAAGGATTAGCATTGTTCTGCTGATAAAATGTCTATGCTATCTGTTACACATTTATGAATTCAGGTGCAGAGAAATGGGATGAAGCAAGGCTTCCTGTGAATAGAAAAATACCCCGTTCCCAAGCTCAGTATTTCAAATCATAAAACATACATTTTACAATTTTGGCTGTATTGAATTAAGCTGGGAGGGGGGATGTCCTGTTGCCAAGAGTGACATTCTGAGACATTCACAGCACTATGGTACCAGTAACCAATAGGACAAATGCTTCAAATGGATTTCTGTCAAACAATGGGATAAGCAAAGAAAACAAAAGACTTATCCTCATCAATTTAAATAATGTTTTGACCTAGATCTTGGATTTTAGATCTATCCATCAAAAAATCCGAATATGAATACAGAGCATATGCCATTGGAGAAGACATTGATGTTTGGAATCATTGAAGAGAATCAGAAAGGGGAATGACTGTAGAAGGAAGGTCTTGAGATGGCCAACATAAGCAATTCCTTCCCTTTGCTTTCCCTCCTGAGATTTCAAGGTGATCTGAAGAACATAGGAGCACATTTAGTTTCCAATGATAAAAGGAAAATGGTGTAAGCACCCGAGTACAAGTTTTTGTTGAAAGATAATTTGTGTTGTGTGGCAGAGAGAAGTAGAATGGCCACATTCTTCTTTGCAGCTTAGAGAGAGGAGTGGCCATCAAGATAAATTGCAGCTTAGCATGCCACTGATATTGAAGAAGGAGCAAGATTAGACTTTAACAAATCAACAGCAGATACTCTGAAAAGGGAAGCAAAGCCCACAACCTCATCACTCCAACAGAGATACCGAGAGTCTATAGCCAGTCAGTAACTACAAAGCACCTTTTTCTCTCCCCCAAAACAGAGATTAAAAGACTGTAAAAATAACACCAGCTAGCCATAACAGAAACCAACTAACTTTAAGGAGGTTAATGGTGGCTAAAGACTTTATTATAAGCTCAGGAAATGAAGGAGAACAGAACTATTCATAAGACAGTTTAGAAATTAGATAAATGCATATACATTAATGCAGAGGTCTCCATCCTTTTGGGCACCAGGGACCGGTTCCATGGAGAGAGGTTTTTCCACAGACTGGAGGGGGCATGGTTTTGTGTGCATCCTGAGGATGGAGCTTTGCTCGTTTGTGCGGACCGGTTGCTGGCATGATGCAGCCTGGTATTGGTCCATGGACTGGGGATTGGGGACCCCTGCATTAGTGTAGGTTTAACAACATTCCTAAGGTAAGAGATTAGTAAATAACTAAATGAAGATAACAGTTTCTTTGTTGGTGGTGACTCCAGGTAGCTTACAACATTAAAAATCCACAACGTAATACCATAAAAATCCCACCACTGCCACCACATAGTGACAGCAAATACACCAGCCATTTGAGCAGCTCCATATCAACCTGGGTCCCATTCCACTAAAAAAATTATGCCTTCAGGGCCTTTTGGTAATTACTTTGTTTCCCCAAAAATAAGACCCAGCCTTTTTTTTTTTTGCCTCCAAAAGAGGCATCAGGTCTTATTTTCAGTGTGTGTGTATCATTTCCACGGTCTCACCTCATGGCAATGGCACCAAAAGCCCCGCCCAGCCAGCCCACTTCTTCTGTGGCTGAAGGAAATGCTTCTGCAGCTGAAAATAGAGCTTTGGCCTGCATTTCACCTTCAGTGGCCTTCTAGCCTTCCTCATGGAGGCCTGGCTACAATGGTAAGCAGGTGCAGGGTGCATGGGGCAGCTCCATCCTCCCACCTCCACCCTAGTTTGATTTTTAGGCATGCACCTTACCCCAAAACTAGGGCTTATTTTGGGGTAGGGCTTATATTAGGCCCATCCCCCAAAATCAAGCTAGGGCTTATTTTCAGGGTAGGTTTCACTTTCAGGAAAACTCAGTAGGTGGGACATAATAATATCCCTAGGGGAGTAATATCATAAAAAGGGAGCCACTACAGGGGCTTCCTAAGAAGGGGACACAACACAGCCTCCTTAAAGGACTGGTGCACCATTGTCTCATCCAAAGAAATATTAACCCACAGCAGGTATCCAGTCATGTGTTACCTCCCTGGAGGCTATTACATATAACTAAAACAAAGGTGGCTATCTTTGACTCCATTCTCAGGGAAGAGAAGTTGAGTTTCCCATAAGCCTGGGAAACTCCACCACCAACCATGCAGTGAGATCTCATAGCTCTGTCAGGAAGGTTGTTACACCTCAGGGAGTTGGTACAAAAGCAGCTGTCACAACTGTCCCTCCCTAAGACTTGGCCACTGCTGATTGCTGGTTATGTAAAGGGATTGAGTTCAGAGGGTCAAAATGTGTAACTGGTACAAGACATCAGAGTTGTATCTTCATTGTATTGACCAAAGATAACTAGATATTATCACTGACATTACAAACATTGCAAGAACTCAAAGGAGAAGTTATCAATAGTCTTACCAAAATGGTGTCCAATGGAGGATAGGCTCAAAGGGACCTTGGAGGTCTTCTAATCCAATCCCTGCCCAAGGTAGGAGTCTTTATATCAATCCAAATAAATTGTTGTCCAATCTTTTCTGGAAAATCTCCAGCAATAAGGCATTCACAGCTCCAGGAGGCAAGCTTTTCTGCTGAATAATTGTTATAACTCTGAGGAAATTCCTCCTTAGTTCCAGGTTAAATCTCCCTCTGATAAGTTTTCACCCATTCCTCTCCTATCCTGCCCTTACGTACTATGGTGAATAAATTGACCATCTCTTCCCTGTGACAGGCTTTCAAATATTGGAAGCTATGATGTCACCCCTAAATCTTCTCCTTAGGCTCTCTACATTCCTAGGACCTCAATATCTTTTTTGTATTGTGGTGACCTGAACTGGATGCAATATTCCAAGTGTGGCCTCACTGGTATAGTATAAAGTAGTACTTTCATTTCCCATGATCTTGCTGCTATCCCCTGTTGATGCAGCCTAGGACTCTATTGGGGTTTTTTGGCAGCTGCAACACACTACCAACATTAAAGTAGTGTCCACCAGGAAACCTAGAACCCTCTCACAGGCACTACTGTTGAGCCACGTACTGCTATTCTGTATCTTTGCATTTGGTTTTTCCTGCCTTTCTCACTACTGAACTACTGGATAAGGTCCAATGGCTATGTTTATAATGACTGAACAACAAAGATAACAGCTACAAAAAAAGATGTTCTGAAGCACATCATATGGAAATGTAGATAGAAATGTTTCTAATCTTCAAACTTTTTAAAAATAATAACATTTCAAAAAACTGTTTTTTCCTGAAAGGATTCTGAATTAGCTCACATAATGGTTCTCGAGAACTTATCAGGTAGCTGTTTTTCCATAGGCAAAGAGGCAGATATTGTTGTGCTTTTCTGTGAGTAATTCTTTTCATCTGTCTCATTTTAAGTGTTCATTGGTAAAAGCAGGGCTTTTTTTGTCATAGAACGACCAGAACAGAGTTCCAGCACCATTTTGGGATGCAACCTTGTAGGGTAGGCAAGGCAGGTTGTATGACGTGTGAGTCATGAATGCTTTACAAAAAAAGCACCGGGTAAAAGAGAGACCTAAATGGGACACACATATGCCTTTTATTCATAACAATACATAAATTGCCTGATATGCTGTTTACACAATATACAAGTCACAAATTAAAATTAACAGAGGGATAGAACACCTAAGCTCTTTTCTAAAAGTTTGTAAAATGTTCCAAACAATAAGTCTATAGTATTGAATTAATTCTGTGCTCAGCAGGTCCTATATTTGCCATATTTTTCTGAAACATCTTTTACAAATACCCATTTGCTTTCCCAGATACCACAGCAGCTTTGAAAGGATGTGATTTGAAATGCAGAAGCAAAAAGCAGGAAATAGATAAAACATCCTTCTCCTCCTTCATGTAATTTCATCCAAAGCTGTTCCTTTTTTCCTAAAAACAAAAATGTTGCTAGGGTTTTGTCGTATATGCTTGCATGTGGCATCTTGTTCAACTTTTAACTCTCTTGCACAACGGTTCAAGTAATAATGCCTTTTGTTGATTCCTTTCTCCCTGCCCCCATTTTTCATTTGGGGGTTTGTGACTATAAAGCTCAGAGGTTTTCTAAACAGAATCATAAATCAAAGAAGAAGCAGGATGTTCATCTGGGCCACATGTTGGAAAACTTGCTTTCCAATCCCACATGAAAGCTACACCAGCCAGATGTGATTGAAATTTTCTTAAAACTATATCTGAAATAAGTCAGTCTTGGTAAGAAATCTAGGGACCCTACAAAAATGGCAATTGCTTCTCACATACAGTCTTTTGAGAAAAAGTATATAAAAATTGTTATTAATTAAATATGTGCTAAGAGGATGCAAGTTACATTGGTTTCAACAATTTTAACTATATGAAAACTTTGTTTTGTGCAGTGCTTTTTTAAGCTTCAGTCTAATGCTACAAAAGGTGCATGCTTGAGATTTGGAAATGTCCCAATTTTACAACTAAAGCAGACTAATCTACAGAGATTCAAAAGATATTCAAATAGATATGTAAATGTCTTAATGCTGCTAGATTTCATTAATGATTGGAGAACTCATAAAGGCATTGTTAAAAGATATTCAAAGATTTATTTCTTCCTCAACTCTTCACATAAAGGAATCAAATGCAGAACAAGTATTGTAAGGAAGAAGAAAGAAGGTGGGGTTTTTTTCTATCTTCTGTTTCCAGTGGATAATTTTACCATAGTGTTTTGGGAAGATATGTCAGATTGCAGAAATATATTTCAGTACTGTTTACCAGTTGTCCCATCAGGAGAAGAAATAATAATAAGAGAACTTTGTTGGAATTTATGGAATCTGGAAAGATGCACCACTGAATATTTATCTGGAAAATATTGGATTTTGTCCTTTCATTTCTGTCGTTATATGCTTCAATCTACAATTTAGATTGTCTGTCTTGAATTTTTCTGTAACTTTGGAAAAGAAATCACAAAACTTTGCATACAATTTTTGTTTGGTGTAATCTAGAATTCTTTCACCTATCAGATTTATATTCTGTTTTTATCTATGTACTGCTAAAACTCTCACATCTGTTTGATTGTTTATACCCTTTAATTGGGTAAAATAGTGCAACATAAGACAACATTTTTTAATTCAAACTATCTGAAGCAGGCCAACTTAAAGACTGTGTCCCAAATGTGACTCCTTGTTGTTGTTGTTAATTGTGAAGTCGTGTCCGACCCATCACGGCCCCATGGACAACATTCCTCCAGGTCTTCCTGTCCTCTACCATCTTCTGGAGTCCATTTAAGTTCACACCTACTGCTTCAGTGACTTCATCCAGCCATCTCATTCTCTGTCGTCCCCTTCTTCTATTGCCCTCAGTCTTTCCCAGCATTAGGCACTTCTCCAGTGAGTCCTTTCTTCTCATTAGGTGGCCAAAGTATTTGAGTTTCAACTTCAGGATCTGGCCTTTTAAAGAGCAGTCGGAGTTGATCTCTTCTAGGACTGACCGGTTTGAATGCCTTGCAGTCCAAGGGACTTGCAGGAGTCTTCTCCAGCACCATAGTTCAAAGGCCTCAATTCTTTGGTGCTCAGCCTTTCTTATGGTCTAACTTTCACAGCCATACATTGCAACTGGGAAAACCATGGCCTTGACTATACACACTTTTGTTGGCAGGGTGATGTCTCTGCTTTTTAGAATGCTATCTAGATTTGCCATAGCTTTCCTCCCCAGGAGCAAGCGTCTTTTAATTTCTTGGCTGCAGTCCCCATCTGAGGTGATCTTGGAGCCCAGGAAAATAAAATCTGTCATTACCTCCATTTCTTCTCCATCTATTTGCCAGGAATTGAGAGGGCCAGATGCCATGATTTTGGTTTTCTTAATGTTGAGATTCAAGCCAATGTTTGCACTCTCCTTCTTCACCCGCATCAAGAGGCTCTTTAGTTCCTCTTCACTTTCTGCCATTAGAGTGGTATCATCTGCATATCTTAGGTTGTTGATATTTCTCCCATCAATCTTAATTCCAACTTTTGATTCATCTAGCTCTGCCTTTCTCATGATGTGCTCTGCATATAAGTTAAATAGGCAGAGCGACAGTATACAGCCCTGTCGGACTCGTTTCCCAATTTTGAACCAACCAGTGGTTCCGTGTCCAGTTCTCACTGTTGCTTCTTGACCTGCATATAGGTTTCTCAAGAGACAAATAAGATGGTCTGGTACTCCCATCTCTTTAAGAACTTGCCACAATTTGTTGTGATCCACACAATCAAAGGATTTAGCATAGTCAATGAAGCAGAAGTAGATGTTTTTCTGGAACTCCCTAGCTTTCTCCATGATCCAGAGTATGTTGGCAATTTGATCTCTAGTTCCTCTGCCTCTTCGAAATCCTGCCTGTACTTCTGGTAATTCTCGATCCACATACTGCTGGAGTCTAGCTTGTAGGATTTTAAGCATAACTTTACTAGCATGTGAAATGAGTGCAATGGTGCGATAGTTCGAACATTCTTTGGTATTGTCTTTCTTTGGAATTGGAATGTAAACTGACCTTTTCCAATCCTGTGGCCACTGTTGAGTTTTCCAAATTTGCTGGCAAATTGAGTGTAGCACTTTTACTGTGACTCCTATGGGATTTAAATTTGGCAAAATTGTGGCTTCACCACTGCTATGCAAACCTCAATCACTTGCAGTTACATAATAATTATTTCCAATGCTCCTTGCTAGGAAAGTCAATGGGGATGCCTTCAGGAAATTAGAAATTGCTCCCACTGCCATTGCTTTCTTGCCTGACTATGATCATTTTATTTCTTTATTTAAGTAAAGAAATATTTCTAAAACAATGATCCAAGAGGTCATGAATTGTCTAGTTTTCAAATATTTTTTTCAGTCCAGAAATATGAAATTGTGAAGATGCAGTTCAGTGATGAGAAAAGTAAGGTCCTACATTTAGGCAGAAAAAATAGATGAGAAGGCAAGGATTAAATATGACTTGAAGGATCAGATGTGTGCTAATAGCTGTCTTTCCATACTTGAAAGGCTGTCACAGAGAAGAGGGGGTCAGACTATTTTCCAAACCACTTAAGGGAGGGACAAGAAGCAATGAGTGGAAGGGCATCAATGAGAGATCCAACCTAGGAGAAATTTCCTGACAGTGAGAATAATCAATCAGTTTGCCTCCAGAAGTTGTTGGTGCTTCATCACTGAAGGTTTCCAGGAAGAGATAAACAGCCATTTGTTTGAAATGGTATAGGGCAGGCGGTTGGATTAGCCTCTTCTATGTCTTTTCACAAGATGATTTTGATAACTTGTCTGATTATTTTACATAAAAACCTTTAAATCTATCAATTTGTCACATTTGTCTAAGTTCATAAAATTCTAGTTAAGAATAACAAAGGTACTGGTATTGTCCTGGTTTTTAAAAACAAACCTTTAATAATTCCAAACATCTATATTTGTCTGAAAATTGATATACATAATATTTTCTAGTCATGATTTTCAATTCCTGCAGATGGCAATCAGTTATATGCTCTTCTAACCAAGGTCAACTCTGAGTCCACTGTTGGCAAGGTTGAGAGGAAAAAAACCTGTATGGCAAACCAATTTTGAAACATTTGATGCAATCAATGGAAACTGAACTCTGGTTCAAGATGTTGTTGCTAATTATAGGTTTAGTAAAGGACTGAAAATCTTCAGTAGCTTTTGTGCAAATGACCCTATTAACCTCCAACTAAATGCAGCACATAAAAATGCAGTAAATATTGCTTTACAGTGTTAAAACTGTAACTCAAAGATGTTCAATTTCCCATAGCAAATATTCTCACCTTGTATTGGCTCCTTGGTGACCTTCTTTCATACTGAAATCAGAAATCACCACAACAACTTGGCACCATTTCATTATGCTTTTTTTTTTTTAACAGAGTGATTTGGGTTTGATTTTTTTTAAACTATGCTGCCAGTGAAGCAGCTGTGAGATTGGGGCATGATCAATGATGAGCCATTCACACCAGTTCAGTAGAACAGGTAGCCAATTTTTTGTTGCCCAGGCCCAGAATGGACTTCCAGAAGCAGCATCCACACAGAAAACCGGTTGTTCACATATTTGAATCCCACCACTGGGCATGATGGAGTACTGACAAAAAAATAACAATAGGTATGTATGTCCTTTGGCACCCAGTGGGAGTTCTGGTCAGCATACGGGAGCATTAAGCACTGTAAAGTTTCTTGCAGAATAGTAAAAAAAGGTTTCTAAGGTTATAGGGATAAACTGATCATTGTTTGAAAGTGTTTTGTGTTGAAAGCAAAAGGTTATAAATATTTGTTTGGCTTCCAACAAGTATGAGTCAATGAGAAAATCAAATCTGGATTTAGCGATTTTTTTCCTAACATAAATTGAACTGTCTATTAAATCACCATATTGAAAAACAAACCAGTAATAATGATGGCCATTCCTAAGTAAAATTGATCCACAAGACCGGGTCAGTGAAATTCTTAAATTAAGGAGAAAGAACTATATACAATAGCCCACAAGCATTTTGAATAAAGTGGTTGTAAAATTGTGAAAGGTTAGTCTCATTCTGGGTTAATAAAACCACCTAAAGCTGAAATCTGCCTAAGCAACATATATTTATTAAACACCAGTAATGCTGAAGTACGTTCAGCTCAGGATAAATGGCAAACGACTCTTGGCAGCTTGAGCTTCCTTGCATTTATAAAGCTATCTATTTTAAACTTGAAGTGGAAACTTTGATTAAAGCCAGTTTTTAAAATGTCAGATCACCTCCAGGAAGGAAAACAGAAAGGGCTGTCAGGAAGCCTGCAAGTACAAAGTGTTCTGCAAAGTATGTGAAGCAAGAGTTGATGAGAAATCACAATAAAGTTTCTCCCCGCTTCTCTTATAACACACCAGACAAGCTTGCAAAATTACATTTCAAAAAATGAAACCATATCAGATCATTAAAAATGGGAAGCATTTAGAATCTACATAAGAGTTGTACAGAGTGTGAAGGGTTTCTGTTGCTGTATATACAATTATTAATAGACATTATTCGCTAATTAATTGATGAGAAGACATTTCACCCCATTAAAACAGGAGGAGATAATGAGTTAAGAAAGACAAAGAAATAATCTGTTCAGATAGAGTAGACAACAATAGGACCAATTAAATATTTTCTATAAATTCATTAAATCAGAACCAGATTACATGCTATGAGACTGCATATTTCAGAATACCTACAGAAGATTCTCTTATAAAAAATCATGGAAAATTATGATGAAAATATTCTGTTGATGAAGTTCATATGGCATAAGAAGAAAAAATTGGGAGTGTCTGATTCTGTATATCAAGTTACTTAATAAGTTAATGTAACTAGTAGCATAGCCTGGATGTCATCTCAGACAAAAAACAGGTGGATAAGCCAAGTAGCTTTTGTATATTGTGTGTGTGTGTGTGTGTGTGTGTGTGTGTGTACACATACACACATACTAAAACTCTCATGTTTATTTGACATCTTCAGTTGGGTGAAATGGTGCATCATAGGGTAATTTTTGAACTAAGGTACCTCAAATGGGCTAACTTATAGAATGCATCCAAAAATCTGAGCTCCTGTGAGATTAAAATTTGGAAAAGTTATGGCTGCTTCAGGACTTCTGTGCCACCACCTTGGCATGGTCAGGCATGGTTACATGTTCATCTTTTTCAATGCTCCCTGACAACTTACCACAAGTCAATGGCAAAGCCAGAAGGAAATCTGAACTTGAACATGATTTCCAATGCTCAGTGGGGAAGCAGGCTAGAAGTTACAATTCAAAGACAGCATGCAAGTAAGTCGATGCTGTCAGGTGGGGTTGGGGCAAGGGAATGCATGAGAGCTGTGGTGAGAGTTAGAGAGAGTATGCAAGAAGCATGGCGCAAGTAAAAGTTTGGGTGCAAAGGTGCAAGGAATGCCTGAGAGGTGCTACAAGGGTCAGGGAAGGAGTGTGATGGTGCAGCACCGGTCAGAGAAGGTGCAAGAGTGTCGCATGAATCAGGAAGTGTGTGTGGGAGTCCATAAATGGCTGGCATGGCACAAGTGCAGAGGGATTTGGGGAGATTGCATAGGAGGAGGAGAGCTACCTGAGAAATTTGCAACCTTCCCTGATGGCTTCCTCATTGACATTCTCAGTGCAAGCTTCCCACAAACAAAGTCAGTAGGAAGCCATTCATGGTCATTCTGTTTTTCTGCTTAGGTTAGTAAATATCTCTGGAAAAAAATGATCTAATAGTTCATATTGTTTTCAGCAATCTGTTTTGGGGACTCAAAGATGTTTCAAGAGATGTCTGAATCTGGAATACTATCAAAACAATCAGTACTTCATCTAAAAATAAAAATGATAGGATGGTGCTTGTTAGATATGATTGTGATTAAATTTTACTGTGGAATCAATCAGTCCTTTATGCAAATGCAACATAAGCTATAAAGATGATTTCTTATAGAGTAAAACACACAAAAATAAAATGCAAAACATTATAGTAAAAGCATCCAAAAATGACAGCAATAAACTATATAGAAGGGTAAGTTTGGCTGAAGAGAGTTAAGAAACATATACATATACGTATACATACATACACACACACCTTATTTTATTTTATATGTTACTGTATCTAACATATTCATTATTTGCAAATTCAAAACAAAATACTAAACATACATTTAGCACTCTACTCTAAATTCAGAATGAGCAAAAATAAAAAGTAATCAAGTTCTGTGACATTAATTGACCTTTAAAAAATCAAGATTAATAGATTAAAAGTGTTAGAATTAAAAGAAGAGTATATAATGTTGGCTTATTTGATCAAGATTAAAATATATGTGTTGTTTCTGATAAACTTTAAGGCTTTTGTAACATTAGGACTGAAATAACAACACTTTAAGAATTTGTTTATAGATCAGGTATGGGATATGGGTAAATGACATCATTTGTTGAATATTAAGAAAAAGTGATATGATACTAAAATTGTTTATACTTTTTGAAATAAAGAGGAAAGCTACTGTTTTCTTTTTCTTTACTAAATTATTTTTTAATTCCTTTCTATTTCTTTTTCTATTTTTCTTTCTGTACCTTCTTTTTTCCTTTTTTAGCTTGTGGGTGTGGGTGTGTATTACAATCACACACATATATATATATATATATATATATATATATATATATATATATATATATATATGTAGGTCTTTGGTTGTTCGGGTTTTCTCCCGCGTAAAATTGGAAGTGTCTTGGCGACGTTTCGACGAAGTCCCATTCGTCATCTTCAGGCTGGTGTTTTCAGCTTCTTGCTTTCGAGCAGCAATGTGTGGTCTTAGCTGTTTCTTCCTTTTAACTGCCAGTGGGGGTATGAACTGATTGGGTGGGAGCTTGGCTGTGTTCTGATTGGGTGGAGGTGTGTTCTGAATGGTTAGGGGCTTGGCTGTGCTCTGATTGGCTGGGGGAGTGTTCTGTTTGGTTGTGCTCAGGTTAGTCTGAGTTGCAGAGGGGTTTAAGATTTTGGGGTTAGGGAGTCGTTTGTCAATAAGGGCAGGTTTCCAAATGGCTGGTAGGCGGGAGGTATCATCTCGCTTGTTCATGCTGTGTGGGCGTTTGGACAAATCCAAACAACTCGCCGTCTGGAGAGCAGAAACACAGACCACCCTCAAGACAGATACACACACCAACAAACTCCGAAGACTACAAGAACGCCAGAAACAAACCCCTCCTTCCTCACAGCCACACATGAAACAAACAGTGCATAACATCTCAGATAGGATCCTCACCAAAGCCGAAACCAATGTCCTTTGCAAAGGATTCAACTTTGCAGTCGCTCCCAAACACATCCCCACTGAAACCATTATATGTGGAGTTGAAACCAGCCTGACCAAAATCAACCCCGATGACGCTAACAAAATCAGACTCAAAATCACCAACATCCTCTGCACCAGCAAGCCACCCAAAAGCAACTTACCCAAAGAGGAACAGACAGCACTACGTAACCTGAAAGAAGACACCAGCATAATAATCCTACCAGCAGACAAGGGCAACGCCACGGTGGTTATGAACACATCTGACTACCAAACCAAATTAACCAACCTACTCCAAGACTCCACATACAAACCCCTAAATACAGATCCCACCACCTACCTGGAAAAAACCACCAGATCCAAAATAAAAGCCTCCCCCATTAGCGAAGAGATCCAGCAAAGAATCATTCCCAGAGAGAAATCATCCAGATGCCCAAACTCTATGGTCTCCCCAAGATACACAAAGAAGGAACCCCACTCAGACCTATAGTCAGCTCCATAGGCTCACCTCTACAAAACCTAGCCAAATTTCTCGCCAAACAACTACAGCCCTATGCAGAATCCATCACCTCACACGTAAAAAACTCATTCCAGTTTATAGAGATCATAAAGAAACAAAACTTACAGCCCAGCGACCTACTAGTGAGCTTCGATGTCATATCCCTCTTCACCCAAGTGCCTATCAAAGAAGCCTTGACAGCTATTCAAAACAAATATAACCCCCCCAAACACATCTTAGATCTGACCAACCACTGCCTATCCAACACATACTTCATCTATAACGGACAAAAATACAAACAAACAGAAGGAGCACCCATGGGATCACCCCTCTCACCTGTCATTGCCAACCTCTACATGGAACACTTTGAAACCCAAGCTCTAGAAAAATCGGATCACAAACCCAAACTCTGGCTCAGATACGTAGACGACACCTTCATAATCTGGCCACATGGGAAAGAAAAACTGGACAACTTCCTCACACACCTCAACAGCCTACACCCCAAAATACAGTTCACCATGGAAACAGAAGCTAACAACCAACTTCCCTTCCTGGATGTCTTAGTCTACAAGAAATCCAATGGCTCCCTAGGACACACCATCTACCAGAAGAAAACACACACAAACCGCTATCTGCACGCTCTCTCACACCACCACCCAGCACAGATCAACTCTGTAGCCAAGACACTCATCTCCAGAACAAAACGCTTAGCTGACGAACAACACCTAAAACCCGAACTACACACTCTCACCAATGTACTAACATCCAATGGATTCCATAGAAATAAGATTACAAACCTAATCCAAAAAGAAACCCCCACCAAAATCCAAGACAAAGAACAAGAAAACGGCAAAGCCCTCCTCCCATACATAAAAGGCACCACAGACAGAATCAGTAAGATCCTTCATAAACACAACATCAAAACAGCATTCTGCACAAACAGAAAAATATCCACCATCCTTAGAAACCCCAAAGATAAAATTGAATTAGAAAATCAAGGAGTATACGAAATCCCATGCACCACTTGTCCCACCACATACATCGGACAAACCAACAGAAGAATAAGTGCACGCATTGAAGAACATAAGAACTCAGTCAAAAAAGAGGAACCAACATCTTCCCTGGTCCAACACCTTAAAGCCACAGGACATGAAATTGACTTTAAAAATACCAGAACCATTGCCAAAAGTGAACATTTTAATAACAGAATAATCAGAGAAGCCATCGAGATAGAAAAACGCCCACACAGCATGAACAAGCGAGATGATACCTCCCGCCTACCAGCCATTTGGAAACCTGCCCTTATTGACAAACGACTCCCTAACCCCAAAATCTTAAACCCCTCTGCAACTCAGACTAACCTGAGCACAACCAAACAGAACACTCCCCCAGCCAATCAGAGCACAGCCAAGCCCCTAACCATTCAGAACACACCTCCACCCAATCAGAACACAGCCAAGCTCCCATCCAATCAGTTCATACCCTCACTGGCAGTTAAAAGGAAGAAACAGCTAAAACCACACATTGCTGCTCAAAGCAAGAAGCTAAAAACACCAGCCTGAAGATGACGAATGTGACTTCGTCGAAACGTTGCCAAGACACTTCCAATTTTACGCGGGAGAAAACCCGAACAACCAAAGACCTATATACAAATACCTGCGACCTCAGAAAACCAAATATATATATATTATATATATATATATATATAATATATATATAATATTATATATGTATATAATTATATATATATATATATATATATATATATATATATATATATATATATATATATATATATATCTTCAGACTGGTGTTTCCGGCTCCTAGAAGCACGAAGCCGAAAACACCAGCCTGAAGATGACAAATGAGACTTCGTCGAAACGTCGCCAATACACTTCCAGTATTACTAGCCAAGGTCCAAAATCTAGAATTAGATGATATCCATAATACTACCTTTGAGAGGATCCCAATCTGGCATATTAAGTCCCATTGTACCAATCCATAGCAGAAAAAAAAGTTCAAGGAGCTTGACATTAGTTTGAAAATCCTGAAAAAAATAGATGTCTTTGTTTGTCTGACACACTAAAAGTAATGAGAATTGCAAGATATCCACAGACATTTCTTTTACTTTGTTTTTCTATAGGAATATAAATGTTTTATAGCATTGTTAAACTTCTTTCTGTGTGAACAGAATCCTGCTTAAATTAGAGGTTTAATCTTTAAAGAATGTACTTTTAAACATTGCTTTGACTACATTGATTTGAATCCAGTTGTCTGGAAGAACAAACGGCAAGCCTGAAATTTGAGGCCTTCCAAATTATATTGGCTTGCCTCTTATAAGCAACTAACTCAGTTAGTTGCAATCTTTCTCTTTAATTTTTGCCAATCCTAATAAGATATTTTATTACCAATTTTTATAAATTATATGCTAACATAAGCCACATATAACCAAAGTCTGAGATGCATGCTGCTTAAGTTAACTCTTCTAAAAATATGCCTAATTATATGTCTTCACCAGACTAATTTTTTTTATTTATATAGGAATGTTTGCAGGCCTTGAGTATAAGATATATACTCAAGGCCTGCAAACTGAAACAGAGGTATTTCAAATATCTACATTATTCTGTAGGCAAATATGCACTGGTTATTCTGGCATATGACTGATGGGCAGATGAACTAGTCTTCCTCCTCTTCGATCTAGTGGCACTCATCACAAACTACAGTGGCATCAAAATGATGACATTATTCATGATGATATATAAGTATCGCAATTACCTACTTGCATTGTGATGTCTGGCATAATTATCCGAGTCACGGCACACAATGTATCATATATGTTGTGTCCTGAGCCTGCTGAAGCATTCAGCAGGCTCAGAAATGTTGTAAATGGTCCCGGGCAAACCAAAAGCTGCCCGGGACCAGACTGGCTGTCACCAGCCTTGCATGTATGCGCAAGGCACAAAAACAGCCGGATTTCTATTGGCTGACACTGTCCTGGTTTTGGACATTATAAAAGGCCTGCACGTCTTTTGCTTGTTGCTGGTTATAAGGAGAAATCAATAAAGAAAGCTTTGCTGTTCACCATGCGTCTTCGTTTAATGCCTGCGACCCAAAAACACAAAACTGGCAACGAAGGTGGGATCGCTGCAGGCAAGAAGAAGATCTAGGAATCACAGAAGGTCCTGAAGCTTGGGAAGTCGATGTCCAGCATAGCAACTCAGCTTGCCAGTACAGCATCACTGGAGGTGAGCTCGGCTAACAGACCCCTTCCCCAAACCAAGCTTGCAGCAAAGGCATTAACGAGACTGTAAGACTTAAGATGTCTAGGATTGGCCGGTTATCTGATTTTGATGTGTCTCACCCGGAGCACTGGAACTCATATGTGGCCCAGGTGGAGAATTACTTCAGCGTCAATCAGATAAGGGAAGACTGCCTTAAAGCGGCAACCATGCTGTGTGTTTGTGAACAAGAAATGTTCGACATAGCAGAGAATCTGGTGGCCGCTGCACTTTTAGAATCAGTAACTTACGCTGATTTGAAGAAAATGTTTAAAGAACATTTCCAGCCAAAACTGTCTGTAATCTCTTGGAGGCACGTGTTCGAGCAGAGAGACCAGATGCCGGGTGAGTCTGCCACGGACTTTATTGCAGCCTTAAGACAAGCAGCCAGGCCTTGTGAATTCAAGGATCTGGAAGAGAGGCTGAGAGATTAATTCGTTTGCGGCCTAAGGAATCAGAAGCTGCAACAGAAGATCTTCGCCAAAGAAGAAGTTTCATTCCAAGATGCCTTGAGAGAGGTTGCAGCTGAAGAAGCAGCGGGCGACACTGTGAATGCTTTGTGGCTCACCAGAAACCTTCCAGCCACCATGACCATCAATCAAGAGATCGCTCAAGAAGATCCAGAACCGGATCCTGAAGAGGAGGTGGACAGGCTACACCAGCCAGCAGAGAGAAGGCCGAAGGAGCGTCCTGACAAGGCCCCAGCATCATCTCAGTGCTTTGGGTGTGGAGGACGCCAGAAGCGAGCTGACTGCAGATTCTGCTCCGCCATTTGCCAGGCATGTAGCAGGCACGGCCACATTGCCTCCATCTGTTTGGGTCGCTAGAAGGTCCAACCTTGGGAAGAATTGCTTCAGAAAGGTACCAGGGTCCCCAGCCAACACAGGGTGGGTTTCTGTGCATCGCAGAAGCATTTTGAGGACAGGGACACACAAGCCCCTTAAGAAAAAGCTTCACATTGACGTGAAGTTCCAAGGGGTTCCCTTGTCAATGGAGTTAGACACAGGGTCTGTTCTATCGATCATTTCACATGACACCTTCAAAAGGATTTGCAGCAGTAGTGGCCTTCGAGTCAAACTCAGGCCATCAAACTTAATTCTCATTGACTTCCAGAATTCTAGAGTCAGTGTAAAGGGGGAGGCTACGCTCAAGGTGCAGCGTAAGGCCTTTGAAGGCCTACTAGATGTGGCGGTAGTTGGGGGTGATTGCACGAGTCTTATTGAACTCGATTGGTTCGAGGCCCTGAGAATCCAAGTGACTGGGCTGCAGAGCCTGCAAATGCCAGGCCTTGCAGAAGTCTGCAAGGAGTTTACTGATGTGTTTAGCTCAGAGCCTGGCTCCTACAAGGGCCTCCCATTTCTTTACATTTAGCCCCAGCTATCACACCCATTAGGATTAAGATTAGAAGGGTGCCTTTTGCTCGCAAGAGCAAAATTGATGCAGAACTGGACAAACTGCTCCAGCAGGGCATCTTAGAGCCTGTAGACTCTAGTCCATGGTAAACCCCCATTGTAATGCCTCTAAAGGCTAATGGAGAAGTCCAAATTTGCGTGGACTATAAATTTACATTGAACAAAGCGCTGCAAGAGCATGTGTATCCAGTGCCTGTGGTAAGCCATATTCTGGCCTCCCTCAAGTGGGGCGTCTCTTTGCAAAACTTGATTTGGCTCAGGCCTACCAACAGCTACCTGTTGATGAGACAACAGCTGAGGCTCAAACTATTGTAACACAGAGAGAAGCATTTAAAGTCAAAAGACTACAGTTTGGGGTTAATGTAGCCCCTGGCATATTCCAAAGTGTAATTTAGCGCATGCTCCGTGGTATTCCTGGTGTCTGTCCCTACTTTGATGATGTCCTCATTGCTGGGGAGTCATCCCTAAACTTAGCTGAGAGACTAAGGGCTGTCTTGCTTCGTTTCCGCCAAGCGGGTCTGAAACTGAAGCAAGACAAGTGTAACATTGGAGTTACTTCCACTGAATTCTTAGGATTCAGAATTGATGCTCAAGGCATCCATCCTGCTGAATCCAAGCTTCAAGCAATTCAGCAGGCCCCAAGTCCCAAGTCCAAAAACGAGCTGCAAGCTTTCTTGGGACTCTTAAATTTCTATCATGCATTTCTCCCCCATAAGGCTGCAGTGGCAGAGCCGCTACACTGGCTCTTAGATAAACAAGCTCCATGGCAGGAGTTTCAATGAGGTTAAGGCCTTGCTCTCTTCAAATGCTGTATTAGCACATTTTGATGAGCAATTGCCTGTATGCATCGGATGTGATGCATCCCCTTATGGGGTGGGAACAGTACTTAGTCACATGAAGTCTGATGGGACCCAAGTCCCTGTGGCCTACTATTCAAGGACTCTGTCATCTGTAGAGCGTAATTACACTCAGATTGATAAAGAAGCCTTGGCCATAGTGGCTGGCATAAAGAAATTTCATGATTTCTTATATGGCCACCACTTCACAGTCTACACAGACCATAGGCCTTTGCTGGGTTTGTTTATCACAAACAAACAAACACCACACATTATTTCCCCATGTATGCTGAGATGGTCTATTTTCTTGTCAGCATATGACTATACTTTAATTCACAAACCTGGAAAAGAAATGAGCCATGCAGATGGCCTCAGCAGATTATCTCTGAAACAGATAGAGGCAGTTCCTGCTCCTGCTACTAACATTCTCTCCATTCAGGAGTTGCCTAAATCTCCCCTCAATGCTAGGGACATGGCTGCAGAGACTGCCACTGATCACACGCTTACACGCGTGCTGACATGGGTGTTGTCAGGATGGCCTGATACGTGTCCAGATACTGAGTTTCAAAGCTTCTGGCAAAGGAAGCACGAGCTTTCCACTTTCAGAGGGTGCCTGTTATGGGGTAGTAGGGTAGTCATCCCAGCCTCATTGAGGTCTAGAATTTTGCTCTTTGTGCATGAGGGACATCCAGGCATAGTACGGATGAAAGCACTTGCGCGCAGCCATCTCTGGTGGCCTGGGCTCGATAAAGCCATCAAGGCCCAGGTGCTCAGGTGCCAAGTGGGCCAACAGTCAAGGCTTGAAATTCCTCAGGCCCCAATTCATAGGTGGGAGGAAACACAAGCCCCTTGGTCAAGGGTATATATAGATTACGCTGGGCCCTTTCAGGGGCAATTCTTCCTTCTCCTCATTGACAGCCATTCCAAGTGGATAGAGGTTGTTCCTGTTTCCTCCACTACTACTGCCAGGACCATCCAGATGTTGAGAGGGATCTTCGCCTCACATGGACTTCCAGATGTCCTGATTTCAGATAATGACCCCAATTTACCTCTTTTGAGTTTCAGGCTTTTCTTCAGGCCAACCTGATCTGGCATGCGACTTCTGCTCCATTCCACCCATCTTCCAACGGCCAGGCAGAAAGGATGGTGTGCACTACTAAAGATGCCCTCAAAAGACTAACTTATGGCAGCTGGCATCACAGGTTAGCTGACTTCCTTCTTGTACACCGCACCACACCTTGCACAGCCACAGGGAAGAGCCCAGCAGAACTCCGCTAGGTTCGCCGCCTCATTACGAAACTGGACAGGTTGCACCCAGACCGGGTGGTGTCACAGGTGTCACAGCCTTGGGCACCTAGGAGACTACAGGTGGGTGATTCTGTCTGGCAAGGAACTATGGTCCTGGACATCTCTGAGTCACTGCAGTAGTATGCAAGGTCTCTGGGCCACTGTCATATGAAGTGGCCTTGGATGATGGGCGCATCATCTGATGACACATAGACCAACTGCGCTGGAGGCTTTCCAGAAACTCTTCCGCTCTTGGCTCTGCTCTTGGGGGGAAGGAGGAACATAATCCTAATTCTGGACCACAGTCTTCCAGCTCCTGCGGGGGTTCACATGCTACAGTACATGTTCCCATGGCAGAATGGGGACATTCACAGAATTCAGTTACTGCTCCAAATTGGGGGTCATCCCAGGCTTCCGCAAGTGCTCCAAACAGGAATTCTCCTGAAGGGGGTTTGCCATGAAGGTGGCTCCTGACTCGGCCGCCTCCGGCACGCACATGGGGCCAATGGGGCACATCAGCCACTCAGGCCACTCCAGCTGCTGGTTTTGGGCTCGAGGGACAATGCTCCCGAGAGGAGTCCATTGTGGATTTGGGGAATTCTACCCCACCACTGGACTTGGGGAATTCCACCCCCCCCCAAGGAACCCTGGCTGGAATTCAGAGGATTCAGCCAATCAGCAGTTGGATGGGGCACCTGAGCTTTTGGGGCATAAAAGTCCTGGCCTGCCTAACCTGGCAGGCGAGCTGACAGGCCAGGCACACTCACCGGCCATTAGAAGGTCACAGCGGGCCAAGGGCCCACCTAAACATCTTGAGGACTATGTGAGATTTCTGTCAATTCTAAAGGAACCTTACTAGTCCTTAAACAAGATGTAGAACAAACAATCAGTGAAGGAGTGTTATCTTCAAATTAGTATTTGTTGTATTTTCTTTATAAGGATTATTAATGTAAGAGTGCTCTGCCTGTGTGCAGGCAATTGTGATTTCCACTAATCCCCAGTCCCTTGAACACATGTACCTGTGCTGTTACATCATAAGGTATATTGTTTTATCTAGAGGGGAGGGGTGTTGTGTCCTGAGTCTGCTGAAGCATTCAGGCAGGCTCAGAAATGTTGTAAATGGTCCTGGGCAAACCAAAAGCTGCCTGGGACCAGACTGGCTGTTGCCAGCCTTGCATGCATGCACAAGGCATGAAAACAGCCAGATTTCTATTGGCTGATACTGTCCGGGTTTAGGGCATTATAAAAGGCCTGCACATCTTTTGCTTGTTGCTGGTTGTAAGGAGAAATCAATAAAGAAAGCTTTGCTGTTCACCATGCGTCTTCGTTTAATTCCTGCGACCCGAAAACACAAAAATATATATGGTCATAATTCATTTCAACATGGAGACTCATGATTCACTAACTATATGATTAATAAGTATTGTATACATACACATTTGACAGAAATAGAGAGACACACACGAACACACATACACACACACCATCAATCTGTTCTTTACTTCCTTTATCTTTTCCAAATATTCAGGGCAAGTGTTTTAACTGTTAAATAGTAAGGCTATGCATACTTGCATTTATTTATTTATTTATTTTAGGATCACAGCACCAACAGCACCAGGGTTTAGCATAGCATTGTCTAACCTAAAACTTTTAAGGTTAAGAATACTTAATAGCTCACACTGAAAATAAAGAGGCCATGGAGCTACAGAATATCCTCCCAAGTACAATTGGTCGAATTAGCACAATATAATTTTATTGCTAAAATTATTTTTTTAATATTCAGAAAGGTTTTAGAAATAAAAAAAAAATCCATTTATTTTGGCTCATAGCTTTTTAAAGTTGATAGTTACATCTGTTATATCTGATGGAGAACTGCTATTTATCAAAAGCAGACTACAGCAACAACTGACTTATTTTCCCCTCCATAGAATTGTACATTACATGAAAAACAGTCTATTATCATTACACCCTAGGTCCCTAGAATCCTCCTGCATTTCTCCATGATCATAACATTTCATAGATAAAAGTCTTTTATTTATGTTGAGCTGCCTAGGCAAAATCTGCATACTGCCCTTTAATTTTTTTCTTTCTGATAATAATGGGGAACTAATCTGGGCAAGTGATGGTGTTCAGGTGCTGGCTCAATGCCTGGAGGCTATAAGGGCCTGGATCAGAAGAATCCAGCTACAACTCAATCCCAGCAAAACAATGATCATGCAGTGTTGGGGTCACAGAGTCAAGAAAGTTGACATCTTTGACTCGACAAAATAACACTCTCCTATTCATATTTGGTGCACAGTTTGGAGGTTCCCTTTTGGATTCATGGCCCTGCTGGAAAGGTAGAAGCTGTGGCCCAGGGGGCCTTTGTATAAATCCATCTTCTATGGCTATTGTATCCATTCCTGAACTGGGAGACCTTGCTCACAATCAGTCATATTTTAGTCACCTCCCATTTGAATTAGTGCAATACATTCCATGTGGGGCTGCTGTTTAAAACCATCTGGAAGCTGCAAATGGTTTAGGATGCAGCAGTATGTATAGTTTTGGGTCATCCAAGCAACACTATTGCTGCATATGCTGCACTGGTTTCCAGTTACTTTCTAAGTGCAATTCAAGATGTGGTTATTACCTTTAAAATCCTACATGACACAGAATAGATTACTAGTAGTATCTGCCCATCCTACTAGATTGCAAAGGATGGAAATGCTATAGGTCCTCTCTCTTAAATGTTGTCTTCTGATGGGACCTCAGCGGTATGCCTCTCAATAGCCACCCCAGCCCTTTAACTGACAGCCAAGTGATTCCTACCCTTTTAGCCTTCCAGAGGGGGATGAAAACCCATCTCTTCTCTCAATCATTGGACTAGGATGGGGTTTGAGCTACAAGAATCATTGGTCTGATGCCTTTTTTATGGATTTTGTGTGCTGTCTGGAAGACCATATGAGATAGGAAGTCATACAGGTCCTGTAAATAAATAAATAAATAAAATACATGGTTAAATGTATAATTGCTTTTTTCCAAATGTTTAAATTAATTATGATACAGGATAATATAATCAAATCATGGAAATGGTATTATGGATTTTTATGTTGCTAAAACTGTTTTCATAGCC
The DNA here is from genome assembly GCF_016545835.1 of Crotalus tigris. Classification (NCBI taxonomy): domain Eukaryota; kingdom Metazoa; phylum Chordata; class Lepidosauria; order Squamata; family Viperidae; genus Crotalus; species Crotalus tigris. The sequence goes on along the minus strand of NW_024100087.1, from coordinate 1,834,200 downwards.
AAGCATATGGGAGTTACTTCAGCAAGAAATAGGTATAAGTAACTTTTAGCTTTAAATCATCAAACTTGTTGTAAACCATTGACATCTCTTTTTTATCATGCCTCTAAAATGTCAAATAACTCTCAACAGACACAGAAAACTTTCAGAGAGAACTGAAAGCATCTATACACATGACTAATTAGTATGTAGGGAAGGATCTGTTAGGTTTGTTTTATATCATATCTCTGTACATGTCCACTCCAGTTCCATGTTAATATGTAATTCTGGAGATATTTTTTTTGGATAGGTATATATAATATTAGCATATGCTTTTCTAAATTTATTTGGTATCATTTTAAATTATTTGCCCCAAAACTTTTGTTTTAAACATATGCTATAGTATATGAAGATGAAAAATGCATGATAATATCTGGAAAAAGGAAAAATCCAAAAATAAGAAAGTTCACATTCAAGTATTATTCTAATAAAAATGGATCAGATAAATTCACATTGGAATTCTCAAACCTCAAGCAATTGCTTCTAATAACATTTGAGATTAGCGGTTTCCAACCTTTGTGAATCAGACCAGTGGTGGGAGAGAGGGGATGGTTCCATGTACGCAGTGGAAAAGCACACATGCATGGATCTCCATTTACACAAGGGGAAGGCACATGCGCCTGCTGATCACACAAATGGAGCTGTGCAACCTGTCTCTAATTGGGCCACGCCCTAGCAGTTGGGGACCTCTGTTATAACAGAATTAATTTGTTATTTCAGTTTCAGTTTCCTCTTTTTATTTACTTCATCCATGATCCATAGCATTTGTATAAACTCTAGTGCTGCTCTACTAGGATTCATTCTGCTGTAATTCTACTACCATTGCCTTGTAATTCTTACATTAGCTTCTAAAATAGTACTGTGATATGGCCTGTGCTAAGAAGCAGTTGTTAACTGTTCCTGATAGTAGCAAAACAAATTATTGTCCCATTAGTACAGACAACAGTTTGGTTATGGCGCATTTCTGTGTAAATATGGAGCACTTCCACAATCACAATAGACACTTTTTCATATAAGGACAAGCATGCAATGCAGTTAGAATCATAGTGCATTGTGTTATGGATCCAAGAGACTTGCCACTTGTCAAGAAAGTCAGGTCTCTGCTGACAGACAAAGTTAGTATGTTGGAATAAAATGCTGTTCCACAGCTGTTTGGGAATTATTTTCTCAATAGAACTTTCTAATTAGCAAGGGGTTTTTTAGTCTATTCTCAGCAGATGAAAGAGACAGGAAGCAAAAGACAAACACCTGCTCTCAAAGCTTTGGCTGGAGCAAAGGGAGATGGGGATTTAATGGCTGACATACATAGAAAGTAGTTAAACATAGGAAAAATGTCACATCCAGCCAGCTGTCGGGATGAAGTAACTTTGTTCAGAGACTTCATGGAGATTCTTTCCACCAGCTGACATTCCAGACAGTTAACCACATTACTGAGGGAAAAATGGATTTGTTCAAGTGTTGTTAAAACTTTATTTTACAAAATATGCACACAATTCTACAAGAAAAAAAAAGGATTAATATAAGTCAAGAAGGTAATTTAAAACACTTCATGATTAATTGCTAAAAAATCATTTTACTGACTGCAATTTGTCAGGTTTAGAATCAAAAACCAAAACAATACTATAGTGGAATGCAGGACAAATTTGAATAGTCTCAGGATTCATATTGCATTCCTAGCTAAAAACAATTGTTCCAATAACGGGAATCAGTTATTTATGATTCAGTGCTTTAGATAAGATGGCAGTCATTATTCTGCTTCAATTCATGCTGTTTCTTATTGAAAATTAAATGACCAGAAAAACAAAATCTAACATTAATCAGATTTTTCTGTTATGTATTTTCACAAAATATAAATATATTCAGCATGGTGAATTAGGTAGGAAATATAGTTGTCCCTGTTCCAGATGATGAGAAATAGTATCACCGAAAACTTTTCTACATTATAGTTGTTTCATTAATTTATACTGAGAAATTGATATTTATCTGATTTACCTTGATTAAGTAACCCTATTATATCCTGGAATTACAGTTATTTTTGTTTTTCACTTTTTAGTTTTTGTATTGTACATTTTAACACCATTTTAGATAAAATGTCAAAACATACAGTACTTCTTCTAAGCACAATCCCTGACTTCATTTAACTAATGGAACTTATCTGATCTAGCTTTTATGCAGTCCCTAGGCTCTATTTCCAGATGAAATAAACTTCTTTTCAATTTTTTCAGTAGTAGCATGCCCAGCTTCTTCAGAATCAAGACCCATTCAAAAAGAAGAGAGGTACTACCTAAGAAAAATCTAAAAAGAAATCTTACAGTCTTGTTTAATGTCATATAAATAAACCAGAAACCTTTCCTGTTCTAACTAAACTGCATTGCCACTACATATAATAGATTGCTGAACAATTAAAATCTGACATAAAAGATATATCTTCAAAATGAAATAATTATGAGAGCAAGAATTTATTCTGAGTACCAGAACTTGATGGAGTTCATGGCCCTTCTACACAAAAGTCCACTTTATGGTTTTGGGAATATGTAAAACGATGTAAAAATGATGTTGAGACTCTAGATCAGACATGTCAAACTTGCAACATCATGTGACATCAAGCAACATATTGGAACTTTTTCCCCATTGCCGGCAATGGGATAAGCGCGGTTTCCTTGTGACGCAATCTGGCCTGCGGACGGGCAGTTTGACCTCCCTGCTCTAGAAAGAGTACAGAGAAAAGCAACAAAGATGATCAGGGGACTGGAGGCTAAAACATATAAGGAACGGTTCCTGAAGTTGGGGATGTCTAGTTTAATGAAGGAAGGGATGAGGGGATGACATGATAGCAGTATTCCAATATCTTAGGGGTTGCCACAAAGAAGAGGGAGTCAAGCTATTCTCCAAAGCACCTGAAGACAGGACAAGAAGCAATGGATGGAAACTAACCAAAGAGAAAAGCAACCTAGAACTAAGGAGAAATTTCCTGACAGTTAGAACAATTAATCAGTGGAACAACCTGCCTCCAGAAGCTGTGAATATGCAACTCTGGAAGTTTTTAAGAAGAGACTGGACAGCCATTTGTCTGAAATGGTATACGGTTTCCTGCCTGAGCAAGGGTTGGACTAGATGATCTCCAAGGTCCCTTCCAACTTATTATTGTTGTTATTGTTGTTATTAAATATTTGGCAAGAAGTCCTAACATTTCAAATGAGGGAAACTGAAACTTTACTACATAGAAGAGGCACACATAACAACTGATTTTAATAGATTGTCTATTTTTGTATTGAAGGATAGGCAATGTTTCAGAGAGAATAATTAAGTTTTTAACTCATAGAGAAAGTTAAATTTTATAAAGGGTTTGAAAGAAAGCCAAAAAAAATTGGGAGGCAATAGACTATATATTGTCAAAAGGGCTCATATTGTAATAAGCCAGGAAGCTAAATGGTCTTTAGCTAGATTATTTTGTTTTTAGAATAATGAAAGAAAACAAATCTTTTCCAAAAGCTTGAAACACCTGGGTATTTACTGCTATTTACAAAAATCTATAGAGAACTTAAACAGCACACAACCTGGCCATTGAAGAAGTTTTTCTTCCCAACTATAGTCATTTTAACCCTTTTGTGCTTGTTTCTGGAGTTCTGCAATATGATGTAGTATGCATCTTCTCTGTGATTTATCTGATTTATAGACGTTCCAGTAAGTTGGCAGTAAATTCTAAGTAATGTCAAGGGCCATCTTTCAAAGAGGTTTCTTCCCATTTTTTTCTTTGACTTGAAAAAAAATCCAAGATCTAGTAAAGAGAATGAAAATGGAAATAGGAGGTTGCAGCCATCAGTTAATTTCAGATATTTTTTCCACCATTTCCACTTTGATATTGTGAGAAGTAGATAACAGAAAAATACACAAATCTGCACCCTCAATATGACAGACAAGCATCAGATACTGAATATGAAATGTACACAAGTGAATCATTTTGTACCAAGACTGACTCATTCTTCAAATAGAATTAAGACACTTAAAACTGTTGACGGACTTCATCTTTAGAAGTGTTCTTAACAAAATTACTGATAGACTTCCAAGAAACAACTTAATCTTTCTCTGAACCCTCTAATCCCTATAGATACTTGCAGTATGTTAAACTCTTCTGCCAAAACTCTTGCCTTCAGCTCTGTTCTAGTTTTGTGAATTTAGAAAAACAAAACCCCAACACACATACATGCACACACATTGTGGAATTTCTAAAAATAAAAGATTTGCAAAAGTGCAAGCAATTGATTGGAAATATTCTTGAAAAAAACTATTTAAACATAATATGGGTTCAGGAAAAGAATTCAAATGCTAATGCAGAAAACAAAAAAAGGCCAACAATCAGACAAAAATTTAAATAAAAATCAGGGTAATGTAACTTTAGATAGATATGTGTCACATAGTTGAATAGTTTTTGTCTCTAAACTATACAAAGAATTCCTTGCAGAGTGAATAGCCAGAATGCATGCATATTAAATTTTAGTAGGAGATTTAAAGTAATGTTTGTGATCAGAAAAAAGTATTTTTGTGAATATTTTCTATTGTTTTTGCCCAATGGTGATAAATTATCTATTTCCATATCCCTAGATTATCTACTTATTATATTTTTAATGAGTAATTCCACTTTTTTAATAATTATAAGTAGGTAATCTAGGGATATGGAAATAGATTTATCACCACTGAAATATAAAATGATTTGATCCAATCCAACCGGGTGAGCTTTAAATTTAAAAAGCTACATTATAAATGCTTACTGAAGGACAAAATATCTGACTATCTAAAAAAATCCCAACTTGAAATATATCTAAATAAAATGATTTATCCCATTATGACAAATAGGCCAATGTTATCCCAGCATAAACAGTATTACTTTAATCTCAGTGAATGCCCAAAAAATATTTATAAAATTATACACTATTTCTATGATAGCCTTCAGCCAATAAGCCTCACAAAGATGCTCACTATAGAGGCAGAATCAGATATAAACATACCAAGTACAGATTAAATTGGTATAAACATACCAAGAACAGGTACATATTCTTGTTTTCAGAAGTTAATGTTGCAGCGTATAGAATGGGAAAAAAGTAGTAGAGCTAATAGACCTGTCAAGGACAATCTGAAGAAGTAAAACCAAAAATCTTGGCTGATGACATCTGACAGAAATGAACCCAAGTACACAGGTTTACATTAGAGAAGAATTTGTCCTAATGCCTGATGCTTAGCTGCAATGATTATATGGTTCCTAGCCTTGATTTATACGGTTTATTTAAAACAACCATAAATCTACAGTACTACTTCCAACTACAAATGAAATACATCAAAATAATACTGTGAATCAGTTTGGGTTTCAGAATATATGAAAAAGAGCTTTTTTATCCATCTGGATTATAAAGGAGGGTGCTAGTTTTCTTATCTCAAAGTAAAGTATAGTTGAAAGAACCAGCATTTAAATCACCAGGCACTGCAATCCCCTTTGCACTTCTTGGTTCTGATTTCTTCAGTGTCTTTGAGGACATAAATAACTTATCTAAGTATTAGGAAGTTTGGCTGCCTGAGAAAGCTTATCAATTTTAGTTTTATGGACTGTTTGCTGATAGAAACAAGAGAAATCTACCCTCCCTTGATAGGGAAACCTTCAAAAAGCTCTGGAATGCATTGTCTGGAATTTTTGGTATCTGGAAGTGTCAAGAGAGCAGGGTTTTTTTTCCTTCTCAGATGTCACAGTGTGACTTAAATTAGAGCCATCTGCTTTGCATTCAACTTTCTAGAGCCATCCTTCATTTTTAAACACTTCCTGTTGCTGACAGCACAGTTCCTCCTTGTTTCATTCCACACCAGCACTTTTGCTCATCCAAAAGATTGGAAGAGGCTTGCATTTTTCCCCTCTTAGGAAATTCTTCCTTCCTTCCTTCTTTCCTTTCTAGTTATGTAATGCCTACCTGATTCTTTGTAATACTTGTTTTATTTATCTCATTGCCATTCCCTCTTCACAAACTAAAATATATACACCATCTGATTGGCTTGTATTTTTTTTAACAAATAAATGCCAATCCTGTCTGGTGTCCAGTAAAGGTTTTGCAAGAACTGAAAATTCCATGTAGCCAATTCACTGAATCTGCCTGAGGTCATAGCTTTAGCCCAGAGAATCACACTAGTTACTCCCAGATGAAACGAAAGGAAAAAAAGAAAAAAAACTGTTATATATTAACCACCAATCACTTGGTTATATAAAGTTTTTCTGGGCTCTGAAAGTCACTCACTTTTGTGTGTATGTGGACATACATAGGTAGGGAAGTTTATACTGCTTTTACCAAAGAGTAGTACTGGCAGTCTAAGAATGCTAGTTCATTTTGTTCACACGTGTGTTATCCACAGTACACCACAGGGGGTAAACTAGCTTTGCACCAGCTGGCTAGCAGCATTTGGGAGATGTCGGGTCATCCAGGCTTGGTGTTCTTTCAAAGTGACAATAAAGTTGTTGTTGTTGTTATTGTTGTTATTATATTATTATTATTATTATTATTATTATTATTATTATTATTATTGTTACTATATGCTCAGTTTTCCCATTGAAATGGTACCTATTTATCTACTTGCATTTTTACATGCTTTCAAACTGCTAGGTGGGCAGGAGCTAGGGCAGTGGTGGCGAACCTATGGCACAGGTGTCAAGGCGGCACTCGGAGCCCTCTCTGTGGGCACACATGCTGTTGCCCCAGCCTTGCCTCCCCCCATGACCCCCTCCTCACCAGCAGCCGCCCTGGAGGAGAGTTGCCCCTGAGCATGGCCCACACAGAACAGCACAGCCAAGGATATGGCAGCCAGGCAGCATAGACAAGACTCTGTCCTCACGCCCCATTGCATGCAGTTGATGCTGTGGAGCACGGGCAGAGGGCGTGGCTGCCATGGTGCTGCTGGGCTGCCTGGGCGATCTGCAGCGGGCTCTGGAGGCAGTGAGTGGTCCTGAGGGCAGGCAGGGTGAGGGGGGGCAGGGGTGGAACAGGGGTGGGGCCAGTTTTTTGGCACTCAGTCTCTAAAAGGTTCACCATCACTGAGCTAGGGGCAAATGACAGGAGCTCACTCTGCCACATGGTGCCATGGGCTCAAACCACCAGAGTGCCAACCATCTCTGACCAACAAATCCAGCATCTTTAAGCTGCTGAGCCACTGTGCCCCCTGGGTTACTCACTTATTGTGGCTGATGTGAAGGCCATGGTAATCTAGAATGATTAATTATCCTATCCTGCTAGAGTATATCCTGACACCGAAACTGCACCATGCTAACACCCAGAGAGACAGGAAAACATTTTGCAGATAATGTTGGTTCAGAATAGGAGACCCCATTGGCAATTGCTGACAGCCCAGTTTCTCAGCAACTTTGCAGGGCTTGATGGATACCGGCACTCAATAACTAATGAATAGGTCTTTACCTATCAAATTCAGCAGCCCATAGCAGAATGGCTATGGAGAGGTGAAGGTTATTCTGGCCCATCAAAATTCAAAAATTAGCCCATGGCACACCTTGAAGTTTTCCAATTGGAATGGGAATTGGATTTACCATAGCAGTTCTTCTCATCTTCACATCCTGCCAACTGTAGCTTGAAAACAGTTAACACTTCACTGATTATAGAACTGATAACATTTTGGGGGCTGGGATTTGCATAATCTGGGCACTGCCATCAAAGGCCATTTTGATTGAACAACCTTTTGAAGTGCCAGTTGGAAGTTTTAAAATGCAATAGACTTGTAATGAATTAGTGCTTTCTTGAAGGAAGTCCTTGTAGGATGCTATAAGCTAATATTCCCACGCTGTCTTCAGGAAACTGGAAAACATTTTTCACTCTTTTTCAATTAGGCTGTTACATACTTCAAGATGCATCTCTTTCTCCTCCCCAGGGTACTACTACTACTACTACTACTACTACTACTACTACTACTACTATTATTATTATTATTATTAAATTTGATATTATTTATTTTCCTTCTTTCTGAATATCACTCTTTCCACTTCAACATGTAAATCAGTTTCAAAAACATTTGAATCCCAGAATAATTTTGCCTTTTCAATGCACAAAAAAACTTGCATGTCACCTTATTCTTGATGACTCTGAGGATTCAAAATAATCCAACAATGGAATTACAATATAGAGGTTAACAGGATTTTGGGTACAACTTCATTCCAGATGGCAGGCACTGCTACAGAGATGCATTTCCAGAGTCCTAAGAGATATTTTTTAATTGAAGGAAGTTGGAGTGATCCAACCCTGTGGAACTGAATTATCTGGGAAGTTCCACAGATAACCAGGTCCTATGCCATTCAGAGCTTTGTAGGTTACAACCAATTCTTTGATTCACACCCAGAAGCAAACCAGCAATAAGTGCAGCTTTTGAAGCTGAGGTGTTATATGCCATTACTGCTCATGCTGCTGCATTCTGGGATAGTTGAAGTTTCTGGTGATCTTCAAAGGAGGTTCCATGCAAAAAACATTGCAATAATCAAGTTGTGAGTGCTAGGGACCAAGTGACTACCTAAGAGAACACCAGACTAGGAAAGGGCACAATTATGCACCAGATGAAGTTGTACAAAGACCTTTTGAGCCATAGCTTACACTTGCTCTTCAAGTAGGACTTGGGAGTCCAGGAAGATCCCTAGATTGCATAGCAAACTTTGAGTCAGTGTTGGCTCCTAATAACTGCTTGAACAATCCCAAAATCATCCAGCTGGCTTCATGCTTATGGTGGTGTGAGGAGTCATAGCCTTCAGGTGTTTAGCTTGTTGCCTTAATAATGCTATCCCATTAGATTATATGTTAATATTGATATTAGCATAGATTGATATTGTAATAAAATTCGTATTCTAGTAATATTATAATTCAATGGCAATCCTCTGTGACTTTTTCATAGGAACTGTCCACATGAAAAAAAATTGTTATGAAGCTGCACTGATCTATTTTCAACATATCTATCTGCTGAATAGTTTTTCTAGCAGTAAAAATGTTTGATTTTTTTTAACCAACCCATATTTTTTTCTGTAAAACATGGATTAGATTTAGCTCAGTATACTTATGAAAACAGATGTATTAATTCACTAGACCAATTACACATGAAAATTATGGGCAGTAAAAATATAACTGCAGTGCTAGAGACTTTATAAGTGCTAAGGTAAAGAAATTAAAAATTGCTGAACATGTTAACAAAGGTCAGTGCAATAACAAAGAATTATGCAATGTAAGAGGACTCAATTAGGTTCATGCATGAACCACAACTTTTAATTTCCTGGTTTTTAAATATTTGGAATCGAAGCCATACCACTGCATGGCCACCAGAGAACAATAAAAAAGCAATAAACAGATTATTTTTGAGAGATGTGAAGTGGCAGATTTCTACTCAGGAAAAAATGTTTACAAATAAATCATAAACATCCTTTGGAAGGGAAACATCATAGTTATAAAAGTATTATTTCTAATAAAAAGGGGGGGAGCTTTTGTTATTTTTAGCCAGGAAATTTTCACTTGCAAATTTTACTAGTTTTCTATAACACTTGTTGTCCTGTGTCATTCAAAAATGAAAGAAATATTCTGGACTTTACCTAGAAAGAAGCATCAAAATATATTTTACTTACATCTTGTTTATGGATGTTTGTTATTTAAGAGGCATCTTCTCCTTTTTATTAGGTCTTGCATTCTAAAACTGTTTGAGTTACAGATACAGCATGTATTATTTTGGCACATGAAAAAGAATAATGTTGGTATCCTTCCCTTATATGTTTACTAAGTTATTTGGATATGATTTGCTGCCTTACCAACTGATTATTTGAAAAACAACTTTTTCAATAGTCATTTTTCGTACTATGCAACTCCATGAGACACCAGACATATATAAACTAGCAAGATAAATCATACAAATAGCATAGCTGAATTACATAACCAGTATTGCAGAATCAAAAATGACCATTAGAATCCTGTTGAATTGGACCAAGTTTTGCCTAAATCTATTATTATTTATTAAATGAGATTGAATAATCATTTAGAAAAATATAACCTAATGAGTTAGATTCCTTTTTTCTTGTTTTTGTTTTCTTCCTTGGCTTTTTTTATTTAGACTGTAAATAAATCAAACTTCACTGATTAGTGATGTTCATTTAAGGAATGTTTTGTCTTCTTTCTGTCACCAGTTGATCCACTTAAATACAATAAAATGTTTTCTCAGTCCATATTTACTTCAGATTGTCAAATTTAGGAATAAATGAGAACTTTAAGTAGAAATATTTAAAATCTTCATTTCTTATACTTTATACCAGTTTTAAATAATAAAGCAATATTTTTGTACATTACATATTTCTTGACAAACTTGTTATTCCTGGCAAACTCCAATCAAATGCTATTTTAGTTCAATTCCATAGTTTGTAGTAAGGGCAAGTAACAACCTGTGAATATACAAAATAGCCCTACATATTTGCAATGTGATTATTTCATCTCCATGTTAGCTCCATGTTTTGCAACTTTAGTTTCCTCTTCTTCAAGTGTGAACATGCACATTCAGCTGTTGTTTTCACATTAGTTCATTCTCTCTGTGTGTGTCTGTCTTTCTCTGTCTCTCTCTCCCTCTTTTCTCTCTGTCTCTCTCTCTCTTCTTTTATTCACTGTCTGTTTTTGTTAGACTTATCTTTCACCATGTTTCCTTAAGCTTAGATTGAATGTTTTACAGACATGTGCCTACTTGACATGACCTTGTTTTGTAACTTCCATTGATTCAAGACTTTTGGGACCTACTATCTTAAATCAGAAAGGTTTTTAAATCTGAACCTCAACACAAGCTTCTCACTCTCCTGAGACATCTCCAAAACAAGCAAAGGCATTCTTTAATTTGAATTAAAGAAAAGGATTGAAATAGAAATAAACAAAAGTAGCACCAGTTTATACAACTACAGATAGGTTCAGAGCCATTTAACATCTGAATGGAGAATCATTTGGGAAGTGTAGCCTGAAAATCTGAAAAAAAAAATATGGAAGAAGTTAGAAGAAAATCTTTATGTTAAGAAAACCACTTAGATTGTCCACACACATTATCGGGAGTTCATCCCACCTTGAAGGCAGCTTTACTCTGTTCATATTAAAAAAAAAGATTATTACTGGTTAAAATTATAATACACAGAATGATAATATGTCTACAAATAATACCAGGTATTACTCGAATCACTCAGATCTCAGTGTCAGCATCAGTTTCTAAAAAAGAGCACAAATATTTCCAAATCTTTGAATTTTTGTTTTGTTTACAATACTATACAAACGCTTAAGCTTGAAATTTTCAGTCAGTACATTACATTTAATCTTGGTTATCTTATTACTTTTTCAACTATTTATATGTTGTATAATTAATTATTATTTTAGATTTACATGCCATCCAATTCTTAGCAACTCTGGGCAGTTTACAAATTAGTAAAAAAAAATATTAGGGCAATAAAACAGCACAAAACAAAAAAGAACAATGATGGCTCACATAAACATGTTCTTACGTATCCTTGGGTGTACAGGGACATAGTATATATTACATCCATCTATTGTGCTAATAATTTAGGGTTGAACTTTGTAACCAGTTTTGGGAAATTTCACTACTCCAATCAATTTATGCTCTCCAGGGAAGACTCACCTATCCTGGCCCTCATTCCTCTGCAGAAAATGTGCAGCAAGAGTCTAAACCAACACCAGATAATACTATCACTATCATAGCAGTCAAACAATAGCAAGGGGATCACTTCTATGAATCCTGTGGTTTTCCTTTCAAGATGAAAGTCAGAAGAATATAATCTGTTTCAAAGCTTTCAAAATAATGTGGGGATGGCCTATGAAATTTCACTGCTTCTCAGCTGAATATTGAAGGCATCTCACAAATCCAAAAGCAGTTTCTAACATTACTTTGAAACCATCTGGGTCAAATAAGTACAATTTCTGATACATAGAAAGGTGGCTAAAACAAAATTCAGGTAGTTACTCAGAATTAACTGACCTTGAATTAACCAAATACAATTGGAAAAACTGGAATGGGAGATGATATTTTTACAATTTATTGCAGCTTCTTCTCACCAAACAAAAGCTGCCCAACACATTGATACAAAATAATCAGCAAGCAACAAATGGATACAAATTCTTGTGCCAGATTCCAAATGATAGCCCTTGTTGCCCTGATACAGTATTTCAAACTGCACACACTCACATCACTGTTCAGTAGATGTGAAGGGGAACTGTTATCAGTGGTCATCAGTCACTTATAGACTGGTTACCTTGGCAGTGATGGTGATGTTTGATGAACTGCTATCTATATATACAGTAGTCTGTCAACCTTGGCAACAGCACTGGACCAGAATTAGGTTGCTATGTTTTGACATGTAACATGTCTTGACATGTTACCTCAGATAACCATTGGAAAGCTAAATGTTTGTTCAATAGTAGCAAAGCAATGAGATCTCTTGTACTTTTCCAGTCAATCTAATTGTAGATACATCTCTGTAAATTTGGTTTTCATTTAGAACAGTGGTTCTCAATCTTTCTAATGCCACAACCCCATAATACAGTTCCCCATGTTGTGGTGACCCCCAACCACTTATGCATCACCGGGTGCCAGGGGCGTGGCCAAAGAAAAGGGGGAAAAATGGCAGACAGCCTTGATTGGCGACCCCCGTAAAATGGTCGTTCAACCCCAAATGGGGTCCCGACCCACAGGTTGAGAACCACTGATTTAGAATGTTGCATACAGTATATTGCTTACAATCATGTAGAAGCTTCATATCTGCATTTTTGGCCAATGCGTATAAAATTAGCAAATAAATGTCTTTATAGGTAAGATCTCACCCTTCTTCATGTGTGTGTGTGTGTGTGTGTGTGTGTGTGTGTGTGTGTATACAGATATATTTTAAGATGATAAAAAAGTAAGCAGAATTCTGTACTTGAAGGTGCTCAGAGATATCATTCCTTAGACATCATTCCTTCTTTAGTTGATAAAACTCAAAGCATGCCCATCCTGACTGACTGGATTGGACAGTAGAAACAACTGAGATTTCTGAAGTAATCCAGCCCCAAGCCACAAAAGGCTTTAAAGGTGAGAATCAGCACCTGAAATATCCCAGGAAAGACACTGGCAACTAGTACTGCTCATGGCTCTGCTCCAAGATTTGTGTCCAAAACTGAGTGGATCTAAGTGATTTTATCTGACAAATGACTAGTATAATCTCATAGAGACTACTATCCTGAATTCTTAACTGATGTTAAACCAAAACCTAGCCGGGCATATCTCAGAAAGAAGAAATCCCTCTTTGTCCCAGCTCAATTTCAGTAATGCATGCCAGGTTGGCCCTCTCATCCATGGATGAGGGTGGCCTTATTACAGACCAACCTGGTAGCAGTAATATTGTTTAACAATTGTTCTATTTTTCTTCATTGGGTCTCTATCTGTGATCCATTAAATGCTGAAGAAGTTATATGTTGTCTCCTCATTGTGATGTGCTGGAATATGTCCAAAACATCTGAAACCCCATTAAAATGGAGATCAAAAACAACCAATCTTGACAGATTATGCCTTATAATTGTTCTTGAAGCCACTTCCTTTTACTGTACAAAATTCTTTCCTGTATGATAAGACACAGACCTCCAGTTAGGAAGCAGTTTATTGTATCAAACACACTGAAACAATATTAGCATGAAAAAGCTTGTTCACATTACTAACATCTGTGATAGTTATGGCTACCAGGTTTGAGCTACAAAAATGTGAATGTCCATCCAGTGGTAGCAGATGGACACATTAAAAGCTTAAATGTCGTTTAGTCATTGACCATATTTCTGCATTTGTGTATATACACACATACACATTCAAATACACACCCATGCAATTCAATATAAAGCTATTAGTCTGTTTTTGGGGAGCCTCCTCAATTTGTTTTTCATATTTCTTTTTCTTCTCATAGGTGTGTTCTGTAGATTCAAAGTCTAAATTTCAATATGTGATCAGCTAGCATTTGTTGAAATTTAGAAAACTGATGACATGATATTTAGTTAATAATTATTTCCTTTCAATTAACTGATACATTTTAGTGCTGCTATTATTAACACAAATTATGCCCCTTTTAATATCTAATTTTTTGATGTGAAGGTGATTGTGTAATAGTTTTAGAAAGTAAGTTAGCTAGAACAGTAGTTATTTTCTTCACTTCCAGGATAAATACTTTCTGGCCAATTTAATAGAAACTTTCACAGCTATAGCAGATGGTAAAGGTGATAATAGAGAGTCTCAAGTTTTCTAACTTATCTTAATACATCTAGTATTTTTTTTTTAAAAAAAAAAACACACAATCCCAAAAAGATCCACATCATCTAAGACATGATTATTTGTAGATAATTGCTTTTAAAATGTTAACTAGGTTTCATTGGGGAAGCAACAAGCAAGATGAAGCAATTCAAATAGAGAAGGCCATATTATAGAAAATAAATCAATAAATGTTTTCCTTGTATTGGATTAGTGTTATCTAATTAAGTAATAAATTAAAGTATTCCATTAAAAACATCCAACTACACAGATTTTTCAAAGGACTGCAACAGTTCATAGTTGTATTCCATTCCTGCTACAATCTGGACACATTTTTTAAAATCCCATATAATTAAAATATAAATATACATCTAACATCTCATATTAAACCTTTCTTCAACAGTAGATTCTAAATTTGCAATGATATGTAAAAAATTAACTCAATATATTTAGAATATCTATCTTTGTACTAAAGGTTACAGCATTTATAAAAAGCTAATTCATACTTCATTGAATTCACTTGGTCAAAAAGGTAAAATAACAATCTTATCTTGTGGAGAAACATTCCTTCCTCAAATCCAAACTCTTCTTACATTTATAGCCAAGAATTCCTTGATTTCTTTTGTGCCCAAAGTAAAAGACAATAACTCACCTTTATTGCAATGAGGATCTGCATAGTATTTAAATGAGGAATTGCTTTACTAATTCTTTTAGCAGTGATGAAGTCCAGGTGGACTTGAACAGCCATCTCAGTGTCAAGATGGGAGACAGACTTCCTCAGTTTCACAACTGATCTGTTGATAAATGGGAAAATATCAGAGATTGAGCTATTAAAGTGAATGATGTGGGAGTCAGAAAGTTAAATAAAATAGCTCTCAGGGTTTTAAGGATGTCTCAAGGAACATCCTTAATGATTAGTGTCCTTAATCATTAAATATGATTAAACATGTAACTATAGATGTTTCAATATTTTCAAGAAAAGGGGAAAACTAACAGTTATAATGAATTAAGTTTGAAGGTTTTTTTTCTCTATATTTACTATCCTGTGACAATTACCGGATTACACACATTTGAAAATTTACACTGATTTTTGCCTACTTATTCTCTATTTCCTAATTTAATCAAAAGAAATATGCAGTTATTCTATGAAAATAACTTCCTAACAGGATTTGGTATATTTCTTTTACAAAGAATTTCCATAGAGTAGTCAAAAGTGGAACATCTATATCAAAAAATGGATTTAGAAGAAATAAGTTCCATTACTTTTAAACCATAGTTAAAACTGGTTATGCAAAACGTGAGGAATGTGGACTGAAAAAAATGAAAGTAAATTCTGTAAATTAAAGACAGTGAAGCAAATCCTCCCCCCATAATGCTTCCAGTAGACTGGAGATAATAATAATAGATTTTGGAGCAATCAGATAATTAAAGTAAAATAGTTGAAATTAAAATCGGAAAAGCTACTTAAGTTGTTCATGATGTTCAAATAACAAAGTCAGAAATGTTAACTAACTCTGGAGATCAAAGGAACAAAATCAGAATTAATTGAAGAAAAATGTTACAAATTAACAGGTGTCTATAATAGGCTATGGGATACTTGATTGGAATATATTGCCTATATGGGAGGTTCCATTTTTTTATCTTTTAAATTTATTTTGGGTGCGTTTTAATTGGTTTTAACTTTTTAAAATTGTTTTATTGTGTATGCTGTCTAGAGTCACTGAGATGAGCAGCTATATAAATATAAACAGTAAATCATAAAGCAATAATTTTTAACATGAGGTATATTGAGCAATATAAAGTATCTCAAATAGATTAACTTAATGTGTCCAAAATCCAGGACCCATTACTCCTGTGGGTTTAAAATTTGACAAAGTTGTGATCACTTCAGCATCACATGCCTTCTAACTACACTTCCCAGAACCTATAAATTTGATAAACAATGATTGGCTGCTTTGGAACTGAAGCTGAATCTGAAATCTGTGAATAGCAACAGATGATAAGGGAAAGATGAAAAGGCAACTTCCATGCCTGCTGGCCAGAAAGAATAGACTTGGGTGTCCTGGCAGTCAATGGGTAAGCTCTCTTCTTTCCTGGAAAGAGTGGTTTATTGGGGCCAAATGAGGGTAAAGAGCAGTAGTGCAGTTTTTCTCGTGGTCTGGGCTCCCTTTGTTCACCCTTTCCCTAGTAAAGTGGCAGGCAGTTCCATGGCTCAGCCAAGGAGACAGAGTGATTTCCAATGCTTCTTGCCATCAAGAAGCAACATCAAAGGGGAAGCCAGCAAGAAATCTGCTCCCATTCCCACTTTTTTTTTGCTTACCCATGTTCATTCTGATTTTCTCTTTAGTTAAGGAAATATCTCTGAAAGGATGGCACAGTGGGTCATGGATTGCCCAGCAATATTTAAAAAATGATTTAAATTAAGCTGCAGGAAACTATCAGCATATATAAGATCAGAGTTTCAAATTTTAGACCATTCTTTCAAAAATACTAGCAGGAAAGGCTGAGGCTCCACGTCTCTGTGGTTGGAATTTAAGTGTACATGTGAATCATAAAAGTAATCTTTTAGACAAACCTCAGACATGAGATAATTGCTTGTAATAATTTCATTCCACATGGTTTTTGTTTACCAGATATCTGAACAAGCAATGAGAGAGGATTGGGAAAGATGGACAGACTAACTGCTTAACTTTCTTTGCATTCACAATAAAAATTAGACTAAAAAACTGCAACTCCCTCACCTTTTTTTAATTAACAAACCCATAAATCCAATTCATTTTTCCATTTTCAGAAAAAGTCCACAATGGATTTCCAGTATTTTATAAAAGTACTTGTTGTCTTATCCTTGATCGAATTGGTCAATATCATAAGTTCTGCTACCTTCACAATCCATTCCTCCCATTGTGGGTATTAAAATATTTTTCCAATTTGTGCATATATTTAATTTAAATATATAGAAAATGTTGATTGGCATTAATTTTAAAATAATCTTTAAATTCTTACTTTTCTTTTGATCCCTCTATTTGTTGTTGTTTTTACAAAATCTGATTTCTTTAAAATATAAGAATGGAGGAAAAGATAGCATACTATCCATAAAATTTCTACAGGTAAAGAGTACCAAAAACAAAGTATTTGGAAATGCCAAGAAAAGCAAGTAATGCAGGCCTTCCAGAACAGCTGTTGGCAATCTCTTTTCCACAGGACTTGAACAATCATAATGGTTTTGGTCAATTTCCAAAATGATCAAGTTCCTCACTACTATATATCAAGTCAATCTACCACAAAACCCAGCTCTTCCCTGGAAGGAAAATGAATACGGAAGAGGTTTTGTCAGAGCTTATTTGGTTTTAAAAGTAAGAGGCCCTATTAGTGGTATGTTTTGAATATATAATAGCTATGGCCAGAATACAAATGCCACAGCTTTAAGAGATGGTTTTGATTGCTGACTTTACAGTTTCAGATAAGTCTTCCTGATGGAACTCTGGCAGAAAAAGAAGTAAATGTTTATCAATTAAAAAAAGAAAGTCCAACTTTGCTATCTTCCACATCTGAGTACTTGTTTTGGAATGGCATGTTAGAAACCACATTCCAAAGCTAGGTAGGGCCAGTACAGGTGGGCTTGGGATAACTTTAGTCAATATGATTGTCCCTAGGTGATTGAAAATTTCCTCCTTTTTGTAATTAAAGATTACAACTCTAAGGCAGATTTTGTGGTAATGGGGGATGTTTCTTGGATTTTGTTCAAAGATTTGAACATATGTTCCTGTTGTTTATTTTTAGAATTTCTAGTTTTTAAAAAATGGCAGATGATGATGGGAAAGATTAACAAATAGCATGTTTTTAGGAAAATAATGCTATGCTAGAAATGGAAACATTTCCAATTTGGTTATTTAATAAAGTCTAAAATTGTTCTTATCAGTTAACAGCCATTCACTCTGTTGAACTTTCTTCCAAATGTTTTGTCAATTTTAAAATCATGTTGGTATATCTGAACTTGCCCAGAACTCATAATCAGTCCATCTCCATATATGTAGGTACAGTATAAAAATGATTATGCATGTCTCTCTGTGTGTGCATGCGTGTAAGCACTTGTGCATGGGAAAGTATACACAGACAGTCACACTCATTCCATCTACAAATAAAAACAGCATACTTTAATGACATACCCTCTAAAAAATGTAACATAGTTTTCAAGAGGAAAAAGAAGATATTCGAATGCCAGAAACGGAATTCTGCCAAAATATTTTTCAAAGCACTTAAAAAGCCTGAAGGTTGAGATAGGTACACAGTGATCTTCACCTGCTTCCAAATGTTTGTTCTTAATAAATACCAAAGTTGAATGGAACCTTTCTAACACACATGCATAAAAGAGGGAGGGAAGGAGGGAGAGAGAGAAATACTTTGTGATTTTAAAATCTTGTTGTGATTCTCTTCTGATATTCTTTAATATGTATCAACTACCTACTTTTTCCCATTAATATTGTTTTTAACACATACATTATACCCAGCAGCAGTTGCTGCCCCAGAGGGCAGGTTGATTGGCTCCACTAACTATGTGAATTTCAAAAAAAATCCTTCCCAGTCACGCAATACTCTCATAACATGGGTGCTATTTCCGGAAATTCTCTACTACGATGTGAATTCTCATTATAATATAGAACTTATAGGCATACAACTTACAAATAATTAAATCTTCTAATTCAACAGTACAGTATTTCAGATCATGTTTCAGACAACAAATATATATTTGCTGTGTTCAAAGAATTTTGTCCTAGGATTTTTACAAATGCATGTAGATGCTTAAACACTCCTGTTCAAATTGGATATTTCAATAAAGCCATGAATGAATAGAAGATAATTCCTCTGGTACAAATAAGCATGACAACTTTCTGCACAAAGAAATGTATATTTAGTTTTGTGAAGTTGTTTACAGATTCAGAATAAGAAAACAGTAAATTTGAAAATTAACTCTTTTCGGTCATTATTTTATAAGATGTTCTTTGACAGAAATTTGAGCTCATGAGTATTTTCTATAGTCATCTAGGACTTTTTTCTATTTGTGCTTTTGTATTTCACCCACCTTGGCTCCATCTCACTTTTTCTTACAGAAGTTTTGTAACTCAAAAATATTCTTGCATTGCCTCTTTAAGATTTTGATTACTATTCAAGCCTGGGGGCTGTGGAAATCATTTCAAAGGATTTGCCTTCATTTCTTGTGAATATTTAATGATTGAATTTATGCATGTTTCCTGTTGTCTTGCTGAAGATCCAAACTTTTTTCTTGCTTCAATTTTTTTACTATCTATCCAGTGAGGGAAAAAAATCTGTGCTAAAACTGCCTGAAAATCAACAGATCTGCAAGCCTGAAACTGTTGAACACTGCAAGTGATGGGCTCAAATATTTAATTGATACTGGAGAGTTTATAATCATGTCTTCAATGCACTATTGCTTATACAACTTTTTGCACTGGAAAATTTTCTTTGACCTTAATCAAAATTCCTCCCATAACTCCCCCCTCAAAAAAGCCCCTGTTGTAAACACAATAGATTTATGGTTGCAATTGTTACAGTTACATGTAAGGCACCAAACACACCTGGAACAAAAAAATGTCTACAAAATTATGTAATTATTCTTTAGTAATGACTATAATGGCTCTTATATAAATATAATTTGGGGTGTTGAATGGCACTATGCTTCCTAGACATTAGAAATGGAGTTGGTTTGTGTCTTTGTGTATGTGATTGTGTGTGTGTGTGTGTGTGTGTGTGTGTGGTGTTGTCCTGTGTTTTTGTTTTTCCCTATACGTTCCCAGCAGAAGAAGAACTTTTATGACCTCAGATTCAATGTCATGTAAGAGAAGTTTAGTCTTGAACAGTTTTTCATAGCTAGCACATAAAGTTATATATGCAATGCCAGCATCATCAGATATTATTTATAATCTCTGATAGGTATGTGTTTATCTTCTATGTCACATTTCAGATATTTTCACCATTATTGCTAGTATTACAAATCTTGTCACTGCACATTTTATCCTTCATTTTTTACACAGTAAAAGTGTGTAATTTGAACTATGGAACTGAATTCAGATTACATTGTTTATATTTTTTAAATTCTTGTCACTGCACATTTTATCCTTCATGTTTTACACAGTAAAAGTGTGTAATTTGAACTATGGAACTGAATTCAGATTACATTGTTTATATTTTTTAAATACTTGTTAAGCAATACCCATTTTATATTTGGATCCATGCAAATATGTAATTATTGGCTTTTTTGTCTTAGAAAACTGGCAACTCTTACATTGTGCGATTGTTTAAATGCTTTGTGTCTGCATCCAACAACTCAGTGAATTAATATTTAATGAAAATATTGTATCTGAAAGTGTGGAGGTTGTTGTTTGTAAAAAACTAAATTAAGCCTGTTTGAATTTTCATTATAATGTGTTTGTAGACATTGGTGAGCTGTGTTTAAGGAATGCCTTAGACTATTTCATGCCTGAAAATTAAAAATCAAATTGTTGTTGTTGTTGTTGTTGTTAATTGCGAAGTCATGTCTGACCCATCGCGACCCCATGGACAACACTCCTCCAGGTCTTCCTGTCCTCTACCATCTTCTGGAGTCCATTTAAGTTCACGCCTACTGCTTCAGTGACTCCATCCAGCCACCTCATTCTCTGTTGTCCCCTTCTTCTATTGCCCTCAATCTTTCCCAGCATTAGGCACTTCTCCAGTGAGTCCTTCCTTCTCATTAGGTGGCCAAAGTATTTGAGTTTCAACTTCAGGATCTGGCCTTCTAAAGAGCAGTCAGGGTTGATCTCTTCTAGGACTGACCAGTTTGAACGCCTTGTAGTCCAAGGGACTTGCAGGAGTCTTCTCCAGCACCATAGTTCAAAGGCCTCAATTCTTTGGCGCTCAGCCTTTCTTATGATCCAACTTTCACATCCATACATTGCAACTGGAAAAACCATGGCCTTGACTAAATGCACTTTTGTTGGCAGGGTGATGTCTCTGCTTTTTAGTATGCTGTCTAGATTTGCCATAGCTTTCCTCCCCAGGAGCAAGCATCTTTTAATTTCTTGGCTGCAGTCCCCATCTGAGGTGATTTTGGAGCCCAGGAAAATAAAATCTGTCACTACCTCCATTTCTTCCCCATCTATTTGCGAGGAATTGATAGGGCTGGATGCCATGATTTTGTTTTTCTTAATGTTGATATTCAAGCCAACTTTTGCACTCTCCTTCTTCACCCACATCAAGAGGCTCTTTAGTTCCTCTTCACTTTCTGCCATTAGAGTGGTATCATCTGCATATCTTAAGTTGTTGATATTTCTCCCATCAATCTTAATTCCAACTTTTTATTCATCTAGCCCCGCCTTTCTCATGATGTGCTCTGCATATAAGTCCTTTCCTAATTTTGAGCCAATCAGTTGTTCCATGTCACTGTTACTTCTTGACCCACATATAGGTTTCTCAGGAGACAAATAAGATGGTCTGGTACGCCCATCTCTTTAAGAACTTACCACAATTTGTTGTGATCCACACAATCAAAGGCTTTAGCATAGTCAATGAAGCAGAAGTAGAAGTTTTTCTGGAACTCCCTAACTTTCTCCATGATCCAGAGTATGTTGGCAATTTGATCTCTAGTTCCTCTGCCTCTTCGAAATCCTGCCTGTACTTCTGGTAGTTCTCGATCCACATACTGCAAGAGATATTTGACTGGATTTCCTGCTGAGGTTTAAATATTATATGCAGCATGATCTGGTGACAGGATTAAAAAAAACAACCCTCATGACATTTGGGGAGAGGGTTTACAAAATTCCTTAACAATTAAAAAAAGCATTAATAAGTAAATAGCTTAAGAAAAATTACTGATGCTTTGTCAAATATTCAACTGTAGCACAATGCAAAATAATTCAATGCAGTGTATAGGTCAGGTCAATCTATTTCCACATCAGCATTAAGTCCTAAGCATTAGAACAATATCTACTTTCATATGCCCATTTTTCTTTTGCAAAACAAATATTATCTTTGCACGCAAAATTTAATATTCAGCTTGTAATCTAACTGGACCATCACGGAATTCCTTATTAAAATGCAGAATGAAACACAGAGACATCAGATATTATTTCTCAACTCATATATACTGAGTTCATGATGTTTGTAATAAAGGTTTACCTCAGTAACAGTATTAAATTGATTCTTTCCTTCCTTATGCAAACTTGCAAGCTGCCCTTTGGGCTCATTTCTGAAGGTCAACTCAGCACCCATCAGAAAGAAGCCCAGACAGTTTTAGATAAGACATGTCCTACAGCTATACTCTTTTTTTTTTTTTTCAAGTTCTCTTTGTCCAGTATCCAGGAATGCTTCAGCCTTTCTTTTGTCAATTTGCTTGTGTTATACAGTGATATATAAACATGACAGAGGAAAATAAATAAAACGAGAGATTGGTGATGACTGCTTGCCCTAATTTTAACTGATATATTGGTAGGGGAAGGGATGATATTCAAATCACATTGGATTTCCATTATAAAATAAAAAGAACAAAAATGCAGCTATAATGTGTGTTCATTAAAACTACATTTACCCAAGAAACAACATTTTTTTAAACTGAAACTGTTAAAATTGGATGAAATATTGAATATATGAAAGCAAGTTTATAAAGAGGTTTAAGGCCTAAGGCAAGAAACCGGGAGACCAGGAATTCTAGTCCCATCTTAGACATAAAGCCAGTTTGGGTGACCCTGCTCTACTCAATCTCTCTCGGCCGTAGGAAGAAAGCAATAACAAATCACTTCTTAAATATTGCCAAGAAAACTGAAAGAACCAGACAAGGCAGTCACCAAGAGTCAACAGTGATGGAGGACACCCTTCAAAATATTTTATATGTGTGAATCAATCACCACCAGAAATAGATTAAGTCATCCATCCCTGTTAAGAAGTCTGATCATAAACAAGTAGGCAACTTTCTAAAAATAGATGAATATCTAAAAGATGGTGAAGTCCAAAAAGAGTGAAATGGGATACAAATTAAATAAATAAATATTTATATAAATAAATAGGTGTTTACAACTCAGTTTATATTTAAGAATTTAACCTAGGAATTAGAAATAAGTGATATTGAAATATTGAAATATTTTGATATTTCAAAAGAGTATTTCAAAAAAGATGCTTCAAAATATGCAGGAGTGCACGATAACACCTGTTAGCAATTCTTTGAAGCCACTGCACCCTTTCCTAGGTTCCTATGCTGGATCCCATAACAGATCAACAAACAGGCATAAGATACTTACTTCTTGGAGTTCATTTATATAATATGGGCCTTGAATTACTCTTGCTTTCATTTTTTATATCGTTTCCTTCTGCTTTATTTGTGTTACTGAGACTGATAGATAGAAACTCTGTGTGTAAATGTTTTAAAATTTATCTAAGCCATTTCAGGATATTTTTATTTATTTCTTTATTTGTATCCTGCCTATATTATTTTTACAAATAACTCAAAGGGGTGAACATATCCAATATATCTTCCTCCTCCTATTTTCCCCACCACAACAACCCATGTGGGCTGAGAGATAATGACTGATCCAAAATCATCCAGCTGGCTTTTGTGGCTAAGGCAAAACTTGAACTCACAGTTCCCCACTTTCTAATCTGGTGCTTTAACCACTAGACAAAACTGGCTCATTAGTCCAAACTGGGACATGATTTAGAACATGGTATTAATTTATTGGCAATGATATGTACAATCTTTGTGCAAAAGAATACGCTATCCTACGAGATAGGCCTAGACATTTAAAATGAGTCAATTTTGATTTACTGTTTAAAACTATGGATCCTTTTAGAGCTCCAACCAACTATTTCTTTTAAGCAGAGCATTCCATCATCTACTTGGCTCACTTTTTTCCCTTCAATTTAAGGTGATTGAGAATTGACTCTATTTAATAGTTTAATAATACCTTACAATACATATGGTTGTACAGCATATTTTGGAGTATCTCAAAGCACAATGTATCTTCTCCCAGTGGCTGTATATTCCATTATAGTTGCCATTTAGCACTTCAGTTAGTCATTAAAGGGAGTGATATATGCAGAAATCGTGAACCAAATTCCTGTACATGTACAGCTACATCCTTAATGCTATTATTATAAGTAAAACAAGAAACCTGTTTAAATAATAAACTTATGAGTAACTTATTTCTTTGAACAAGATACTATTTTTCTGTCTGCACAGTTTATAAATCATTGACAGACCAGTTATGCAAGAAATACTGGTGTTTAATGTAGCCTGAATGTCAAGTTGTTGGACACAATCTGTAATCTTTCCACTGGGGTACCTGAAAAAAGAAAAAGGAAAATCAGTGGGATATTATGATTCTAATAAACTTTTAATCAATTCAGACAGCCCAACACAGTTCTTATCTAAACATAACTGAAGCTGAAAGCTGAAATGTTAACAACACCTATTTCCAGTAGAAATATATAAAGTGATATGAAATTATGTGATATTGTTAAAAGAAAATGTGTATGGCCTCAGTAAATGGAAACAATAAAAATTAATGACACGTGGTTATAGAATAAACATTTTTTTTATTTCCTATTTGTTCCTTTGTCTTATTTGCCATACTACCTGAAGAGTAAAAACAAATTGCACATAATTTTGCAATCTATGAGTTAATCTAATAAACATGCTTCCCATTGTAGCTTGGGGAGATCCTGGACCTCTTCCTAGATATTCCTATATGTCACTTATTAGAATAAAAGGAAGAAACTGGCACCTCAGCTCAAGATGTTTAGAACTAGACAAAATAATCCATGATTATTCAAATAATGCATAATTATTAATTAGAACTTTTTCATTAAAATGAATATAAAATTTAGCCATTGGGATTCAGTTACATGTATTTAAGATCAGTTCCTATTAGTAACCTGATCTGTCATCCATTTAAACTAAGATTTAAGACAATGCTATTGCTGGATTCAGGCAATATTGGCCAAACAAGGCAAATGCCAATTAAAGCATTTCATGCCTATATTGCATTTGCAAATGGAACACCCACATCCAAATAATTTAACATTTTTACCTGTTTTGCGTAGGGAATCTGGTTTAATTACTAGTAGAAAATGATGATAGCACTTAAAAACAGAATATAAAATATGCTCCTAGAGGACCAAACCCAGGCCAGATGTTTTCAGAAAGATACATTTCTTATCTTTCAATATCATTCATTAGAACATATTAAGGGATGGAAGGAATGCCACAAAACAACAAAGTTTCTGAGTTCCCAGAATATTTGTTACAATTTCTAACCAAAGTGGTTCTGAACTTTAATTTATGTAGACATTTTCCCTTGATATTGGCAGAAGAAAGGTATTTTTTTCTCAACTAGTGGTAAATATTTTATAAATAGAAATGGCTAAAATCTCACATTCCCAATAACTGGAAATCTTTTTTCTTCTCTTCTTGAAGCTAAAATTCCTTCAAGATGACATTAATATATCAACTATCCTTTACAGAATAAAGTATTAAAGGATGCTTGAGTGAGTCATATAAAAATTTCTGTTTGAGGCACCAAGAAGCTATCTTCCCATGGCTGAAAACTTTTCTGTCAGCAAATTATATTTTAGTGTATCTTGATCATAAACCACATGGGACTTTCATATGCCATCAAATGCAATTGCACAAAATGATCTTAGTTGCAAAAACTGAAAAATCTTAGCTCCAGTTAATGTAATTTAAACGTGGAAGTTCCTCAGTACCCCAAAAGAGATTGAGAAGTCTCTGTTAACATAAAATCCTATAGAAGAATTTTAATGTTTAATAGAGCTGGATCCATCTTCCCCTCTACTATTTCTGCCTCCTATGGGTCCAAAGTAACCACCACATAGAGTGTTGGGCATGAAAGAATACATGATGTTGATGGTTTGCTATCTGCTTTCATTAGCGAAGAAATGTTGGTGTTTGTATTCTTCTTATTGCTAGACTATTACAATATTCATGATAGAAAATGTAGGAAGATATTGATGCCAGGTTATCTGACATATCATCTTTTTCAGAAGTTTAGAGCTCACTATCAAACTCTTCCAGTAGTTCTGCAGCTGCTGGCCCTGGTTGCTCAGCCAACAGTCCTGAGTCCTGTAACCCATTTTTCACCAGATATCCAGGAACTCCAATATCTAGCGCGGACCTTGTTAGCCCAGGAGACATCTGAGCCGGTATGGCATTCTGTAATTTACGTCTCACCATATTTTTTATGGGAGAGACACTCTTTGTCTGACTCCTCTGATGAGACCTGTCCAGTATGGTTGAACCTCTGGTATAACTCTCATCTTCCTCAGAGTACACAAGCCCCACAACCACGTCAAGGTAGTGCCTCACAATATTATTATTATTATTATTATTATTATTATTATTATTATTATTATTACTACTACTACTACTACTACTACTACTACTACTACTACTACTACTATAGAGTTGGAAGGGACCCTGGAGGTCTTCTAGTCCAACCCCCTGCTCAGGCAGGAAACCGTATACCATTTCAGACAAATGGTTATCCAGTCTTTTCTTAAAAACTTCCAGTGTTGGAGAATTCACAACTTCTGGAGGCAGGTTGTTCCACTGATTAATTATTCTGTCAGGAAATTTCTCCTTAATTCTAGGTTGCTTCTCTCTTTGGTTAGTTTCCATCCATTGCTTCTTGTCCTGCCTTCAGGTACTTTGGAGAATAGCTTGACTCTCTCTTCTTTGTGGCAACCCCTGAGATTTTGGAACACTGCTATCACGTCACTCCTAGTTCTAATTAAACTAAACACACCCAATTCCAGCAACCATTCTTTATATGTTTTAGCCTCCAGTCCCCTAATCTTCCTTATTGCTCTTCTATGTACTCTTTCTAGAGTCTCAATATTTTTTTTATATTTTTACATTTTTTTACACTTGTTGAACAATTATTAATAAGGTTTAAACATAGCTTTCTAATTTTAAAGGAGAGGAGGAGCTAGGAAACTCGACTGGTACTGTGTGAATTTTTTTCAGCTTGGTTTTTCTTTTTCCATATTGTACACATTGTATGAATGCTTCTTTGATACTTCCAGATGTTGCTCTGATTCAGTCTCTACCTTTTAATATTCATCATATGTTCTGTAATCTTTTAAGACAGTTGAAAAATACTAAGCATCTGCATAGTTTATAAAACCTTTGTTTGGATTAGTCTTTTTGTCTATCAGATTAAAAGTAATAGATTTGAAATTGCAAATAAATAAAAATATAAATAAATAAATAATATAAGAACTTGGAAAATAGATATAGTAGAACATTAGACATATGATTTTTACTAAATATTTATTACTAAATATTACTAAATATTTTACTATATAATGAAAGAAGTAAAAGATGATATAAAAATAGTTAGTTTAATTACAAATTATTTTAGCCAATAAAATGATTACTCTTTAAACTACTTATGTAGAAAAATAAATATGTTTTATTTAGATCTTGTATTGCTAAACTATAATTATTAAAAGTACTAACCAGTTGGCAAATGGAAAGAATGTTGGAAATTATAATTCAGGAATAACAGGAGGAATACTATTTACTCATTTATGTTTATATATTACAAATGGTGCAGAGGATTATGACACTTTTCTAGAAGCACTTTGCATTATATAATTGAGGCATGTTATTTTCCATTTCACAACTTGGATACAACATTGAAACCAACTTTAAATATGGCAGCATTTGTTATATTAGGCATATAGCCTAATAGCAAAGATGTTCTGTGACTATATTGCAGGGATGTCAAACTGCTGACCCACGCGCTGGATGCATCATGCCGAAACCGTGCCCACCCCATTGCTAGCAATGGAAAAAAAGTTGCAATATGTCGTAACATGTCAGATGATGTTGTGAGTTTGACACCCTGCTATATTGGGTTCAATAAACTAGCTTCAATTTATAGGCAACTATAGAATCATATTTTTCTGTGATTCTACATCAGGCAAAGAATCTCCATAAATAAGAAGTCTCTCAATTGCAAATAGACTCCCTGACCAATCATAACAA
Organism: Crotalus tigris; assembly: GCF_016545835.1. Classification (NCBI taxonomy): domain Eukaryota; kingdom Metazoa; phylum Chordata; class Lepidosauria; order Squamata; family Viperidae; genus Crotalus; species Crotalus tigris. The sequence goes on along the minus strand of NW_024100087.1, from coordinate 1,805,798 downwards.
AAGCTCCATTTCCCTATACTGCTATAAAGATGACAGTAAAGGGACATGAAATTAGGAGCAACAGGTAAAATGTATTTAAGGAGAACCTCTTTCAAATGCTGCATTAAGATAATTTTGTGCCAAAAAATGTTCCAGGAATCAGTTTACTCATCTTACCAAATAAACTCAAGAATGAAAACTAATCTATTCTGCTATAGCCACAGAAAGTCAGTTGTGAAAAAAAAATGTTTTGTCATAAATGTCCAAAAGTCACAAAAACAGAAACCACTTTTCCATTTTTTATTGGATAAACATGAGGTTGGCAACTTACTAGAAAAGACTTCACCTTCACTATTAATATTCTTTCTCTCCTTGATTGCACAAAGGTAAAACCTGATAACATAGTTTTTCCAGTGTTAAGTCAACAAAGATCTAGGTTTATTTGCATATTTCTGTTTCATAGTGTTAAGCTGACAACTAAAAATATTCACCAAAGTCCCTCTGAAGTCATTGTTTTGTGGAAAACCCTTCTTAAAAAGGCATTTTAAGAACTGTCAAAATATCAACCAATCATGCTACCAGCATATGTTTTAAGAACTTGATCTTCTATGTAAACTTACTTTTTGTTGTTACAATATTCTGCTGTTATTCAATCTGCTTTCAGATTGGAATTTGAAAGTTGTTCTTATTGTGATTTCCCCATTGTTGTTATAGAACGTGTTGTAGTTCTTATTTTATTTATCCTTCTTAGTGTTGTGTTCCTTTCTTCTTTCACCATTCTTATAAAAGAAGTTCAGGGATGTCACCTTACTTACTCCATTCCTTTGGAGTACTATGTGACATGTTATGTTGATGCAACATTGCTGCTTTTGATCAGCCTCCCCTGCCCCAGATACCACTGAAATTATATGTACCATGGCTCTCATTTATTGGTGAGTACATTTTAATATGAATCTTATTTATTGCCTTTCATATGCCTTTGATTTTCTCTTCTGGAGCTGGATGCTAATCGCTTAATCCGAAGTCAGTAAAATGAAGACCTAGATTGTTGGGGGCAATATGCTGACTCTGTAAACCGCTTAGAGAGGGCTGTGAAGCGGTATATAAGTGCTATTGCTATTTCTGTTTCCCTTTGAAAGTGTATATGTGCTGTATTTTTGTTAAAATATTTCTTTTATTTCATCACATCACCAAAGTTAACAATGTTTAACAAAGGGCAATTTTCTGAAAGAAGCATTATTTGAAATCTGCTTCCTGTCTATTAATATAATAGCTCTAGGTCTACTAGCTGAACTGTAATATTTTCTAATACAAAAAAAGACTGAAATAAAAACAAAAACGTATCTCAAAAATGTTCATGCCACTGATAATTCAGTGCAAAGCATGCTTAACTAACATTTACTTTAATACCAAGTTTTTCATCCAACACTTATAGTTATTTCCTATGAAAATCATTGTTGAGATTTCAAATATTCTAGTACTGTATTTTGCTATCCCTGGCTCTCAAGCTAAATTCAAACCTAAAAACATAACCTCTCATTGTTGCTGCAAAAATGTTATAATATAAGTAGTCTGGTATGATAGCCTACATGAATTGTTTAAACTATTTTTCAGCAACATTCAAATTGAGCTCAGAATATCATATTATATAAGAAAAGGGACACACATAACTCAGAGAAGCTCCTTTTCCTTTCTGCTAACTTGGTATATCACTCCCTGTGTTTCACTTTCTTGGAATTCTTTCGACCATCTGTTTTTAATTTCTATTCATAACATTTGGACTATTCTTAAGGCTCTGAGTATAAAAAAGTATCAATTAAGATTAACTTACAGCATCTCTTTCATATTATAGAAATATCATTAACATAGTCTATTAAAATCTGTACTAGTATTTCAACATCACTTTCTATAATTATCTTTGCAAATATAGTTATTTATTTTTATTTGTATCTATTTGTATGTCTTCTTAACCAAACATTCTAGTGGTTCACAGTTCATAAACTAATAAAATATATAGTAAAACAACAGCAATTTTTATCAACCCAAAAAGGTTGCATCTTATCAAGTCTTTTCCAAACAGTTGCATCCAATTATGTAGAACTTTGTACTCTGAAGCAAAAATTTTAAACCTGGCTTTTGATGATAACACTTGTTTATGAAGATAGAAGAAGTGTGTTTTGCCATTTATTCTAGTTCAAAAGGTCATTGATTTTTTTAGGTTTTCATCTGCACCAAAAAAAGTTTGAAGTTACTTTTTTATATTGCTTTTTTCCCTTTTTGCCTATGCTTCCCAGTTTTCCTTTTTTGCATACTTTTCCCTCTTTTGTTTTAATACTTAATGTATAATGCAAAGTTGAAATATCAACTATTATGATACTCAGTATATTATTTACTGTAACACTGACATTTAAAAAATATAAACTTCTTATATATTAAGTCAATTATTTCTAATTGGAAAAAGCTAAAAGCAAACCATAATTCAAGGTTTCTTTCCATAAATATTACTATACATATCATGTACAACATAACTGTAGGGGACGAAAGGCAGTGTTCGGTGGTGGAATTAAGGATCATCAGCTTAAAGTCATTACATTGCCACAAAAGGTCCAAGTCCTAACCCTCTTTAATTCCATTGAGCCTTATCTGGTGCCAATTTATATTGAACTTTAGTTGACTAGATTTTTGTTCATAGACTTGAGCAATAACTTTAGAATTGCAACTTAATGTATAGCGCTGATCCTTTGCATTTGACAATGTCTTTCTTAATATGTTAAATTCTGTGAATTAATAACATTTTACAGTTTTAGATCAACATAAAAAATTAATTTGCACTGACATTATACATATGTTAATATCTTGATGCAATTTACATTTCATTAATGCATTTTACAGTTCATGTCCCAGTACCAGTACTAATGTAAAAAGAATGTTTCTATTATTTGGAATATGTTATTCAAGTAATAGCACAGAATTAACTAGTTTGCAAACATTGCTGCTTTGAATTGCCTAGCATTTCTCTAAATAAATTGTGTTAAAAGGTTGATATAATAGAACACCACAGGAAGACTCATCCCACAATCTCAGTGCTATCCAGTCGGAATGAACAGATATGCTCATTGTTACAGTGTCTTCATTTAAGATTAAAAGAAAAAACAACACCCTTCTGGACCTTGGGCAAAGGGAGAGGGAGAGCAACTGAGTTTTATTCTTGTAGAATGTTTACTAAAGGTGATGAAATAGAAGGAAAATTATAATACATGCAGTTGCTAGTACTAAGATATTGAATAGAATGTTTCTATCCACTGTTATACAGGAATGAGAGGTGTGGCAAGAAAAAAAAGTTGAATGCAGTGGAAATGGGTACTTAAGAAATCTGTGCAATAGATAAGATCAAGAATGAATGATTCATAAATGCATGTGGATTGAAAAAGAGGTGTAGTTCAAATATAGAAAATCAATGATGGAACCACATTCCGTGAAGGAAAAATTAATGGCTGATAAAAAAAGGGAAGAACAAACAAAGAAACATTTTGCTTGTGATAAGCTAATACCAATGTAAAGTCCCTGTTCACATCTCACCATTGGGATAAAGAAAAAACAGGAAGCTGCAATTTATCATACATCCTCATCTCTACTACTCAACTTCACCTTAACTGATGCTCACTGCTATTTTGAAATTATTTTACCATTTGTGCCAGCAACTGATGGCAAGTGTGCCAAGAAACCAAGTTGTTGTTTGTTTGTTTGTTTGTTTGTTGTGTTTATATTCATCAAAATCAAAAAGATTCTTGGTGGTTTAAGAATTATGCATGAAATACAATGATACCGCCACAGTAAAATAATTAAAACAAATAATAAATATGATAAAACATTTTTGACCCACATCATATACACCTGAACTAATAAATCAATGGCTTTCTAAAATAATTGCTATTAATGCATATAGGAAGCCAACAGCATGGGGAACCATTGAATTGTCTTGTATAAAATACAGTATGTCACACAGCCAATTGCTCTTGGTCATTACAATCTTGTTCATTTCAATCTGATTATTGTGATTCCCAGTGCCCAACTCTTGAAGAATTCCCCCATTTTGTTGCCATATAGCTTTATCTGTGTCTATTGCATGACTTTGAACAAACTGCTTTGAAATGTATTTTCATAAGACTACTCAAGAAAAAAAGATAATTGTATATTCAGCAATGAAAAACAAACCTTCATTGATATTTTGCTCTGGTAAAAGGGGCGTTGTCTTACCTGAACCCTTTTCTCAGCATGATGATGGAGAATCCACGGATGGGTTGTCTTAATCTATCTGCTCCAATTAGACTAAGTCTGAAATTTAGTACTGCCCCCTCTGTGCCAACTGCACCCCAGTTTTAGGCTAAGGCGATACTCAGACTTTAGTCCGACGCGTCTGAACAATATGGGAACCAGGCCAACTGACCTAATGGGAGGGAGTGGATTCTCCATCATCATGCTGAGAAAAGGCGTTCAGGTAAGACAACGCCCCTTTCTCCAGCATGATTGGATGGAGAACCCACGGATGGGACATACCAAAGCACTGTGTCCCTAGGGTGGGGAATTAGATTGGGCCTGGGTCCCATCCGATGTTAATGCGTGTTCTAGAACCTTGTGGCCAAATGAAGCCGTAGAAGATGCATATATATCCATCTTGTAGTGACAGACAAAGGAAGAGGACGATGCCCGTGTTGCTGCTCTACAAATTTCCTCTACGGAGGCCTGAGTAGACCAGGCAGCTGTAGTAGCTGCGCCCCAGTGGAATGGGCCGTAATATGCCTGGGAGCTCGCAGTGACTGAGTCTGGTATGCCAGAGAAATACAAGCTCTAATCCATCTGTGTATTATGGTTGAAGAAACCCTCTGACCTAGTGATGAAGGGTGATAGGACACAAACAGAGCCTATGGTCTGTGGAAGGATGAGGTTCTCTGTATATAACAACATAAAGCCCTGGGCACATCCGATTTTGTGTCATTAGATGGGTTAGGACAGAAGTCTGGCAAAACTATTTCCTGAGATCTATGATACAAGGACTTAACCTTAGTCACGGAGGAGGGGTCTAGCCTAAGGGTTACCCTGTCCTTATGGAAAGTACACAGGTCCTTCCTCACTGAAGAGCAGCCAGTCCAGAGATCCTTCTGGTTGAAGTTACAGCAACAGGAAGTGCCACCTTCATCGATAACTGTTTGAATAAACAAGTGTCAATAGGTTCAAAGGGTGTGAAACAAGAGCCTATAAAACCGGATGAAGATCCCATGAGGGGTATCCATGTACAGTTGATGGGCTGGCGTTGTTAGCTCCTTTTAGGAAGGAGCGTATCATAGGGTGATGTGTTAAGGATTCATTACTGCAGGAAATAACTGTGGCAAGTGTTCCTACTTGCCTGCGGATGGTGCTTGTAGAAAGCCCCTTGTCTAGACCATCCCTCAGGAACTCCAAGATAACTGGCGTTGAAACCGCCAAAAGGTCAATTTTGAACCGAACACCAATTACGGGAGCCTCTCCACGTGGCATCGTATATTCTATTCGTCGAGGGTCGCCTGGATTGCTGAATCATAGCTATGACTTTCAATGAATATGAGTCTCGGCCTAAGTCCTGCCTCTCAAGTGCCAGACGGTTAACTGGAGCCTTTGAGGGACTGGTTGGCGTAGTTCCCCCTGAATGAGGGAAATGCGATTTGCTGGGACCTTCCCTGGAGGGGATTCAGAGAGCTCCATTAGGTCGGCGAACTGAGAGCGTCTTGGCCAATGCGACGCAACCAGGAGGACCTCTGCTCGTTTGCGAAGGATCTTCCTGATCGTGGCAGGAAGAAGCGGCAGAGGAGGGAAGGTATAGAGCAGTTCCCTGGGCCAGGGACTGCAGAGCTCATCTGTTCCCTCCGTTGATGGAGATGGGAACCCGGAAAGGAATCTGGGAAGTTGTGAGTTGGTGGGGGAGGCAAAAGGTCTAAGGGTAGGGAACCAAACCTGTCCACGATCTCTCTGAACACCTTCGGATCCAGCTGCCATTCGGAATGGTCCACAGTTGCTCTGCTCAGTGAGTCCACCTGCTGGTTGGTCACTCCAGATATGTGCTCCGCCCTGATGGAGGCAAGATTCAGTTCCGCCCAGGACCCCAGCAATTTGGCCTCCTGCATGAGAGGCCTGGACCTTGTCCCCCCTTGTCTGTTGACATGGGCCTTGGCTGTAATGCTGTCGGTTAAAATCAGGACATGTTGGCCCTGTACTATATCGCTGAATCTCTTTAGGGCCATATGTATGGCTCTGAGTTCCAGCCAGTTTGTCTTGTTCTTTAGGTCCTGTTGGACCACCGACCTTGAGCCCAGTGCGTGTGGAGGTGTGCCCCCCACCCAAGCAGGCTTGCGTCTGTGGTAATGGTAATCCTGTCTGGTTCTTTGAATTCTGCTCCCCGTGACAGTGCCGGGGAGTCCCACCATCGAAGGGAGTTCAACACCGGTCGTGGAACTCGGACCTTCTGGTGGGATGTGCTGGTGTGAAGTCTCTGAAATGGAAGGAAAGGCCACTGTAATTCTCTGGCCTGGAGGTGTGCCCATGGCACAATTTGCATGCAGGACCGTCCTCCCCAGTAGCTGTGATAGGGAGGCCAATGTGCCTACTCTGTCCCTTCAGATCCGACATACAAGAGTCTGAATAGAGTTCCGTCGGTCCTGAGATAGGTAGACCATACAATTGTCCATGTCTATAACAGCGCCCAAATGGAGGAGCCGGGTTGTTGGTACAGTATGACTTTTTCTAGAAATTAACAGAAAACCGTGCTCCTGAAAAACCTTGATGGCTAGGGCGAGGTCTGACTGAGCATTTCGGAATGATGATGACTGAATTAGTATGTCATCTAAATAGCATTGAATTCTGATTGGAACTTGTCTAAGGTGAGCTGCGAACACCGCCAGTACCTTTGTGAATACCCTCAGTGCCGATGAAAGGCCAAATGGTAGGGCTCTGTACTGGTAGTGGCATTGGGCATAGCTGAATCTGAGGAATTTGCTGTGGTCAGATAAATGGGAATGTGCAAATATGCCGCATTTAGGTCTATTGAGGTACGAGAGTCACCTTGCCTGATTCTGGCCAGGATTGATTGAAGTGATTGCATCTTAAACTTCTTATACCTCAAGTAAGGTTTAGACCTTTCAAGTCTAAGATTGCCCTCCAGGCCCCCGAAGTCTTAGGGATGACGAAGAGGTTTGAGTAAAACCTTCGTCCTTCATGGTCTTGTGGTACTGGTTCAATTGCTTGTATTTGAAATAATGAGCTATGGCCTCTGACATAAGATCAGCCCTGGACCTGCTCGTTGGAATAGGGCAAGACCGGAATTTGTCAGGTGGTTGAGAACAAATTGTAGTCTCAGACCTTGGGTGACGGTGTCTAACACCACGCATCTGCAGTGGTGGCTGCCCAAGTGCTGGAATAAAGGGCCAGCCGGCCTCCTAAGGGAGGTGAGACTGTGAGATCACTTGCCTCATTTAGAGGAACGGCCCCCCCGCACCTTGAAGGGGCCACTTGGCCTGGATCTGTGGTCTGCTTCTGTATGCTGAACGATCCTTGAAAGGAATAGAGAGATGCCCGGGCTAGGATGGAGGTGGTCGAAAGGACTGTCTTCTGTAATTGTTCTGTGACATGAGTTAACCAGAGTTTTACGTTTGTCCTTACCTTCAGTTAAGTATGGTTCTAGTGCCTTACCAAAGAGATGTCCACCTGTGTAAGGTTTAGAGGCCATACGTCACTTGGCCTTGGTGTCTGCTCGCCAATCCTGGGCCAAGGGAGCCTTCGCACTGAGATGTCTGCAGCGATGGTCCGGACAGTGTATCTAGCCATGTGCCGAGAAGCATCGGCTAGGAACTGGGATGTAGCCACTAACTTACCCAGATTTTGGTGAGCTCTGAGCTGGTCCGGAGGGATCATGTCCTGGAGCTCACATAACCCAAGGACTGAAGCCCTGGCGAAGAAGGCCATGGATGTTGCCGCCTTTGTTGCCCAGGCTGATGCCAGATGGGACCTACGCAATGCGGAGTCAATCATTTTATTCTCCGCCCTAAGTGCCTCATCTATATCCCCAGGATGTTAGCATTGGAAAACAATGAGTTCAATGGTTCATCAGTCTCAGGAATCTCCAATAGGGAGGTCAGGGAAGGGGCAACATTGAATAATGTCTTCTCTACGGTACCAGGACTTGAGAGGGGTCCTAAATTCTCCCATGTTTTTGAAACATATTGAGAAAAAAAGGGTTATGATTCTGAGAGGCTGAGGGCTCGGTATATATGGCATGGGGACCCTTGGATGTTGCAGGTGGGGCCTCCTGCTCTTGAGAGAGGTTTGCAGTTGTGCAGGCCCTGATTAGCAGGGAATTAAAGTGAATGGTCAAAGAGACAGGAGGGGTGGGGTCAGATGAAGTGATACCTTCGTCCTCTGACATAATCAGGCCCGATGGTTCAGCCCCTGTTGATTCTAGATCTGATGAAGGTTCATCCATGATATCTGGAGATTGGGAATGATACATGGATTGTGGGGGTGGCTGTTGGGCGTTGGAAGCCATGAATTGAGCCACAGCCTGGGCTATCATGGACTGAAGGTAGTCCGGGTTTAGAGTCTGGTTCTCAGGAGGGCGCAGCCCTGCTGCAGTGGGGGTGAATGTGGCCTGAGTGCCCAAATTAAGGGTATCCTGGCTAGTCAAGCCTGTCCCTGGGGCCACCCTTGTGGCTGATTCTAGTTGGGAAATTCCCCTGGGGGGGAGACCAGGCCCTTGGGGCTGAGGCACAATGTGAGGAAAGGGGTTCAAAAATGGGCCTTCCCGTTGTGCCTGTCTGACCTGGGGAACCTGTGTGGATTAGTGGTTTCCCTGAGTGACTTGGCTCGTTTGGAGTTATTCTTTCCACTTGCCTCAGTAGGATGATTCCTCTTGGCCGGCGATGGTAGATTTTTCTGCCATGATGAATCTGCTTTGGGCTCAACCTCAGCAAAATGACCCCCCCTCGGCATTATAGCTTACTAAGGGAGTCCAGCAGAGATGATCCGGCCTGGTGAGGGGGGTGGGCCATGGGGGGTTGGCAGGCACTGCGTCCTTCCGGAACGAGCTGGCCCTCCCCAATCCAATCACTCTTGTCCGGTGATAAGGTTGATCAATCTAGAGGCCTCTCTCTCAACTTGTCAGAAAACTGCCTTCTGGAATGATCCTGCAGGCAGTCTGGGCCTCTGTAAGTTCCAAAATGGCGGCCGGGAGGTAATTCAAAATGGTGGCCGCAAGCTCTGCGCGCGAAAAACTGCCGTTAGAAAGGAGGCCTTGAGGCCTGAGGCCTAAACTGCAATGAGCCCTCGTTCCTGAGAATCGCCTGGGCTCCTAGCGCAGCGGAGGCCTGAACTGCGGTGAGCCCTCATTCCGAAGAATCGCCTGGGCTCCTAGCGCAGCGGTGTTAGGATGGTCAGCTGGGAGGCGCTGAGGCTGGCCGAGGCCGATAATGCCTCCAGGCCTCGGAATTAGGTGAGCTGAGAGAGGCTAAGGCAGGCCGAGGCCTAGTAAGGCCTCCAGGCTCCGAAAATTGGATCGGTGCCAAAAACTTTCTCCTGCTGCTGGGGCGGATTGCTGAGGCCGAGGGACCTAGAAAAGGTTCCCTCCAGGCCTGACGAGCCTCGTCGTCGCTTGCGGAGCCCCCCAGTCAATTGGCAAGCTTACCCCTGCCTCTAAGGCCTCCAGGCTCTGGTTAGAAGAACGGAGCCTCTGATGCAGAGGAACGGCCCCTGGTAGAAGATTTCTCTTGCTTCTGGGAATCCAATTTTCAAGCTGATTGTGAAGCTGAAAGGCTCTCAAAGGGAGAAAGGGAAAGTTCCCCCCCCCCAAAGGGAGGTTTGTCAGCCTGTCAGCCTGCTAGGCTACAGGTTGGGATGATCACTGGAAAAAAAAAATTTCTTTTTTTTTTTAAATTATCAAATCTATTAATAAAAATGGTTAGCACTAAGCTAAAGGGAATAAAATAAAATAGGAATACACAGTCTTCTGCTCCAGGAGCGAAGAAAAAACGCGTCTTAGAGCAAAGAGACTAAGTCTAAAACTGGGGTGCAGTTGGCACAGAGGGGGCGGTACTAAATTTCAGACTTAGTCTAATTGGAGCAGATAGATTAAGACAACCCATCCGTGGGTTCTCCATCCAATCATGCTGGAGAACAAATGTTTCTAGTTGGCAGAATAACAATGGCTTATCTACCTTGGGAAAGAATTCATACTTGTCTTGATTCATGTCCCTTTTAATAAGTTTCACATCATATAATAAAATGGGGTACATATATTAATTATGCATTTCATATTGGAAAATAAAATCTACATGTACACATATACACACACACAGTTTTAGCTCAGTGGTGCATAAAAATGCTGCTTGTTTTTCTGGTATTCGTTGTGTCCAAATTAATAAATCACTGAAATTGCTCATGGGACTGAAACTTTCAGAGGTCAAGTTAGATTGGAAGTAGTACAGATCAGTTTCTCATAGACATGCAATTAGAACATCTGTTTGCATCTTCTATGCCTATTAAACTGCTTACACTATTAATTGTAGGAACGGCACAGCTACCTTTTATATTTTTGTCTTCCTATCAGTGTCAGCAGTATATCATACATTTAACTTGAAACAACTGTAATCTCTCTCTCATACATATACAAACACGAGAGAAAGAGAGAGAGAGAGAGAGAGAGAGTTTAATTTTATAGGTGGCAGCGTTCATCAGAGCTAGTATAACAAGATAGTAGGAAAATAGACAACTACACACCTCATGGAGGTTCTTTTACAATATCTCAAAAATGATGCCAGCAAATTGTATATGTCACAAAAATATGGAGGAGGCAGTTTCTATTGCTGCTATCTAGAGAGTAAAGAACAAGAAGGATGGAGGGTTCCTCTTCTGAGCTGTGTGCCCCTCCCCCCCCCCTCTCTCTCTCCACACATACACACACACAAGCACAGGTTCCATGCCACCTCTATCCAAGACTTGCTTCCTAGCAGCAGGATAAAACTAAGGATCACCATTGGAAGTGACAGAGATTATTGGTAAGAATATAAACTTCATGGAATATTTCCAGAGGAAGGAGAAATGTTCAGAGAGGCAAAGATGTCACTGCCAAATGAGAGAAGGTAATTCTGAGTCCAGCAATTGAAGTCCTGCAGGTTTCCAACTTTTTGGCTAGACCTCCTCAATATGCATTCAGAAGGTTTTCCTAGCAGAAAGCATATGCAATTTTCCACTAGAAACATTGGTTTTCATTGGATCATTTTGATCTAGAGTCTCTCAATAGAAGCCTGTGTCTAACTCCCTGATGCCAGTTTAATAGCTTACCACTATAATAATCTGATTGTAGGTAACTTGATTGATTTATGTTTAACTATGGACTGTTATTAAGTGTTTCATGATTATTCAGCAGAGTTATATGATTGGCATGTACAAGAATGCTTAATGCAGAGTACAGTACAAATGCCAGTACCAGTACCCAGGGCTTTTTTTTTTGTCATAGAACGCCCAGAACGGAGTTCCAGAACCTTTTTTGGATGGAACCTTGTAGGATAGGCAAGGCGGGTTGTATGACATGTGTGAGTTCCGGCACTTTTTTTTTTTTTTTTTTTTTTTTTACAAAAAAAGCACTGCCAGTACCAATGTAAAAAGAATGTTTCTATTATTTGGAATATGTTGTTCAAGTAATAGCACAGAATTAGCTAGTTTGCAAACATTGCTAATCTGAGTTGCCTAGCGTTTTCTCCCCACCCCCCCCAAAAAAGAAGTGTTAAAAATGTGGATATAATAGAGCACCATAGGAAGACTTATCCCAAAATCTCACTGCTAACCAGTCAGAATGAATGGATGTGCTTGTTACATTACAGTGTCTTCATTTAAGATTAAAAGAAAAAAACAGTATTTCTCTGGACCTTGGGAAGATGGCCTTGGGAAAGATATTTGCATTTGGCAATTGAGCAAATTTATTTCAGCTCAGAAATTAAGAAATTAGGAAAAATTTCTAGGTGAAAATTCATTATTTGAATTGTAATGTAAACACATCTGTGATGAATTTCATGTAAATATGATACAGTTTTCTCAGTTTCTCATCTTATTGATTAATTTACTATATTGTTCTTCTTAATGTTATCTGAGTGAAATTCTTTGGACAGATGTAAGTTATAAGAAACAATAAAAGGGAAAACAGATCTAATTTATTCCATCAATTTCCATTTAGTTTGTTTTAGTGTACTTTAATAGAATAAACATTTATTCAATTTACTTCTATCTAGTTCTTGTTTTGTAATGTTCAGATCATTTTTAAGCAGACATATTCCATTTTCAGTCCCATTCTATATATTCTTCTGTCCCATAAGCAAATAAAAAAAATGCAGTTAAATGGTGTTTACAAGCCAAATCAACCCATGAGTTGCAACTTATGCTCACTTTTAATTGAGAAACAAACACACACCTACAGCAGACTTGAAGTCAGCGTTCCACAGACATGAAGAATGTTCTTGTTTGTAAACCAAAAAGGAAGAATTATAAGCCAGACACTTACCTCACCTGACAGATTTGTTTCCCAATCTTTCTCAAGGTTTATTTTTTAAAGCAAAAGTAACTTTTAAAAAAGAGATAGCAAGCAACTGAAAATGAAAAAAGGAAATCATGTCATATAACATGTGTTACAGGGGGAGATAGAAATAGATTAGTTAGACACCACTATCAGAATCACCAGATTCTCCTTTGTATCTAAGAAGTAAATATTTTATATCTCCCCTTGAAACTCTATAGCTTGCAGCTACTGGTAGATCAGAAACATATAATAACATGGTAGCAACACATAAAACTGTCAGTCCCCAAGGGAAATGGACACCTAAGCTGAGGGGGTAAACAGACTAAATCAATTTTAACATGCATGTTAAGGTCTGCGAAAGGGCAGAATTTAGTGCTCTAGGCTGAAAAACATTTGTCTTTGTCTAGTTGTATTTCCCTACCATTCAATGGAACACACCCACAGGCTTCTCCCTTGGCTCCAGCTAGGCTCCATGGCTGATTAATGACAGCTGGAGGTATCCAGTCATTTCCTCACCTAATAATAAACTACAGCCCCTAACAGTGGTTCCCCTCCAGCCCCCATTTAACAGAACTGTATCACCAGGTCTGAGATAAGGCACAGTTAAGCAGCTTTTGGGGACCCTGGGCATCCTGCCTTGTCAGATAATGTTTGGGTCAGTTATATAATGACCTGGCATTCCAAAAATGTCTTCATGGTCCTTGTGGGGAACTAAATCTAAACAGAAGAACTGTCCTGTCCAAGCATAGACAGAATCAGCATAGCCACAGCCAGCCCTCTGTAGAAACAACTGGTATTTCTGCTTTTATTTCTTAGCCTTGAAACAATGATTACTACTGTTTCTGCAATCCATTTCACAGCACATTACTCAAAGGTACCCACTAAAAGATTTTTATAGGCGTATATATATTATTACCAAGACCTTTACAAGAAACTTATAGTAATAAAAGCAGATCCTTGTTATTCATGAACATGCATGTGTTTCTCTCTATGTGTAAAATTAACTATGTAGCTAATGAAGGTTGCATTATTTATAGATTTGAGGATCTCCTTTCTCATCAAATACTAATTTCATTAAAATGCATAATTGAGTAATTGTTTCCTCCAAATAGAAGACCGTAAATCAACATCTTACATTGGCTCTACATTACTCAACTTATGTCCAAGGTAGTTCCTCCTGATTTATTCCAGGAAACATTCATTTCTTAAAAAAGGAAGGAAATGGGCTTGAAAAGCATAAATTTTAAGTAAAACAATGTACATCTAGAATATATTCTGAAGCTATGAGAATTAGAAATTATGGTTTCCTTAATTCATTAAGAGGAAACAAAGATATTATAATTCAAAGAGCATGGTTAGTGATGCCTTTCCTGTATCAAAACTTTTGTTCAGTAGTTGAGGATAATGGGAAATGTAGCTAATAATATCCTGAGGGCTGCAATTTCTGGATTCCCTATTTATTTATTGGAAGAGGATTTAGAACAAGCAAAAGAAAGCATTTCATGACCAACAGGGACAACAATCTGGATAACCCCTAAGTGGCAGCAAAGGAGGGCTATCTGTTTGCTGTCAGCTGGTAGCTGTTCAGATTTTTGAAGTTCTATTCATGCTGCACAAATTTAAGCTGTGAAATTTATTTCTACAACATAATGATGATGACTAATATGATTCGTTGTAAAGAACATTTCATGATTTTACAAAGGATTGGGCCTATCAATAGCTATTAGTTTTAAAATTCAATTTTAAGTTTCAAGTTAAGGGAAATATATTTCCAAATACCAGCTGCACGGAAACAATATAAAGGTTGTCATCATACTTTTTTATATCAGCAAAACTATGAATGGATATGTCTAGGTCTCCTGCTTCTAATCATATGGATTGGATGGTCACTGTGAGACACAAAGTGCTAAACTAAGATTTGACCTGACCCAGCAGGACTGTTGAAAATGAAAATAATCCCATATTAAATGAGCAGAGATGAACATGGCAGATTATTCAGAGATAATAGTGAATAATAATATCTTGCAACTCAAATATTTTGTGATATTTAGGTTATATTTTTCCTGACCCTGAACAAGCAGGATACTAAGTATTCTATTTGCTCAATAACTGAACTATTTTGCATTTTAAAAATCATGACTGCCAATAACATACTCCCTCTCCCCAGTAGAAACCAGATATATTTAACTCCAAGAATAGGGAGACAAGAATTTGGTCTGCTACAGATCCTAATCCCACTGACAATTGCATTTCTCACCTCAGTAGCAACATTTATTTATTTATTTATTTATTTATTTTTAAAATTTATAAGCCGCCCCACTCCCGGAGGACTCTGGGTGGCTAACAATAAAAAACACATAAAACATAACAAAACAAACAGTACAAGAACAGTCTTCCAGGGGTCAGATTTCATAAACCCCAGGCCTGCCAGAAAAGCCAAGTCTTAAGGAGCTTACGGAAAACCAACAGGGTGGGAGCGGTCCTAATCTCCGGGGGGAGCTGGTTCCAAAACGTGGGCGCCATCACAGAAAAAGCCCTCCTCCGCGGCCCCGCCAAATGGCACATTTGGAAGAAAAAAATTAATATTCTGTCTAGAGTTGTATAATTGTATGTATGTATGTATGTATGTATGTATGTCTTTAATAAGTTTAAATATTGGAATTCCAGGTGTGGACATTTAAAGTCAGTAAAATAAAATGATGAGCTCCAGGATATAAGAAAAAAGGCTTCTTTATGCTCAGCTTTCGTCAACAAGCTGTTGACATCATCAGAACAAGGGCTGAATGACAAGGGAGCATGTGCATACACTTACATAACAGTTAAAACGGTTACAGTATGGCATGTGCATATAGCGTGCTCATAAAAAGCTTGCTCGCAAAAAGTCACATTGATATTAGCATCTATATGGAAGTCAGTCTCCAGATGAAATTCAAAAGTCGTGCATATCAGCTGTTTTGCGCATAAGGTCCATCAAGCCTATCAGCTGTTTGGCGTGAGAATGTCATGGCTCTGTGTGCTGGCTGGATTCTTTGCGTGAGGTACAGCCAGGAGGTTCGTCTTCCTCCATCACGTGCCTTGGGATCGGATCTGTAGGGAGAGAAAGCAGATGCCCTCGTGGACATGTAAATGGTTCCCCCGCCCTTGCTCCCCTTTTCCCGGTCACTGTGAAATCGTCTCCACTGTAGGAATTGGTCTTTTGGATTGCATAGTTCTTTTAGTGTAATTGCTGTGTGTGTCCGTCTTGTTGGACACTGTCGCTTGGTGTGTTTGTGTGTGGTCAGTTATTATGCTTGTCAGTTGTGGGTGGTTTTGTGGGGCTTGAGAATTGGGCTATAACATCTTGTTTCATTGAATGTGATGAGTTAGGCTTCATTGTAAGTGTCAGTTTTGGTCTTGGTCTTAATACTCTGTTGCTATTCGGTTGTTGTGTGTGCTTGTTTTGTTGTGTGTGGGGGGGTCTTGTAAAGTTGTTGGATTTGTGTTTTGGATGTTTGTGTCTTGGATGTTGTAGTCAGAAGTGTTGTTTCTGTGTGTAAGAATATTAGAGGGTGGTGTGTTGGTTGCATATGTTGTCATGGTTGTGTTAGAGTTATGCTCTTTATTTAGATTTAATGGAAAAGATTGTGTTGAAGTAAGAATGTCTGTTGTGTTGGTTTGGGGTTTGGCATGTGGGTGGGGTGGTGTCTTTGTGTTTTTGTTGAATAAATTAAAATGTTTAGGTATTTTGCATTGTTGTAAATGTCTTTTTAGAGTTTGGTAAGGGGGTAGTAGGTCGATGTGTCTTTTAATAGAGTGACAGTCAGAAAACCAAGCTTCTTTTAAAAGACGGCCCCCTTTGGTGGAGTCTTGAGCAATGACTTGGGTCCAGACTTCCATATAGCTGAACATGACCACACCTTTGACTTCAAAGAAGCAAAAGTCACACACAAACACACCAAGCGACCATGCCCAACAGGACGGACACACATAGCAATCTTACACTAAAAGAACTATGCAATCCAAAAGACCAATTCCTACAGTGGAGACAATTTCGCAGCAACCAGGAAAAGGGGAGTAAGGGCGGGTGAACCACTTACATGTCGCATGAGGGCATCTGCTTTCTCTCCCTATAGATCCAATCCCATGGTACCTGCATGCAATGGAGCAAGACGAACCTCCTGGCTGCACCTCGCACAAAGAATCCAGCCGGCACACAACTGTATGCGGCACCATGACATTCTCACGCCGAACAGCTGATAGGCATGATGGAGCTTAGGCGTCAAACAGCTGATATGTGTAACTTTTGAATTTCATCCGGAGACTGACTTCCATATAGATGATGATACCAATGTGACTTTTTGCGAGCGAGCTTTTTATGAGCATGCTATATGCACATGCCATACTGTAACCGTTTTAACTGTTATGTAAGTGTATGCACATGCTCCCTTGTCATTCAGCCCTTGTTCTGATGATGTCAACAGCTTGTTGACGAAAGCTTAGCAATAAAGAAGCCTTTTTTCTTATATCCCGGAGCTCATCATTTTATTTTACTGACATATATATATGTTTTCTGAGGTTTTCGCGGGTGTTTGTATGTATGTCTTTGGTTATTTGGGTTTTCTCCCGTGTCAAATTGGAAGTGTCTTGGCGACATTTCAACGAAGTCCCATTCATCATCTTCAGCCTGGTGTTTTCAGCTTCTTGCTTCTGGGAGCAATGTGTGATCATAGCTGTTTCTTCCTTTTAACTGCTAGTGGGGGTATGAACTGATTGGATGGGAGCTTGGCTATATTCTGATTGGGTGGAGGTGTGTTCTGATTGGTTAGGGGTTTGGCTGTGCTCTGATTGGATGGGGGAGTGTTCTGTTTGGGTGGGGGCTTTGTTGTGCTTGGGTTAGTCTGAGTTGCAGGGCGATTAGAGATGGTGAGCTGCATTGCTCTTGTTTGGCTTCGTGTTCGTGATCGTGCCTTATCTTCATGGTGGGTGTCAGTTTGTTTCATGTATGGATTGGAGGGGTTTAAAGTGGCTAATAAAAAGACCAGAACTATCACCAAAACTGAACACTTTAATAACACAATAATCAGAGAAGCCATCGAGATAGAAAAACGCCCACACAGCATGAATAAACAAGATGATACCTCCCACCTACCAGCCATTTGGAAACCTGCCCTTATTGACAAACGAGTCCCTCACATAAAGAATGACACCAGACCCACACTCACGAAAATCACACATGATGTCACCAGCACACATCCATGCAAAAAGCAAACCCAAACCCACACCAATGATGAGGCACGATCACAAACCAGAAGCCAGACCACAGCTGCATCATTAGCCACTTTAAACCCCTCCAATCCATACATGAAACAAACTGACACCCACCATGAAGATAAGGCACGATCACGAACGCGAAGCCAAACAAGAGCAATGCAGCTCACCATCTCTAATCGCCCTGCAACTCAGACTAACCCAAGCACAACAAAGCCCCCATCCAAACAGAACACTACCCCTAACCAATCAGAACACACCTCCACCCAATCAGAACACAGCCAAGCTCCCATCCAATCAGTTCATACTCCCACTAGCAGTTAAAAGGAAGAAACAGCTACGATTACACATTGCTCCCAGAAGCAAGAAGCTGAAAACACCAGCCTGAAGATGACGAATGGGACTTCGTCGAAACATCGCCAAGACACTTCCAATTTGACGCAGGAGAAAACCCGAATAACCAGGTTTTTGTGGGCATTTGTATGTAGGTCTTTGATTATTTGGGTTTTCTCCCACGTCAAATTGGAAGTATCTTGGCGACGTTTCAATGAAGTCTCATCCGTCATCTTCAGGCTGTGTTTTCGGCTTCGTGCTCCTAGAAGCAATGTGTGGTTGTAGCTGTTTCTTCCTTTTAACTGCCAGTGGGGGTAAGAACTGAATGGTTAGGGGCTTGGCTGTGCTCTGATTGGCTGGGGGAGTGTTCTGTTTGAGTGGGGGCTTTGTTGTGCTTAGTCTGAGTTGCAGGGGGATTTGACATGGTGAGCTCTCAGCTTTTCTGAAGATAAGATTAAACGCAGGCATGAAATCAAAAAGTAGAGTATATAATGCAGATCTTGCTTGGATAAATATTTTCTACTAGTTGCTGCCAAATAAGATTATGGTCGAAAGTTGAGTATCCAGCTCCTAAATCCACCTGTTTTTCTATCAGAATGTGTTACAAATTGGCAGGCTTCTGAATGGGGATCTATGGTGGACTAGATGTCCCCAAAGGACCAGTGACAGAGTTGCAAGAGAGATCATTGGCTGATGGCAAGTTCTGGCCAGCATTGTCTTTTGGGGGGGGGGGAAAGGAGAGATTGTGAGATTGGCTACTTGCACTTTGGACAGCTGCTCCTCCTGAGAAAACTTGCAGAAACCAAGGTTTTTCAATTGACTGTGAAATGAGCAGCTGGGAGTTGAAAGATATATTCACAGCTGTGATGCAGCCTACTGTATATGGATTCAAGGTTTGCACAAGCCTCATTTACACTTTCAGATGTAATTAATTTACAACTAAAGAAAGATTTTTATGAACAGCAGGATGAGAGAATTCAACTTGGGGGATTGCATTCCACAGAATGTGATCAATGTTCTTTCTGGATTTTAAAAAAGCAGGGAGGACAAAAGCATAACAAGGAGTTAAGTTTAAGAAAAAAGGAGTTCAGCTTCAGAAAGAAAGGAGAGGTGTTTATCTGTTTGAAAGATTATTACTTTGGTAAAAGTGCTTTTATCACTTTTATCACTATGACAAATATGTAATTGTTTGTTATTTCAAAATAACTATCTTAAGAAAATGGAATGAAGTTTAAAAATGTATGTTAAACTGAGTCAAACTACAACTGTCATTGCTGATGCAAATTCTGTGATAGAATTATTGTCCTGCCTAGAATGATGTTTTTGTTTCAGGTAATATCTATTTGAATTGAATGCATCTAATACATTTAAACAGATAAAAACATAAAAAAGATATATCTAAATTTGTGTGGGAGGGGAAAATATGCTTTAAATAAAAGATATTATAGGATGCTTAGGAAACATGTGGACTGGATTTACCTGATTTGAAAAGGTATTTTGCAGTTTGTAATTTGGTTTGGATGAAAGAATGGTAGCTGCTGAGAAATAGAAGGCATCTGAAATTAGAAGAACATGAGCTGAGATTTGAACATGGGTATCTGTGCTAAGATAAAGTCAACATCAATGTGGATTTTAAAAATCATTATGTCAGATGTGAACGTTGAGAACATGGAATAGATACAAATCCAGGTAGTGCTCAAAGACACCTTTGTGGTCTAAGCACAAGAAGCATTTTTATATGAAAAATAGGCAAACATAAATGGCTAATTTATTACCATATATGCCGGCGTATAAGATGACTTCCGGAAGCGCTAAACTCGGCGCCAAAGACGGGGGTCATCTTATACGCCGAGTTGTCTTATAAGCCGGCATATATGGTAATAAATTAGCCATTTATACTGGTAGTTTCCGGCATATAAGACGACGTTCTAGGAATGCGGCTCGGCGACAAAGACAGGGGTCGTCTTATACGCGGGTCGCCTAATACGCCGGCATATACGGTATTTATTTAGTGTATGGCACACAATGTTATGGAAATCTACACATGTTAGACACACAATACAGTTCTGATAGCCTAAAAGTTTCAGCACTTATGTGCCTATCATTGGTGAACCACAAAGAGCAAATTAGCTTTACACCAGCTGATTAGCAGCACCCAGGTTTCTAGTTCTTTCAGGCTCCTCTGCCAGTGTCACATCGTCCTGCCTTGTGTCATGATGTCTTGCATCCAGCCAAGTCCATTGCCGGCTTCCACTCTCCACACACATGAACACAGCTAGGTTTTTCCCACCAAAGTAGTAATCATTTATCTACTCAAATATTGCATGCTTTTGAACTGCTGTGTGGACAGGAGTTAGGAATCAAGCAATAGGAGTGCACTCCATCTCATATAGCCGGGCTCCAATCACTTTTCTGGCTGGCAGTTCCAGCATCATTAAGCCTCTGTGCCACCTCATCCCCTCATATGGCTAATTTATCATGAGATACTACAATTTTTTCACAGGTCATACAAAATAAAGTCAAGGGAAGAGGTAGTACAAAATAAAATCAAGAGAAGAATGATGACATAGTTACCAATAGTTTTCTTATTTACTGTTAGATAATTTAAAAGATTTAAAGTACACCAAAGCGTTTATGATTTTTAACATTGCAAAACTTGTAATTGCTAAAATGTATAAATGTCTATTGAAATTTGAAACAGAAGAAGTGAAAAAATGCATGATTAAGTGGGCTAAATTTTTTGGTTATAATACACAGATGGAACAATGTGTGGTAAAAGGATGAAATTAACATTGCTATAATCTTAAACAGAATTTTTATAAAACGAGGTACTATTGGTATATGTAACCAGAGAAATCATCTAGAATGTATTAAGGCACTTCAAATTTATTCTGGAAATGTGAATGACAAAAAGAGATATTTTTATTAGGCTAGGCAGATATGTAAATTTTTTGTTTTCAAATATATACATGGATTCAGAGGATTTTAAATATTAATATACAATTAAGATCAGAGGTGTTTCTTTTCAGACTAATGGACAAACAGTTGGAAAAAAAGTCAGGGAACG
Source organism: Crotalus tigris (assembly GCF_016545835.1). Taxonomy (NCBI): domain Eukaryota; kingdom Metazoa; phylum Chordata; class Lepidosauria; order Squamata; family Viperidae; genus Crotalus; species Crotalus tigris. The sequence goes on along the minus strand of NW_024100087.1, from coordinate 1,784,583 downwards.
TTGTTTTTGTATAGGATAACTGCAACAAGATTATTGTAGGCTCAAAGATGGAAAGACTTGGCAATGGAAGAATGGTTGGTGAAGATGATTAAAATTGAATTAGATTAGAGAAAAGATAAGTCCACAGCTGTTGCTGACTGGAAACATCTTATGACTTTTTGCAGAAAAAAATAAAAATGAATATATGATTAATGGCTTTAACGATTAGACAGGAGAAAAAGAAGATATGTTGTAACGTTAGAGAAAAAAAGTAAATTTATCATTGTACTTATAACTGCTCTAAAGAAGATCAGAGGTCTCTTTGCTTTTTCTTTTCCTTTTCTTTCTTTCTTGCATTTATAGCTTTCACTTTTATTTTTTTCCTATCTTATTTTATATTAGTTTGTATTAGTTTCTCCTTCCTTTTAAAAACTTTTAATACATTAATTGAAAAATAATGTGTTACAAATTGAACCTATGACTTTGTTATATAAATCACTGGCAACAGGTTGCTTATTATGTATAAGAACATTGCAGGCAGAATATATAATTTTATCTATAAAGGAAACTTTAAAATTTGGTCAGTCAGCCTGCAGCTACAGGTAGTCCTCAAACTTATGTCCACAACTGGGACCAGAATTTCTGCAGCTAAGCAAGGCAATTGCTATGTCAGTTATGCCCAATTTTATGACCTTTTTATCACAGTTAAGCAAATCACTACAGTTGTCAAATGAATCGCATGGTTGTTAAACTTATCCAGTTTTCCCCATTGACTTTGTTTGTTTTAAGCCATCTGACAAGATTGTAAATAAATGGCAATACATGCTAACTGCCAAATGCTCAAATTTTGAAAAGTGACTGTGAGGATGCTGCAACAGTCACAAGTGTGAGGACTGGTTATAAGTCACTTTTTTCAATGTCATTGTAGCTTCCAACAGTGCATACATTAACGGTTGTAAGTCAAGAATTACATCATCGTATCTTGTCTATCCTTCTCTAATACATCTGGACAGTGCTTTTTTTGTAAAAAAAAAAAAAAAAAAGGTGCCGGAACTCACATACGTTATACAACCTGCCTTGCCTACCCTACAAGGTTCCATCCAAAAAAGGTGCCAGAACTCCGTTCTGGGCGTTCTATGAGAAAAAAAGCCCTGCATCTGGATCACTATGAATATGGTTTCCAGGTACAAGAAGCAGGGACAATTAATCCTCCACCATTATTATTGCTTTACTACAGAATAAACTCAAGTAGCTCTCTTCACTGCTTGGTTAAAGTCCAGTTTTCATTTTTGGCCATTATTATTCCAGGTTTGAGTTGTTTGAACCACAAGTTGCTTTTTGGACACACAGGAGCAGTGGTGGGATTCAGCCAGTTCACACCACTTCAGCAGAACCAGTAGTTAATTTTTTGTTGCCCAGGCCCAGAATGGATTTCCGGAAGAGGCATCCACATGGTTGTTCATATATTTGAATCCCACCACTGCCCAGGAGCAATCTCTTTCAGCACTCCAGTTATCTCCACATTCCAATAATCAATTAAACATTCCCCATTAAATTGTTGGGAAAATAACTGGAAAGTAAAAATATTTATTACAGACCTTGGCTTCACCATTCTAATAGATTATCCACCCAGACATTTGGGTTGTTAATAATTCATTACTTGATGATCATTGACCTAATCATGACAAAGGATAGATGTCATTGTTCTCCAGATCAAGACATGTCCATAGCTGGTGCTATTATGTGTAACAGTCCGTGGAAGTTATATAGTCAGAAGCAAACCCAGATTCTTCCTCTAAGGCATGGAGGCAACATTTCCAACACAAATTTGTTTGTTTAATTAGATTTAGGGGACATCCATCTTGTCTACAAGCAACTCTTGAAAACCTATAAGCATTAAAATTATAGACATTAAAATGATAAAATAAATAACAAAGTAACAATAAGTACAGTTATGGAGAGAAGGGGAGCATGAAGTACATGGGGAGAGGTAGAGTCTTTTCTTAACCCAATAGCCATCTCGAGAATGGTGCAGCCCTGTTTGGGCCCCAGGCCAACTGGCAGAGACAGGTTTTCAAGCCCATACAGAAGGTAAGTAAGATGAATGTGAATTTCACTTTGAGGATACAATGTTCCAAAGGGGAGGAACCACAGGAGAAAAGGCTCTTCTCTTAGATGACACCAGCTGAAATTCCAGCTTTTGCTAAGCAGCTGATCATAAGTAAACCAACAATAGTCTTAGCTTGTTTATGCAGTCCAACTTTACACATAGATACTTATAATTATAATATAAACCTCCAGGATTATCCCTGGTCACTACAATGAACTTATATATGACTACAACAATCTTTCTTTCCCAATCATAAAGTTATGATTGCAAAACATGAAACTTGGGAGACCTTTACAGCAAGTTACCATTCTTAACACTAGCCAGCTACCCAACAGTATACTCCTATCACATCACCCATGGCAATCTCAGTGAAAGAAGCCACCTCCCTCCCTTGGTGTTTATCCCATTCCTCTCCACCATTCCACCCAACTTTCATCAATCATCATATTCTACCAACATCAACACCTATCATATGAAGGGAATTCTCTCAGACAGAACATACATTGACAAACACCAATTGTCACCACCCAACAACCAGCAATCACAACCTACTGCACTAATTCAACACATACAGTTGTTCAGTTCACTTTCACAATCCAATCTACCAACTTCATCTATCTTTTTAAAATGAAAAAAAATCTTCAAAAACTTTCTCAGACTCCACACTCTGATGCACATACACCTCTGACCATTCCTTAACACATACAGTTTTATCATTCTGGGGAAGCTTCCTCATCACTTATCAGCTGTCACTTGTCAGGAAAGCAGAATCTAGACATTTCCCTTCTTTCTGTCCTCACATTCTGAACAAGACCTTTCACAATCTGTTCTTTGTCTAACCTTTGTTTTAAGGATTACTGCTGGATCTGAAGTTTTAATCCTCCAGGGTATAGTTTACAGTAGTTTCTCCACACCAAGGAATCTCATATTCATTTCTCTCAACTATTCTCTGCTTCTCTACTTCCAATAGTCTATACTTACCACTCCAGTCACCTCTGCTTTTCTTTGCTTCTCTTATACCACCTGAAGCTAAAACAAATGAAACTACTCCCAAAGGTGCTTTTTAATGAGGCAACTGGACTTTCTTGTTTTTCTTTGAAGATGTTTCACTTTTCATCCAAGAAGTTTCTTGAATGAGAACTGAAATATCTTCAAATAATAATAATAAAGTTGGAAGGGACTTGGAAGTCTTCTAGTCCAACCCCCTGCTCAGGCAGGAAACCTTATACAATTTCGGACAAATGGCTGTCCAGTCTCTTCTTAAAAACTTCCAGTGTTGGAGCATTCACCACTTCTGGAGGCAGGTTGTTCCATTAGTTAATTGTTCTAACTGTCAGGAAGTTTCTCCTTAGTTCTAAGTTGCTTCTCTCCTTGAACTAAATAAAATAAAAACAACAAAGTCCAGTTGCCTCATGAAAAAGCACCTTTGGGATAACTATGACCTGGAGGACTGAGAATTTCCATAAAGCAAATGTAAACATTAACAATTAATTTTAAAAATCTGCCAATTAAACAGAAATATGGAGGTCATAAACTAAATTGAATACTCACTGCAACTGTGGCTTTACATGCTGAATGACTGGATTGACTCAAAATCTGTTTAACATACGAGTTGCTATTGTAGATTAAGTTGGCTTGAACATCTGAGGCTGCCACTATATCCATCAAAATCACTTAAGGTTCCCTGGTTGAATTCAACACATTTTTTGTACATTAAGACAGGTTCTTTAGATTTTTTTTTTAAGTGTCAAATTTTAAAAAGGTAGAAATTCTTAGCAGGATTGTTTAAAATCCTTTGCCAGTAATCTCATATTCAGACTTGAAAAATGGAAGATAAGGATATATCTTCTTTTGAGCTTCCTTTCTCAATTTACTCTTGGAAAGGTGGCCCACACATTGTAACAAGCTGATTCACATTCCATGATCTTCCAGTTCATTTAAACTTCACTCTTATTCCTTTAAACTGCTGCTTGTGTATTGAGATTGTATGTTCCTCTAGTACAAAGAGGAGGACAAAGCCAGGGAAGAAACAGGAAAGCTGGTCTACTGTCAGAACTGAGGCTTATCACAGCAGCTTCCTATTTTTAACTTGATTGCAAACTATATTGCTGATCAAAGGGCTAGAACCCCTGCAGGAGCTTATGCAAACAGCATGGTGGCCGGAATTCTTCTTGATGATTTGTAAGCAGGAAAGAACTTTTGACATAAAAGACAGCTTAAACAGCACAGAATAGCAATAAACCATCTGAAAAATGCTTAACGTTGCCCTTGAACGAATGCAAATTTGTTCCAAACATTTTTTTTCTCTTTTCCTTTTTCTCCTTCTTGCAATCGCTGAACCTCCTGCTGGGGCATTTGAACAATCACAGACTCAACATATAAAAGCCTGCAGACAGGAAGGGAAATAGGACAGAAAATACTGTATATTAATATGTTCAGAATAGGGAATCAAACTCCTATAAATTAAGTCTGCTGTATTCTTTCTTTTCTTTTTATTTGTTAATCCTTCATCAATAACGGTGTGGATAGCAATGTTAAAGAATAATTTGAATAAGCAATGCTTTCTTCACCTGGTGCTTCATTAAGTATGTTAGAGGGTTTTTGTAAACACAAACTGTTGCATTAAAACAGGTTAATGCAAACAAGTTGGAGCTATAACATATTGCTAGCCAGAAGAATTATAGTGATAGATCCATGTAATGAACCCTTGAATGAGTCCCAATTATCTATATACTACTAAAGCGAGTAGCAATAAAGAACATATTCTTTAGTGAACGTGTCAAAAGATGCAAAGAATGATATGATCTAATTATGGGTTAATTTGAATTAATTTTCTCAAATGGGAAGGCTTCAATCTCCAGTCTGGATTGTTATTTAAGTTTAGAGGTTGGGGGGGGGTGTGTTCTGATATTTTTATATGATTCAGAAACAGCAACATTTTAGAAAATTTATATAACTGGCTGATATATGGCAATATTTAATTTTTTTAATATCTATTCCAATTTGGAGTAGAAAAGATGCTTGATCCATTTACAACAAGCAGAATGTTTGGGTTGGATCATTGATGAAAGTGCAGCATTCTTGAATATGTTCATTCCAGTTTTTTATGATTAAAGTTTTGCAATAAAAACATTCCTGTTTTGCTTGCATGCAGTAATTTGGGATATAACCTTAACTGAATGTGTGATTTTATGATGTATTTATCTTTTTATGTATTGTTATTAATTCCAAATGTTTTGAAAAATAAAAAATGAAACTAGATCAAATAAAAAGTGTTTCCAGACACAGTTGAATCTAATGTTGAAACATGTTTTAAACAAACATCATAAAAAAAGAACACAACTGGGTCTCTTACCTTTGTCTATCCACCTTTTTCTTAACTTTTTAACAGTGTTAGAGATTAGTAACATTGCTATTTCATCCATAGCTTGAATTTAATGAAAGTAATGAGGCATAGCATCCTGTAAAATGTTTGCTGTGTAGAGGAAACAATATTGGTATTGACCACTAAAAAAAAATACAATCCTAACTATCCCTATCTATGACTAAAATCAATATCTCTTAAAGTTTTCCTAGTAATTCAACAAAAGTTTATTGTTAAGAGTGACAATATTCTGATTTCACTTCAAGAGATAGAGAAAAAACAGTTCAAAAGAACTAAATTAACATTTTTCCCATTTCTGTCATTTTTAAATATTGTTTATCAGGATGAACAGCATTTACAGTACATTGAGGAAAGTAAGCAGTGGGGTAACCCAAAGTTCTGTCTTAGGCCCAATGCTCCTCAATATCTTCATCAATAACTTAGATGAGGTGACAGAAGGTGAACTCATCAAATTTCGAGATGACACCAAGCTGGCATGAGTAGCCAATACTCCAGAAGATAGACTCAAAATATGGAAGATTCTCAACAGACTTGAACACTGGGCCATATCTAACAAAATGTTCTACATTTAGGCAAAACCAAATGCACAGGTGTAGTATAGGTGGTACCTGACTCAACAATAGTAACTGCAAGAGGGATCTTCAAGTCCTAGTGGGTGATCATTTGAATATGAGCCAGCAGTGTGCTGGAGCTGTCAAAAAAGCCAACGCAGTCCTAGGCTACATTAATAAAAAGACAGAATCAAGATTATGTGAAGTGTTAATACCACTTTATATTGCCTACACTTGCACAACACCTGGAATACTGCATTGAGTTTTGGTCACCACAATATAAAAAAGAGACTCTAGAACAGTGGTTCTCAACCTTTCTAATGCCGCAACCCCATAATACAGTTTCCCATGTTGTGGTGACCCCCAACCACTTATACATCACTGGGTGCCAGGGGCGTGGCCAAAGAAAAGGGGGGAAAAATGGCGGACAGCCTTGTTTGGTGACCCCCGTGAAATGGTCGTTCGACCCCAAATGGGGTCCCGACCCACAGGTTGAGAACCACTGCTCTAGAAAGAGTGCAACAAAGATTTTTAGGGAATTGGAGGCTAAAACATATGAGAAACGGTTGCAGGAATTGGGTATGTCTAGTTTAATTAAAAGAAGGACTAGGGGTGATAGGATAGCAGTATTCCAATATCTCAGGGGTTGCCACAAAGAAGAGGGTGACAACCTATTCTCCAAAGCACCTGAAGATAGGACAATAAGCAATGGATGGAAACTAATCAAGGAGAGAACCAACCTAGAACTAAGGAGAAACTTCCTGACAATTAGAACAATTAATCAGTGGAATGACTTGCTTTCAGAAGTTGTGGGTGTTCCAACACTGGAGGTTTTTAAGAAGAGACTGGTATAGGATTTCCTGCTTGAGCAGGGACTAGACTAAAATATCTCCAAGGTCCCTTCTAACTCTGTTATTATGTTAAAAATCCTTACTTGGACTTTTTTGTTTTATTGCACATATTGCCTGTGTTTTCTATAAAAATGTCCAACAATGAAAAGAAGCAGTGTTACAGTATAATGATGTTTGTACAAAAATCAAAGATGGAAACAGACACATGGAAAAGCAAGGAAAATTTTCCAAAAGTTCTCTGAATTCAGGGTGTTCCAGTTCTAAAGGATGTCAGTGGACAGACAGTAACTTATTCAAGGAATGGAAAGAATATATTAAAACTCTGTATAGAAGAGACAAGCCTACTGTATATGTCTAGCCTATTTTAAACAAATTGTAAGTAATTCTATATACATAATTAGTATCAAACTGATATGCAGAAATTGATGATAATATTAGAGCCAGTTGAATAAGGAAAAGGAAAAGGAATATTTAATAAAGTTTCACCATAAATCAAATAACAGCTGAAGACACTCCATATTAAACTAACAGGAGCAATTTTTGAGTTGCATAATGATAAGCTACCTATGAATAAGTAATTTTTTAAAGTTATTCACTCAAATTTGTGTAACCGCCCCATTCAGGTTTTAGCCTATAGTATAATAGTATCCTCAGTAAGCCATAACAATAGAAAAATGATAATACATATATGGGGAATTCATGACAAAAACCTTATCATTACGTGTGTGTGTGTGTGTGTGTGTGTGTGTGTGTGTGTGTGTGTGTATGAGAGAGAGAGAGAGAGAGAGAGAGAGAGAGACTGTAGATATTCTTAGACTTATCCTAGGAAAGAAAAAACAGATGCTAAATCTTTACCACTAACACTTCACTGACATTCTCATTTGATCAATATGGTGTTGGACCAAGCAAATATTTATAATCTACATCCCTTCCAGTTTTCTAAATGTTGGTGTCAGACAATAACTACATCTCTGCTATAGTCTAGTTTGACATATTAGTGCAACTTTCATGTTGCTTCCAATCTTTGTGAAATTTAAAACAACTTCTGATTATTCTGTCTGGCTTTTTGAAGGCTATTTGTGTGTATGTAAACAGTGAAATGTGAACAGATAAAAGTTATAGATGTTATCCTCAGTAATATCAGAAAATGTCCAAGTACATCCAAGGAAAATTAAGGATATTTCAGGGTATAAAATCTAAACTTTCTATCCCTGTAATTATTAAAGAAATCCATTAAACCAAGAGCCATAGTGATGCAGTGGTTAGAATGCAGTATTTCAGGCTAACTCTACCCACAGTGTGGATTTCAATTCTGATCAGTTAAAGATTGACTCAGCCTTCCATCCTTCTGAGGTTGGAAAAATTAAAAACCAGATGGTTGAAGGCAATAAGCTTGTAAACCATTCAAGAGGGTGCTGTAAAATACAATGGAGCAGTATATAGGTCTAAATGCTATTGTTAAGTGCTATTGCTATTCTGTTTGACAAAATAGGGATGTAATTTTCAGAAACAATAATACTGATAAATAGATACTGATGTATTTAGGCTGGGCCTTCTATTTTTAAAAGGATCTTGCCAAGTAATTTATTTTTATTGTATTTCTTCACCAAATTGATTATTTGCAAGCAAGGTTAACCATTATAAGACAAGTTTTAGGTAAGTGAACCAAGAATGAGTGAACCTTTTATGCAAGAACAAACAATTTGGAGGCATCAAAAAATGAAAGTGCCTTTCCTACTATGGGAGACAATTATGAGAATGATCACAATCAATATGTTGCTGGATAAGAAAACCAGAATATTTTTAGGAAGATGGGTACAAATTTGGGGGAAGAAGTTATATTTTATTTCAGTATCCTCTTCCAAATTAATAGAATTAGAAAATTGCAAAAATCACAGTAACTGAATTAGAGCTACCAAGCCAAAAATAAGGTCCTCTCCTTCCCCTCCTTGCTTCCACATCTGTTTTTTTCCCCTATATGGAAATTCACAGAGAAATGAATCAACATTTTCAGACAGGCTATCAGTGACACAATGTCCCTACAAGTTTCTGCATTACTAAATAAGCTTTGAAAAAAATCAAATTTGGACCTGGTTCCATTTTGGAGCAGACAGCTTTTGATTTTCAAATATTTTAGAGACCCTGTTTTAGACCTACAAGGTATTTTTCCAAATTGATCAGATTTAGTTAAGGATTCATAATGAATGAAACCTTTTATATGTATTTATTTCATTAGACACATGCTGATTCAAAAGCAACTGAATGGCTTGTGATTGTAGTAAACAACAGTATAGAAAATGCAGTATGAAGTATTTGATACTCTATGAGCTTGGTTGTTTTCTTGCAGATGGTTCATTACGCAACTAGGTAACATCTTCAGTATTAGAAGGGAGTAGGGTTTGCTCGCTGTTTATCTACAGTCACTTGCCCTGTCAGTGCTTGTGGGAGAGTTGTTTTCTTCTTGGTAATTCCTGGATTACACTGTTGTTGTTTTGTTTGATTGTTTGAGTTGTTAGTAGCAATAGCATTTAGACTTCTATACCTCTTCATAGAGCTTTTACAGCCATTTCTAAGCTGTTTACAGAGTCAGCATATTGTCCCCAACAATCTGGGTCTTCGTTTTACCAACTTCAGCAGGATGAAAGGCTGAGTCAACCTTGAACCAGTCAGAATCAAACTCCTGGCAGTGACCGTTGAATTTGGCTGAAATTCTGCATTCTAACCACTGCACCACCTTTGGTTGGGCAATTGTTTACTAGTAGATTGTTGGTCTGGCATTAATCCTCATGCTAAGATAATGCTTATTTAGATGTTGATTGCTGGTGAGCTCCTTTTGTTTCCTTTTAAGCTTTTTGATTGTCTCTTTTAAATGGTATGTAAATATTATTTATCTCTATGTGCCTATTGTTGCTGATTTAGATTGGTTTAGAATACTCAGTTTCTCAATTGAAACTATGATTAAATCTGTCTATGTGCTTGCAATTAAGGAGTTTTCTCATATTTTCTAATTGCTAGTTAGTGTTTATGTCTGCTAGTCTTCTGCCTGTCTGTCCTGCCCTCTGATTGTTACAGTGCTTACACTGCATGCTGTAGATGACTCTGTGGCTACTGGATCTTTTGGTTTACTTAAAATATTTAGGAGAGCTTTAGTTGCTTTGTGTGCTACGGAGTTATCTGTTGATTATTTTTGACACTTTTTGATATATGGCAAGTATATGTATATACAAATATACACATGAAAGTCTGCAAAGGGAAATATTGGAATGATTATTAAATTGGTGTCGCAGTTTTTCTGGTCTCCTAATTTGTTCTGAATTGTACATCATGGATGACTGTTTCAGAGTACTTAGTATTTGACCTCTGTTTTCATAGCTTGTGTTGGTTGTGTTGTAGTATTTTCATAGTCAACATGTCCAACAGAATACCATAGAATGAGAAATCAGTGACCAGGAGCCAAAAAGTAAGTGTGCTTACATCAGCATCATGTGGTAATTAGGAGAGGTCAATACACCCCTCCCCCTTTAATCTTATCATGGTATGGTGCACTTCAGATGAACTGGACAGCATAGCTAGTGGCAGAAGAGGTAGAAAACACTTTTTAGTTGGAACAAGAAAATACAACTTCAGGCTTCTTTTTCCTAGGTCAGGATGAACGAACCATGATGTTGCCATACTCATGTTCTCTAGATCTACTTCCTTAAGCATAAACAGATCATAGTTAATGGGTGATGCAGATGAGTTCAGAAAAGTAGGTATTTCATTATGTAATCACAGGTAACACTGATCAGCCTTAAAATGTAACTGGTTTAATTTTCTGTGAGTTGATTTAAAAGTCCATAATATTTGCTATTTCTGTGTGTGCATGATAAAAATGCATGATGGACATAAGAGCCATCGGAAGAACCAGTAGCAAATAAGCATATATAAGTATACAGAAAGATATACACATGCAAGCCTGAAAAGGGAAATTTAGTATCACTATTAAATTGGTGTGGCAGCTTCTCCTAAGTTGTTCTGGATTATATGTCAGAAACACATGTTTCAGAAATGTACTTTGTATTTGAACACTGCTGAGACAGGTAGCAAGAAGAAAGTCATACCATTTTTGACAGTTGTTTCTTTTACTGCATGTTACCAGGGTGATCAAAACATTCACTGTCTTTGCTTCTGCTGTTCATAACAAAGCATTTTATGCATATTATGTTGGATAGCTTCAAGTGATTTCCACATGACAGAAAATACACGATGTTTCTCTAAGCACAGTTTCCACTGTTTTCAGTTACCATGACCTTTCACTCTTATAAACTGATTCAAAGGCAGTGCTTAAATTTGGTTTTTCCAAATATGTTCAAGATACACAGATGTATGCACCAAGAAACAATGTATAAGCAATCCTCTGTCAACTTCATTTTATGTTTTATGCTTAAATCAGTTTTCTATAAACATCTAACTCATTGCTAGTAGCATCACACAATTAATAATAGTTTTTTTTAAAAAAAAAAATCAAGGGTCAAAAAGCAACATCACTTTGGCCCACTACACTTAAATTCACACACTCAAAACCCACACAAGTTTTCTCAAAAATACATGACCAAGTAAGGCTGTGGAAAGTTTGTTTGATCGGTTTGGTGGTTGTCCTTTGCTTCCCTTCTTTGTTAGGAGAAGAGTATGTATCCAGTTCTTAAATGTGAATTGGGGAAAACTGAGGTCTACCTCCCATCAGATTGCAAGACAAAATATCTTTGTTATTTTTATCAGAATGACACTTGCAGCAAGGCTAAGCATACAGTATATAAGCTCATAGGTTATTCCAAACTTAATAGAAATCAGTGCAGGTTTTTTTTTAATTATACAGTACTTCCATATGTATGGTTTATTAAGAAGCTCATAACAGTTTCAGAAGGTTTTTGAAGAATTAGGAAGTAAAAAGTGCTGGTATAGAACAAATTATATTGATAGGAAAGTACAGAGTATAGTAGAAAATTATGTAATGTGAAATAGGTAATTTTTCATAGAAATCAATGGGTTTTTCTGTAATTTTCTCAAAAGCATCATTTGCTCAGTGGCACTCTACCAATGCCTTTTGAGCCTGTGTCTCTCCATCTTTGCACTATCTAATGACATCCTGATTGATATATTGTGAGGGAGCTGATGAGTCTGCGAAGCTGCATTTAAACAGGATTGTTTGGGGAAGTGGGTGAAGCTTTACTTTTTGCTGATTGAACACACATCCTGAGTTGCATTCCTTAATTCAATCTTGGTCACTCCAGCCCTGTTTGGAAATTGTAGCCAGGAGAATAAATAGGAATAGGAACAGTTTTGCAAGGAAATTTAATTGAAGAAAAGAGGTGTGCACTGATCTCTCACCTTCTGAGATTAAGCACTGATGTACGTTTAACAACTTATTTAACAACTGGGCAGAAGTGTAGTATAGAGTTATTACACAGGTCAAACAATTCCCAATAAAAGAAGGAAACTAAGAGCCAACAATAATTAAGTAAGTATGCAGACGAAGGACCACTTTGCAGTTTATTGTTTAGAGAGTTAAGAAACCTACCAGGGGTTTTTGCTTCATGCAATGAGTTCAGCTTCTCAGGCAACAAAGATGGCAGAGCTGGAGAAAAATGTAGATGAGATCTTCCAAGATATAGTAGTTTGTATCATTTCCAGAATGATAGCTACTTTGTTGTCAGGATGAAGATTATAAAGAAGGAAAATATCTTTTCAAGGAAAAATGAGATGTTCGAATAGTAAACAGTGTGAGCTTATGACTGAAAATTTCCAGCTCTAGTCTTTCTCAATTAGTTGATGTCTAATATGTTAATTTTTAGTCCTTTAACTTCCTCTTTTACTGTGTTGAACTTTTTATGTTCATGTTTCTTATGTTTCATATTGAGCTGTAATTCTGTATTTGCCAGCTAATCTGGAAACTGACACAATGGCCAACAGAATGAAATTGCTCAAACTACATATCAATATAAAAAAAAGGAGACTTAACAGAATGTGCAAACTATTGTATAATGTCCTTAATTTCACATACTAGCAAAATAAAGTTTAGGATTATCTTAAAGATTAGAACCCTACATAGAAAAGAGATGCAAGATGTTCAAGCTGGTTTTAGAAAAGATTGAAGAGCAGGAGAATGACAGCAGATATACTGTACAATAGATAATTTAGAAAGCCAATGAATACCAAAAAAAGTCAGTAAGTGCTTCATTGATTATAGAAATGCCTTAAAGTATGTTGATCACATCAAGCTGTCAGATGTGTTCAGCAAAATAGGAATCCCATAACGTGTCTTTGTCCTCAAGAGAAAATTATACACAGATCAAGAAGACACAATATGAATAGAATATGGAAAAACCGACTGGTGCAAGGTTGGCAAAGGAAGGCAACAAAGCTGTGTACTCTCTATTTACTTATTCAACTTATATGCTGAATATATATTAAGGGGCGATGGAATAGAAGGAGATACATGATTTTAAAACTGGAGGAGTGAATATCAATAACCTGCATTATGCTGCTAACACTACCTGATAGCCAAACATGCAAAGGATTGCAATCTCTGATAATGAGGGAGAAAAGTGAAAAAATGAATTAAACATAAAGAACACCAAACTAATGATAACAACTAGAAGAACAAAAAATCCCAAATGTTTCATTCTTCCTTGGTTTCATATTTTTCATTGTATTAAATCTCATTCTTCCTTTATATATATAATAGGTACCAGTATTTTGACTTCAAGCACACAAGATCTGCTAGAGATTAGGAATATTCAATTGTTTGCTTATATAAATATAACAGTTATATTGTATGCCAAAATCCCTCATTTGCTACAAATTAGTATGTATTTGATTTATATAACAAATTCTGCAAGCTTTTTTGTTTTATTTTGGTCTGTATTTTGGATGAGTTTCCTGCTATTAATCTGATGGCTTTCCAAAATCATTAGAATTACCTTTTTCCAAGTTTTCTTTCAGTCATTCTGAGGTTATGTCTTTTGGCATAGATACATATAGGCCATATTGTTTTTACATGTACATGTGTTGGGAAATGGAGCATGATAAGTTGCTTTAGAAACTTTAATCTCTCCAAGGGAAAGACTGAAGGAAAGAATTCTTAAGTTTCAGTTGTCATGGAAGATGCTTGAGTTGTTTTTGTAAAGGAGAGGTCCTCTGCAGAGATACTGTGTAATTTGTGAATCACCAGTGCCAAAGGAATTCTGCCTCTTGTGTTTAGATTTTTAATCATATTCTGAGGAATTGCATATTCTGTTCCAAATAGACAGCCATAGAGTAAGCATGTTTATCATATTGATCTAGTAGTGAGGGTGAAGAATCTTTATTTTTTATTTTTCTATCATCAGATCCTCTGCACATACAGTATCTTTCTCCTAACTGCATAATAAGAATAAGAAAGTTTTGATGCTTCAAAATTCCCTACAAGCACTACTGAAATATTGCAATTTAAAAAACCAGAACAAGCACTACTGAAATATTGCAATTTAAAAAACCAGGCATTTTAATGATCAAGAATTTCCCCAAACTGAGTATTGCTACATGCAGGCTTCCCTATTGAAGAATCAGTAGTAAATCTATACTAAACCAACAATACTCCTCCAGAAAGAGAAGTTAAACAAGATTGCATTATTACTTTGCAGTTATTAATTGCTATCAATTCCATGGTCTAACACCCAGCTAAAATAGAATGTCATTCATCAAATATTGTAGGTAAATATTGTTAATATGCAGATTACACAATGAACCTTATTGTCGCCAAAAGGACTAAAGAGAGAGCTTTCAGTTTTATCTCTCTTTTTTTTTTAGAGAACAACAGCTACAGTTACATTACAAAAAAATCAAGATTATAGAGACCTACCAGTCTGGATTCTTATTCACAGACTGGTTGTCCTGCAGCCTGGTTGTGGCAATAAGAAAACATCACATTTTGTAATACATGATATGGATCACTCAGAGTATGGCAAGCATTTAAATTCAAGTATCTGTTAAGTTCATCTTATATAGTAACTTAATAAGTTAAGTTTCCTCTTTTTCACTTATTGTCATTCATTTTTTTATTTGTCTTTAAGTGGAAATTAGATCTATTTAGCTAATTCTCACATTAATTGCTTGCCTCTCAGAACGTCTTAAAGAATAGCTCTGAACTATGTATAATGTATTTACCATGCATTCCTGTGAACAAAAATATTTCTCCCTTGTTATCAGATTAATCACAAAGGAAACAGTTAAGTGATCTAAATATTGAGCTAAATATTGACCTATTGGAACCATGCAACTGAATCTCGGGAGGGCTGATTCGGTTTGTCATTTTAGATAGGAAGTCTGTGTCTCATCTTATTCAGACAACAATGTTTGGGAAATAATATGAAGTTTCTTTTTGTTACTCCATTTATAATTACAGTTTTCTTTGTCTTCTACAAACTTGAACAAAAGCATCCCCAAACTTATAACCCCTTTACTTCAAATATTATTATTTTCCCTCACTCCAGATAGATTGTGAGGAACATATACTGGATCTTATGTTTTCTGCAACTTTATTATTAATTTTGAAGATTCGACTCAAAGTTCATAGTAGTATATAGAGCATTGTCAGGGAAGGGGTGGTTCTCCCACAATAGTGATGTAGGATACATTGAGTCAAAAAAAGAATGACAAGCCCAAAGCTATCAACTGAGTTTCCATGGCTGAGCCTTTACTTGAACATGGGAACCTTGACCTGTGTACCACACTAGCTGTTTATTATTGCCTCTCCCTTAGCACATCCTACCATATCATATAATTGTCCATGTGGACCTAGAATTTTTTTTTCCTCTATTGGGAAATGAACAATCATCAATGGGATAAATGGAAGGCATCAGTATAAGAGAATAAAAAACCAGAAAGAAGTACTTTACAATATTTTTGGCAGATAATAAACATAATGAAATCTGGCTTTGGTATAAAAATCTATCTGGCTCTGTATTTGTCTAGTTAACTATCTTAATTTCTCCAAAACACATGTATATCCTGAGCCATTTTTGTCACCTTGAAATACCCTTCTGCTCTTGGTTTCCTATCTAGCATTTTATTTATTTATTTATTTATGAGACTTATATACCGCTTTAAGTGCAAGCACTCTCTAAGCGGTGTACACCAGTAAACAATGTATATATATATTTACATTGCCCCCAACAATCTGGGTCCTCATTTTACCTACCCCGGAAGGATGGAAGGCTGAGTCAACCTTGAGCCGGTGAGATTTGAACCGCTGACCTGCTGAACACAGTCAGCTAAAATGGCCTGCAGTACTGCACTCTAACTACTGCGCCACCTCGGCTCATTTCTCAAAAATAAAGCAAACAATTCTAAAATCACACAGTTACCAACCATGAAGAAAATAAACTCTTCATTCTGACACAATGCCTTCTGGTATTTCTGCGTGAGACAGGGGCAGGTTACACAGTACATGTCAATCTCATCAAGAGACTGTGAAAAGTAGGGAAGGTTTTGTAGATAATCAGGCAATCATACACATTGTTAACATCCTGCTTATTTGGCCTGTTCCCTGATTATTGACTGCAGTCTATCAACATACAGTATTGCTAGCAGCTGGAACTTTTTTTGGGGTAAACATGCCCTTCCTTCAACACTGATCCAAAGCACAACAAAAGCATATGTCTATACATTATCATATAAAAAGCACACTGGTTCTCCAAATGAATCAGTTACTGCTGAAGCACTACTAAAAGAGCCCTCTGTGACCTCTGGAGGCCATCTGAGATCATAAATCTTTGAAACCCCAGTTCCGGATTGCTTTGGGCAAGGTCGGAATGGCAAACTTCCCACATCCACAATATCAGATGTTACGGTAATTCCTCCTAACTAATATGTAAGAGCAAAGGAATGTCTTCAAACCTCATTTAGGCCCTGTGGAATCTGTTGAAAATGCATGACAGCTGTGGGGTTTGGCTGGATTCAGCTTGTGAATGCATGAGATTTGGAAGCATTGTGACTAGGAGAGGAGGGTTGATATTTATTCAGTATCTCTTCCCTCGGCCATTCACCCATGTTGCAGCATAGCTGTATCAACCTTCTTTAATGTTGCCATAGTCAACACACATTCTTTACAAATGATTGTTACAAACAACTTTTAGTACAATGTAGATGAACAATCCACAGTAGTACAGACAAAACAATTCTAATGACTTTAGTAAGACAAAACAACATTATTTTTACAGAAAAGAACAAGGACTAAAAAGAAGGCAGCAACTAAAATGTACATTTATCTCAGCCCCATATGAATGCCAAAATGTAGCAGGGCTCCTAATGAACTAAGCACATTCTTGGCCCATTCAACTCAACACCAAACAAATCTAAATGAATTAAAGTCCATGAAAGTAAAGAAAGGTCCTCTCTTCCTTCTGCATCAGTCAGGAAACAAAATGATCTGTAAGCAAGGATTAATGTACCATTCATACAGAATTGTACAGGCAGAAATAGCCTATATTTCTATGGATAACATTTGATGTTTTAAAACATCAAACAGGTGTAAGCACAGAAAGTGATCTGTTTTACTATCAGCAAACGAATGGAAATATAGTTTTATTCATATAGCAGACTGTTAAACAGTATAAAAATGTAGACTCTTTTCATACTCATTAATTTTTGACTTAACATAGAATAGTTAAAATTTTAACAACCTTTTCTTGCTGACAATTTATTGAAGTATTTGTCATATTAAACACATTGCAAAGGTGTTTACACATTCTGAGCATCGCTCATGTATTAAGGACACTAGTCTCGTGTATCCAGGGCACTATTATCTGGCCCATCACATGAAAGTTGCATATTTTGAAAATTCCATGCACATTTATGAGATACAGTAATGGAATGAAATAAATTATCACTATATATGATAATTCTTAGATTCATCTACTCTAGAGAAATTTTTAAAAATATAACTAATGTAAAGAAATGGAACTGAATATCATACAACTCAATTACTTCAGTACTGTCTGCCATTATCAATCATTCACTTTACAAGCTTACACATAGTTGAACCAGCAAGCCTCAAACAAATCAGCACCAACTTACTTCTAAAACATATTCAAGGTTATTTTGCTATCTATTTTTTTTTCTTAACCACTTTTACTTTTACTTTCTTTGTTGTTTTAAGGGAAGTTGCAGAATCATGCAAGTAGGTATGCATGTGTGTGTTTCTATATATGGTATGCATGTGTGTGTTTCTATATATGGTAATGGTGGCAGAATGTCTATATACAGATACATACAGATAGATAAAGCATTAAGAACAGTTTTTTGCTGTTAGGAATTATGCATCTGATGTTCAAATTATTACCACACATTAAAAATTTTGAGTAGGACTTTGAATGAGGCCCATAAACCTATTTACAGCCAATGCAGCCACTTTAAAATGGGTCTTATGTTATAATGGTGGGTTACCCTATTAGGAGTCTGGCCATTATATTTTGAACAAATAGTAGCTTCTGAAATGTTTCCAAAGGCAAGTTCCAAGCAATTCTGTCATTCTTACTTACTTCTGTCATCATAAGAAGTGTATTCCATAACAGACCTGATTTTAAAACATTTCATAAAGATGGATTAGTTTCAGTCAAATGTTTTGCAATATACACTTTAATAAAATTAACAAATTATGATGAATCAAAAAGATGAAAAGAATCCAGCAGAATACATGAAATTCTTTTGTTGGATTTTTAATGCAAATTTAGAGTAATGGTAATGGTTTTAAATGGGTTAAAAATTAATTATGAATTAATTAGATATTATTTTTATAGATATTGCTCAATGCAGCTTATTGAAGTGAAAAATATTTTAAATATATTATAAAACATGCATAAAGAAAAAATGTAATATAATTTATAAATGAAATCTAGCGATTGCAATCTATGATAAAATACGATCATAAATTGCCAAGTATATAAAACAAATTTCTTTCCTTTTCTACTCTATGATTTATTATTCCACAAGTCTCATTCCAGAGCTCTGGTTTAATAATCACCCTTGTCCTGTAATGATACATAATATAGTCTTAGAAAAATTGTCTGTTTTAACAAAGTCACACTGATTGGAAAAGACTAGCTCTATCATGCCTGTGAATTGTTTTCAGTAGATGGTATCTTTTGTGATTCTTGCATTTACAGAAATCAAAGCAGGCATTCCACATAAGTCTTAATTTATAGTCCAAACACATGCAGACACTTCACAAATGTTACAAGTTAAAATCAAATGAACTATCAACATTTACGTGGACTACAAAGTAATGCCTAGACAAAATTGGCTTGCAGTTTTCTCTTTATGCAAGAAGTATTTTTGACAAATAAGTACTATTTAGATTTTATTCTCATTTAATCCATTCTACTTCTTGGTAATGTGGAGATATATACATATATATATATAGAAACAGCTAAAACCACACAGTGCTGCTCAAAGCAAGAAGCTAAAAACACCAGCCTGAAGATGACGAATGTGACTTCGTCGAAACGTTGCCAAGACACTTCCAATTTTACGCGGGAGAAAACCCGAACAACCAAAGACCTATATACAAATACCCGCGAAAACCTCAGAAAACAAATATTGAACCTCTACGGGGAGGAAATCCACCATCTGACCAGGACCTATGAAAAACTTGAAGTCCAAAGAGCTTCCATTTTATGTGACCTCGCATTCCTACGTAACTGCCGAGATCAAAATCTAATCCCCACATGTTTCCAACTGAAATTCCACTCCAACTCTGCAGCCACCAAACGGATCCTGAAAAGAACAGAATTGGCCCTAATCAGAAATGAACTTCACACAAAAAGATTCCTCCTAGACCGAATTAACAAAGATCTCCTCACACTCCACCTCAAACTCAGCAACAAGATCCACCCCGCACTTTGGGACAAATCCAAACAACTCGCCGTCTGGAGAGCCGAAACACAGACCACCCTCAAGACAGATACACACACCAACAAACTCCGAAGACTACAAGAACGCCAGAAACAAACCCCTCCTCCCTCACAGCCACACATGAAACAAACAGTGCATAACATCTCAGATAGGATCCTCACCAAAGCCGAAACCAATGTCCTTTCCAAAGGATTCAACTTTGCAGTCGCTCCCAAACACATCCCCACTGAAACCATTATATGTGAAGTTGAAACCAGCCTGACCAAAATCAACCCCGATGACGCTAACAAAATCAGACTCAAAATCACCAACATCCTCTGCACCAGCAAGCCACCCAAAAGCAACTTACCCAAAGAGGAACAGACAGCACTACGTAACCTGAAAGAAGACACCAGCATAATAATCCTACCAGCAGACAAGGGCAACGCCACGGTGGTTATGAACACATCTGACTACCAAACCAAATTAACCAACCTACTCCAAGACTCCACATACAAACCCCTAAATACAGATCCCACCACCTACCTGGAAAAAACCACCAGAACCAAGATAAAAGCCTCCCCCATTAGCGAAGAGATCCAGCAAAGAATCATTCCCAGAGAGAAATCATCCAGATGCCCTAAACTCTATGGTCTCCCCAAGATACACAAAGAAGGAACCCCACTCAGACCTATAGTCAGCTCCATAGGCTCACCTCTACAAAACCTAGCCAAATTTCTCGCCAAACAACTACAGCCCTATGCAGAATCCATCACCTCACACGTAAAAAACTCATTCCAGTTTATAGAGATCATAAAGAAACAAAGCTTACAGCCCAGCGACCTACTAGTGAGCTTCGATGTCATATCCCTCTTCACCCAAGTGCCTATCAAAGAAGCCTTGACAGCTATTCAAAACAAATATAACCCCCCCAAACACATCTTAGATCTGACCAACCACTGCCTATCCAACACATACTTCATCTATAACGGACAAAAATACAAACAAACAGAAGGAGCACCCATGGGATCACCCCTCTCACCTGTCATTGCCAACCTCTACATGGAACACTTTGAAACCCAAGCTCTAGAAAAATCGGATCACAAACCCAAACTCTGGCTCAGATACGTAGACGACACCTTCATAATCTGGCCACATGGGAAAGAAAAACTGGACAACTTCCTCACACACCTCAACAGCCTACACCCCAAAATACAGTTCACCATGGAAACAGAAGCTAACAACCAACTTCCCTTCCTGGATGTCTTAGTCTACAAGAAATCCAATGGCTCCCTAGGACACACCATCTACCAGAAGAAAACACACACAAACCGCTATCTGCACGCTCTCTCACACCACCACCCAGCACAGATCAACTCTGTAGCCAAGACACTCATCTCCAGAACAAAACGCTTAGCTGACGAACAACACCTAAAACCCGAACTACACACTCTCACCAATGTACTAACATCCAATGGATTCCATAGAAATAAGATTACAAACCTAATCCAAAAAGAAACCCCCACCAAAATCCAAGACAAAGAACAAGAAAACGGCAAAGCCCTCCTCCCATACATAAAAGGCACCACAGACAGAATCAGTAAGATCCTCCATAAACACAACATCAAAACAGCATTCTGCACAAACAGAAAAATATCCACCATCCTTAGAAACCCCAAAGATAAAATTGAATTAGAAAATCAAGGAGTATACGAAATCCCATGCACCACTTGTCCCACCACATACATCGGACAAACCAACAGAAGAATAAGTGCACGCATTGAAGAACATAAGAACTCAGTCAAAAAAGAGGAACCAACATCTTCCCTGGTCCAACACCTTAAAGCCACAGGACATGAAATTGACTTTAAAAATACCAGAACCATTGCCAAAAGTGAACATTTTAATAACAGAATAATCAGAGAAGCCATCGAGATAGAAAAACGCCCACACAGCATGAACAAGCGAGATGATACCTCCCGCCTACCAGCCATTTGGAAACCTGCCCTTATTGACAAACGACTCCCTAACCCCAAAATCTTAAACCCCTCTGCAACTCAGACCAACCTGAGCACAACCAAACAGAACACTCCCCCAGCCAATCAGAGCACAGCCAAGCCCCTAACCATTCAGAACACACCTCCACCCAATCAGAACACAGCCAAGCTCCCACCCAATCAGTTCATACCCTCACTGGCAGTTAAAAGGAAGAAACAGCTAAACCACACATTGCTGCTCGAAGCACGAAGCTGAAAACACCAGCCTGAAGATGACGAATGGGACTTCGTCGAAACGTCGCCAAGACACTTCCAATTTTACGTGGGAGAAAACCCGAACAACCAAAGACCTACATACAAATACCCGCGAAAACCTCAGAAAACATATATATATATATATATATATATATATATATATATATTCATTCTGAGGTTTTTGCGGGTGTTTGTATGTAGGTCTTTGGTTATTCGGGTTTTCTCTGAATAACTCAAATTGGAAGTGTCTTGGGGACGTTTCGACAAAATCTCATTCGTCATCTTCAGGCTGGTTCTTTCAGCTTCGTGCTTCCAGGAGCAATGTGTGATCGTAGCTGTTTCTTCCTTTTAACTGCCAGTGGGGGTATGAACTGATTGAATGAGAGCTTGGCTGTGTTCTGATTGGATGGAGGTGTATTCTGATTGGTTAGGAGCTTGGCTGTGCTCTGATTGGAGGGGTGGGTTGGCCTCCCCCATTAGCGAAGAGATCTAGCAAAGAATCATTCCCAGAGAGAAATCATCCAGATGCCCTAAGCTCTATGGTCTCCCCAAGATACACAAAGAAGAAACCCCACTTAGACCCATAGTCAGCTCAATAGACTCACCTCTACAAAACCTAGCCAAATTTCTCACCAAACAACTATAGCCCTATACAGAATCCATCACCTCACACGTAAAAAACTCATTCCATTTCTTAGAGATCATAAAGAAACAAAACTTACAGCCCAGTGACCTACTCGCGAGCTTCGATGTCATATCCCTCTTCACCCAAGTGCCAATCAAATAAGCCTTGGCAGCTATCCAAAACAAATATAACCCCCCAAACACATCCTAGATCTGACCAATCACTGCCTATCCAACACATATTTCATCTATAATGGACAAAAATACAAACAAATAGAAGGAGCACCCATGGGATCACCCCTCTCACTTGTCATTGCAAACCTCTACATGGAACACTTTGAAACCCAAGCTCTAGAAAAATCTGATCACAAACCCAAACTCTGGCTCAGATACGTAGACGACACCTTCATAATCTGGCCACATGGGAAAGAAAAACTGGACAACTTCATCACACACCTCAATAGCCTACACCCCAAAATACAGTTCACCATGGAAACAGAAGCTAACAACCAACTTCCCTTCCTGGATGTCTTAGTCTACAAGAAATCCAATGGCTCCCTACACTATCTACCAGAAGAAAACACACACAAACCGCTATCTACACGCTCTCTCACACCACCACCCAGCACAGATCAACTCGGTAGCCAAGACACTCATCTCTAGAACAAAATGCTTAGCTGATGAACAACACCTAAAAACCGAACTACACACTCTCACTAATGTACTTACATCCAATGGATTCCAAAGAAATAAGATTACCAAACTAATCCAAAAAGAAACACCCACTAAAATCCAAGACAGAGAACAAGAAAACGGCAAAGCCCTCCTCCCTTACATAAAAGGCACCACAGACAGAATCAGCAAGATCCTCCACAAACACAACATTAAGACAGAATTCTGCACAAACAGAAAAATATCCACCATCCTAAGAAACCCCAAAGACAAAATAGAGTTACAAAATCAAGGAGTATACGAAATCCCATGCACCGCTTGTCCCACCATATACATCGGACAAACCAACAGAAGAATAAGTGCACACATTGAAGAACATAAGAACTCAGTCAAAAAAGAGGAACCAACTTCTTCCCTGGTCCAACACCTTAAAATCACAGGACATGAAATTGACTTTAAAAAGACCAGAACTAACTTATAACACAGTATGGGAATGTTTCTGGTTTTAAAGTTAATAATTATAAGACTAAGATATTATCTAAGAATATGTCAGTTAAAGAAAGGGAAAGTTTGATTAAAGCCACAGGTTTTCAGATGGTAAAAAAGGTTAAATACTTGGGAGTATATCTAACTGCTTCAAATGGAAAATTGTACAAGAACAATTATGAACCACTATGGGCAAAAGTCCAAAAGGATTTAATAGATTGGAAAAAATTGCAATTGTCATTGTTGGGGAGAATTTCAGCTGTAAAAATGAATGTTCTACCAAAGTTTCTTTTTTTGTTTCAGATGATACCTATTCTTAAAAAAGAGGCAAATTTGGAGGAATGGCAAAAGGGTATCAATAATTTTATATGGGCCGGGAAGAAACCAAGGGTTAAATTTAAGATATTACAGGATGCTCGAGAAAGAGGGGGACTTAAGGCACCCAATTTGAAATTATATTATGATGCAGCCGCCCTAACTTGGTTAAGTGATTGGCTTAATTTAACAAATATGGATATTCTTTTTTTGGAAGGTTGGGATTTAATATATGGTTGGCATGCATATTTAATTTTTAATAAGAAAGTTGATCGGACTTTTAAATCACATATTTTGAGGAATGCCTTACTTCGTGTTTGGAAGAAGTATTATTATAGATTAAATTATAAAATACCTATCTGGGGGATTCCCAGACATGCAATTGAGGGAACCTCTAAGGGGACAAATTTTGATAAAATTTCATATAAAGAATTGTTAATTTGTTCTGGTTCGAATTGGCATTTGAAATCCCTAGATGTATTAAGGCAGCAAAATATTCTACAGTCATGGTTTCAATATTTACAAATAATGGATAGATGGACTGTAGACAAGAAAGAGGGAATAACACTAGAAGATAGACAATTGGTTATTCAGATTAAAAACCAAGGTCCGGCTCATATAAAAAGAATATATAATGTTTTATTAGAGTTAGATTCGGAAACAGAATTGGTTAAAGATTGTATGATTAAATGGGCTCAGAATATACAGGAGCCGATCTCATTGGATTTATGGGAGATAATTTGGATAAGAAATGTTAAATTTACACAAGCTCAAAATTTGAGAGAAAATTTTTATAAAATGTTTTATAGATGGCATTTAGATCCTAAAAAATTATCTTGTATGTATTCCAATATACAGCCCAAATGTTGGAGATGTGGCAATAATGATGCGACATACTTTCATATTTGGTGGAATTGTAAAAAAGTAAAGGCTTTTTGGATTATGATTTGGTGGAACATTCAAAAGATTTTTAGAAAGAAGATAAAGTTTACTCCTCAACTATTTTTACTTGGTATTTTTGTTGACTTAAATGAAAAAGAAACTACTTTGATGTTGAATTTATTAACTGCAGCAAGGTTACTAGTAGGTCTATATTGGAAGAAAGATTCTTTGCCTACTTTAGAAGAATGGATATTTAAAGTATCTAGTTTTGCAGAAATGGCAAAAATTTCTGCTTATTTAAAGGATCATACACAAGAAAGATATATTACTGTATGGGGAAGGTGGATAGATTATATTCAGAAAAAATATGGAATTAAAAAGTTTTATTTATTTTATGAATGAATATCAAATATTATAGAGAATTGTTTTATAAGTTATGGATTAAAGATTAATTATGATATTTTTTTTCTTTCTCTTTTTTTTTCTTTTTTTTAATTATTATAATTTTCTTTTTCTTTTTTTTTCTTAACCCTGTATTCTGCTCTGGGAAGTGAAGGGAGGGGGGTGGGGGTGGGAGGGAGGGTAAGGGGGGGTTCTCTATTTTAAAATTTTATTGTATTTTTATAAATGATTGTATGTTTTAAAAAAATAAAAATTTTCAATAAAAAAAAAAAGACCAGAACTATCACCAAAACTGAACACTTTAATAACAGAATAATTAGAGAAGCCATCGAGATAGAAAAACGCCCACACAGCATGAACAAACGAGATGATACCTCTCACCTACCAGCCATTTGGAAACCTGCTCTTATTGACAAACGAGTCCCTAGCACAAAGAATGACACCAGACCCACACTCACGAAAGCCACACAAGATGTCACCACCACACGTCCACGCAAAAAGCAAACCCAAAGCCACACCGATGATGAGGCACGATCACAAACCAGAAGCCAGACCACAGCTGCATCATTAGCCACTTTAAACCCTTCCAATCCATACATGAAGCAAACTGACACCCACCATGAAGATGGAGCACGGCCACGGACGTGAAGCCAAGCAATGGCAATGCTCACCATCTCACATTCCCCTTGCAACTCAGATTAACCTGAGCACAACAAAATCCCCACCCAAATAGAACACTTCCCCAACCAATCAGAGCACAGCCAACCCCCCATCCAATCAGAGCACAGCCAAGCTCCTAACCAATCAGAACACACCTCCATCCAATCAGAACACAGCCAAGCTCTCATTCAATCAGTTCATACCCCCAGTTAAAAGGAAGAAACAGCTACGGTCACACATTGCTCCTAGAAGCACGAAGCCGAAAGCACCAGCCTGAAGATGACAAATGAGACTTCCTCAAAAGTCGCCAAGACACTTTCAATTTGACGCGGGAGAAAACCCAAATAACCAAAGACCTACATGTATGTATGTATGTATGTATGTATGTATGTATGTATAGGTCAATACTTAAAGGAAACGTGCATGTTACATAAAAATTAGGCTTAAGGCTAGAAGCCCTGCTGTATGGATGACTGGAGATAAACAGTTCAAAAGGGTAATGCTGGGGGAACCAGTTTCTAGAATCAGACTTAGTATCATTCAGACATGATAGAAATATTTTAGTCAGTACAACAATTTGAAAACATGATGCAGCCTATTGTTGCAGTCAGTTATCCATCTTGGGTGACTTGTTCTAGGATATTCAAACAGGAATAATTTTTTTTGCCCAAGGGAAGGTATAGATAAACCTCTGTCTATAAAAAAAAATGATATGGCTGTGATGGCATGTGTGTTAATTACTTAAGGATTCAATTCAAAGAATACAATGTGCTCTACTTGAACAACTGTGTGAGCTTGCAAATGATGTAGTATCCCGATGAAGGACTTATTTCATAGATATGATTATTGAGAGCAAGTGATATCTTCATTACATTGGCTGGCTAATAGATAAGTTTTCAGCTTGAATTAAAATACCAGATGTTACTCTGAAAGCCACAAAAGCCTGAGGTCATAGACATCTAAAGAATATTCTCTTATTATAGCAACCTATGAGAATCCTACAATAATTAAGATAATCATTTTTATTAATAATTTATATTTCTTTGATATTTAAGATATGATAATTTCTATTGTCATCTCAAGATCTCAAGTCTCTTTACTTGGAAGAACCATTTAGGTCCCCCTTCAGAGGTCATTCTGCTTTATCTCCTTCATCAAGATATATACATAGGTGGAGTCAGAGCCAAAATGGGAATAATTCCAAATCTTCTTCTGAAACACTATTTCCCTTTTTCTGCCACCTAATGATAAGAGCAAGCAAGAAAGAAGGCTGTGAAAATATCTACAGGCCCCTCACATCCTGGACATAAACTATTTCAACTTCTTCCCTCAAGACGATGCTATAAGGCATTGCACACCAGTATGACTAGACATAAGGACTTAACAACTGCTTAACAACTAATTAACAACATTGTCAACATACTAGTAAAGCTGTATTACTATGATATTCCTCATCTTTCCTATTATCTATGCTTATATTCTTATGTCTATAACTTTGCTGCTTGTATCTTACAATTTATAGTTTTTTGTACCCTAATATGTTGTTTGCTTAGCTAGTGCTCTATCACTAAATGTTGCATCTTATGATTTATGATGAAGTGTTGTATTTCACGATTTATGAAGAATGTATTTTCATGTTGTATATGATCATGATTATCACTATTACTTGTATGTACACTGAGAGCTTATGCACCAGAAACAAATTCCTTGTGTGTCCAACCGCACTTGACCAATAGAGCATGCTATTCTATTCTAATATCCCACATGCTTACAGCAGGATGAAGGAAAGAGAAAGGTAGGTTTCACCAGAGCTTTGAAACAATATCTTGGATAAGGATAGAATAAAGAATGGAAATGGCCCTATTATAGTCTTTAGTTTCACTATGAATCCTCTAATGCTTATATTTTATTTTAGGTATTGATTAATTCCATGATTTGTTGTGAGCGCTTTGAATATCTTGTGATAGTTAGTACAGAAAAATAGGATTGAAAACAAACATGCATGCTTTTGCTTCCAAGTCTGTCATTTTTCATCCTTTCAAATAGAAGAAGCACCTGTCAGTTTTTTCAAGAGATTCTAAATCCCCAGTGCTGCAGTGCAGTTTTTCCTGCACCTGTTGTTTTAACAGAACCCATTAAGCCCCAGGCAGGAAGAGGAATAGTTTGAAAAAAAAGACATTATTAGAGCTCTGAGAATGACTAAAAACTTTGGTAAACTCAGTGGGACTTGCAATATAAGGTTCAATTTGGAAGGTTTTCTTGTTGATTATTCAAGCCAAATAAATCACACATATACTAACTTCCAGCCCTACATATTTATTGTCTTTTTCTTCCACTATGTTTTGCTGCTCTCATTTAAAGAGATATTTAAAACAATCTCATTTATTTCCAATTCTGTAATACTCTATAGCAGCAAAATGAAGATACTGTATTCTGTATCAAAATTAACTTGGCCCTATTCCCATCTCCATATATTTGGCCATTTCAGTCTTCTGGCAGGTTTACCTGTTTACATTAGAAAATCCAGCTAGCTTTATTATTTCACCTAATTTAAAAAGCTCTATACAAAATTATTCAACATTAATAAAAGTATCAGTGTTTAACATTAAAATAATAAAACTGAAAGTACAATAAAGCTACTTTGTTTCAAGGCATCATAAATAATACACACAAAAAAGCACTTGAACCATTATATACAGCAATTAAAACATTGTATTGCAGCAGAGCCATTATATATCCAAAACAAAACATGAAATAATAACAGGCCCTTTATCTGTAATATGTAATGTCCATTTTGAAATAAGCATCCCATAAGATTTTTGTTATATACGTAAAATCTACTAGAAATATATATTGTTTCCTATTGTATATTATCAACAGTTCCAAACTTCTTTACATATGCAATAACAGGTGGTGCACAGCATGGTACGGTTCCCTTCATATATGCCTGCTAAGCATGAGAAAATTAATGTTTTATTGGTATATTACTAGCCTATTATCACTATCTGGTAAATTTTCATCTGTTATGTCTTATCTTCAAGTATACCAACCTAATTTCATTGCTGGTATGTAAGCAGTCGGCTCCAGTCCCATGAGAATTGTATTAATCTTCACATTTTTTTCTGAATTGCATTAATAGACTTGTGTTTTTTTTAATCTCATCCCTTTCTTCTCTCTGTCCCAACAAAGGAACAAACTGCAAGTGGTACCAGTTAAACCTGTTAAGATGACCTGTCAGTGTAATATCTCATATGAGCAGAAAACTACTTCATGTGCCACTTACAAAAGAGTCCAAGCAATACATTTTAAAAAGTTGATAAAAGCTTTAGGTTTCAAAGGTGATAAAGTCCTGGAGTTTTGTTCATACTGGAATTTCTGAGCCTGCTTATGTAACCACTTACATCAAACAGTGTAGTAATCTAAGTAAACAGATCTGCAGGTTTCTATGAAACTAAATCTCAGCCAGAGACAAACCATAAGCCAGAGGAATAGCTCTGTAATTTAGAAGAGCTTCAAAGATAGCACTCCGGACCCAACTACTTATGACATTCCTCTCAACCAATACATATTAGATATGAATAATTGGAATAGGTGATCCCAGAGATAATGAGGTTTTGAGACATAATGGACTTCATATATAATGATCAGCCTGGTAATCATTAGATAACTAGTACAGATTCCTCCTGTATAGATAGCACTTTGCCATATCATCTTCCTTAGTTCAGCAAACAAGAAGCTGCATTCTGAACTAGTGTAGCTTATGAATCACCTTCAAAGATAGTCATATATAAAGTGAATTGCAGTTATAAAATAGTAGATTGCAGACATGTTTTGTTTCATAGGATAAAAATTAGTACAAATAGAAGATACTTCCATTTGGTGTCCAGCACTGTGGATTAAAAAAATATCCTCTGACAGTAACAGATTGTGAGGTCCATGAGTTTCACAGCAACAGTAAGATCTAACCAGCAGTATGGGAACATTTGAAAAATAATGAATTGATTACTATGCAAGGATCCTCATTTTGACCTGTTTTATTCAGTTTCTGTTGAAATTGAAATTCATTGTTGGAATATGCAACAATTACAGTAGTATTCAGCCAGGAGATGGCAGTATTTACAAGTTTGGATCTATGGTATATACTCTAGGTTCTTCGGTTCTGAGTGGAGTTTTCTTTTTCCTGTTACAGTTAAATAATTGAGCAGTAACACACATGGTGACTGTACTCTTTGTTTGCTCTGTGTGGAAACAGAATTTCTAACAGTTTCATTATTGAAATACTAGCAGAAATGCTAGGAAATATCAAGGTCTTAATATAAAAATAATTATCAGGGTTTTTTGAATTGTTAAAAACAAAGTTAATCCAGATATGTATTTAGTTATCTAGGTGTAATTATTATAAAGTTAAAAATAGACTTATGATGCTTTGAGACACAAGATTTTAATATTGTTCATCACTTATAGTCAAAGAATAAGGATATCAAATTCCATAGATAAAGTTAAAGATCTGAAATTAAAAGTACAATTGGAGATGATAAATAGATAGAATTAACAAAGTTGCTACACTTTTAAGTGACAAGTCACAATGGCAAGTGAGCAAACTTTGGCACCCTTCTGAAGATTATATAAAAATATATCAGCTAACTATTCTGAACAATATTGGTGTCCATTACTTATTTCAATTAAAACACTGTATTGGCACCTTTTTGTTACTCATTGTTTTGTGAAAGATGATTATTTGTCTAGAAAAAAATAAAAGGAAGCATCAAGCAAATAAGCAAGCAGCTCAGAAGACATGTCTATCTTCTGAATTCACAGATACCCAAGAATCTTTGGGACAGTCTTGATGCAGCTACACAGAACCTTTAAACATTTATGGCTACTTCATGGCTTTGAGATTCAGAAGGATACTTTACTTGTAAGTGAAGCTATTAATAGAATGATACATACAAGTTTAGTCTTCCTGCCAGAATCACACAAATTTCATTCTGTGCTTTTCACCATTATTCTTTCAAATGTCTTAAAGTTAGACTATGCCCTCGGGCCCTTAAAATTACTATTGTAGCCATGTTCTTAGCTAAACAGTCTGATTGTTGTAGTTTTTATCTCTTCCTCAGAAAAACTTTTTTTTTCATTTAGGTTTGGTATTTCAAGGTTCAAATTCAATGCTGTTCCAATAATTGATTTCCTTTCTTAATTCTTAGAAGAGGTTCTGCCTTGCTTTGTCCAAATCTTTGTATCTCATTTACATTCGTTCAACAAGAATTTGGTAATTCTTGTTTACTTTTGCTTGTTTGTTGTTTGCTTTTTAAGACAAATCTATGAAATATCAATCCAGCACTTACTATTTCTAGTGAATTGATACATGATATGGCTCAGGCCTAATAGTACAGCACTTGATTTCTACTGTGCATCCTTATTTCCTTTTATTTTTCAACCTTTGGATTTTCTTCCAATCTGTTAACTGTTTTAATCATTTTTTTCTGAGTTGTACATACATTTACAGATAGTCCTTGACTTACAACCACATTTGAGCCCAAAATTTATGTTGCTAAGTGAGAAATATGCTAAGTGAGTTTTACCCCATTTTACGATTTTTCTTGCCACATATGTTAAGTGACCCACAGCAGTTGATAAATTAGTAACACCGTTGCTAAGTGAATCTGACCTGCCCACTGGCTTTGCTGGTTAAAAGATTGCAAAAGGGGATCATATGACCCCGGGACACTGCAACCATCATAAACATGAACCAGTTGTCAAGCAACCAAATGTACATCACATGACTATGGAGATGCTGCAACAGTCATAGATGTGAAAAATGGTCATAAGTCACTTTTTTCAGTGCCATTATAACTAAACAGTCACTAAATGAACTGTTGTAAGTTGAGGACTACCTGTATTCTGTTTATCGTGGATTGAGGGTTTTTCTGTTCCAATTCAGCCTGAGGATTCCAGAATTGGTGTCATTCTGATACCATTTCAAATATAATTTGTGATGTAATGCTCATTGTTGTTGTTGTTGTTGTTGTTGTTGTTAATTGCGAAGTCGTGTCCGACCCATCGTGACCCCATGGACAACGTTCCTCCAGGTCTTCCTGTCCTCTGCCATCTTTTGGAGTCCATTTAAATTCACACCTACTGCTTCAGTGACTCCATCCAGCCATCTCATTCTCTGTCATCCCATTCTTCTATTGCCCTCAATCTTTCCCAGCATTAGGCTCTTTTCCAGTGAATCCTTCCTTCACATTAGATGGCCAAAGTACTTGAGTTTCAACTTCAGGATCTGGCCTTCTAAAGAGCAGTCGGGGTTGATCTCTTCTAGGACTGACCGGTTTGGACGCCTTGCAGTCCAAGGGACTCGCAGGAGTCTTCTCCAGCACCATAGTTCAAAGGCCTCAATTCTTTTGCGCTCAGCCTTTCTTATGGTCCAACTTTCACACCCATACATTGCAACTGGAAAAACCATGGCCTGGACTATACGCACTTTTGTTGGCAGGGTGATGTCTCTGCTTTTTAGAATGCTGTCTAGATTTGCCATAGCTTTCCTCCCCAGGAGCAAGCGTCTTTTAATTTCTTGGCTGCAGTCCCCATCTGAGGTGATCTTGGAGCCCAGAAAAATAAAATCTGTCACTACCTCCATTTCTTCCCCATCTATTTGCCAGGAATTGAGAGGGCCGGATGCCATGATTTTGGTTTTCTTAATGTTGAGTTTCAAGCCAACTTTTGCACTCTCCTTCTTCACCCGCATCAAGAGGCTCTTTAGTTCCTCTTCACTTTCTGTCATTAGAGTGGTATCATCTGCATATCTTAGGTTGTTGATATTTCTCCCGGCAATCTTAATTCCAACTTTTGATTCATCTAGCCCTGCCTTTCTCATGCTGTGCTCTGCATATAAGTTAAATAGGCAGGGCGACAGTATACAGCCTTGCCGGACTCCTTTTCCAATTTTGAACCAATCAGTGATTCCGTGTTCGGTTCTCACTGTTGCTTCTTGACCCGCATATAGGTTTCTCAAGAGACAAATGAGATGGTCTGGTACTCCCATCTCTTTAAGAACTTGCCACAATTTGTTGTGATCCACACAATCAAAGGCTTTTGCATAGTCAATGAAGCAGAAGTAGATGTTTTTCTGGAACTCCCTAGCTTTCTCCATGATCCAGCGTATGTTGGCAATTTGATCTCTAGTTCCTCTGCCTCTTCGAAATCCTGCCTGTACTTCTGGTAGTTCTCGATCCACATACTGCTGGAGTCTAGCTTGTAGGATTTTAAGCATAACTTTACTAGCATGTGAAATGAGTGCAATGGTGCGATAGTTTGAACATTCTTTGGCATTGCCTTTCTTTGGAATTGGAATGTAAACTGACCTTTTCCAATCCTGTGGCCACTGTTGAGTTTTCCAAATTTGCTGGCAAATTGAGTGTAGCACTTTTACTGCATCGTCTTTTAAGATTTTGAATAGCTCAGCTGGAATACTGTCATCTCCACTAGCTTTGTTGTTGCTCAGATTTTCTAAGGCCCATTTCACTTCACATTCTAGGATGTCTGGTTCGAGGTCAGTGACCATCTCATTGTGGTTATCTGGAATGTTAAGCTCATTCTTGTATAGTTCTTCTGTGTAGTTTTGCCATCTCTTCTTAATCTCTTCTGCCTCTGTTAGGTCTCTGCCATTTTGGTCCTTTATCATGCCCATCTTTGCATGAAACGTTCCCTTCATGTCTCCAATTTTCTTGAAGAGATCTCTGGTCCTCCCTATTCTGTTGTTTTCTTCTATTTCTTTGCACTGTTCATTTAAGAAGGCATTCTTATCTCTTCTAGCTACTCTCTGGAATTCTGCATTCAATTGGGTGTATCTTTCTCTTTCTCCTTTGCCTTTCGCTTCCCTTCTTTCCTCAGCTATTTGCAAAGCTTCCTCAGACAGCCATTTTGCTTTCTTGCATTTCTTTTTCTTTGGGATGGTTTTAGTTGCTACCTCTTGTACAATGTTGCGAACTTCCATCCATAGTTCTTCAGGCACTCTGTCTATCAGATCTAATTCCTTAAATCTATTTGTCACCTCTACTGTATATTCATCAGGAATATGATTTAGTTCATACCTGAGTGGCCTAGTGCTTTTCCCTACTTTTTTCAATTTAAGCCTAAATTTTGCAACGAGAAGCTCATGATCTGAGCCACAGTCAGCTCCTGGTCTGACTGTATAGAGCTTCTCCATCTTTGGCTGCAGAGCACATAGTCAATCTGATTTCTATGTTGACCGTCTGGTGATGTCCATGTGTAGAGCCGTCTCTTGGGTTGTTGGAAAAGAGTGTTTGTTATGACCATCGTATTCTCTTGACAAAATTTTATTAGCCTGTGCCCTGCTTCATTTTGTACTCCAAGGCCAAACTTGCCTGTTATTCCGGTTATCTTTTGGCTTCCTACCTTAGCATTCCAATCCCCCATGATGATAAGGACATCATTTTTTGGTGTTAATTCTATAAGGTGCTGTAGGGCTTCATAGAACCGGTCAATTTCATCCTCTTCAACACCAGTGGTTGGGGCATAGATTTGGACTATTGTGATATTGAATGGTTTGCCTTGGATTCGAATTGAGATCATTCTGTCATTTTGGGGATTGTATCCCAGTATTGCTTTTCCTATTCTTTTATTGACTATGAAGGCTACTCCATTTCTTCTGAGGGATTCTTGCCCACAGTAGTATACCTGATGGTCATCTGAGTTAAATTCACCCATTCCTGTCCATTTTAGTTCGCTGATTCCTAAGATGTCGATGTTCAGTCTTGTCATCTCTTTTTTGACTACGTCTAGCTTGCCTTGATTCATGGATCTTACATTCCAGGTTCCTATGGAGAAAAAATCTTTACAGCATCGGACTTTCCTTTCACCACCAGATATATCCACAGCTGAGCGTCCTTTCGGCTTTGGCCCAGTCGCTTCATTCTTTCTGGCACTACTAGTACTAGCCCTCTGCTCTTCCCCAGTAGCATATTGGACACCTTCCGACCTGAGGGGCTCATCTTCCAGCGTCATATCTTTTTTCCTTTTAGTACTGTCCATGGGGTTTTCATGGCAAAGATACTGGAGTGGTTTGCCATTTCCTTCTCGAGTGGATCACATTTTGTCAGAACTCTCTGCTATAACCTGTCCATCTTGGGTGGCCCTGCACGGCATAGCTTATAGCTTCATTGAGTTACACAAGCCCCTTCGCCACAACAAGGCAGTAATCCATAAAGGGGGTAATGCTCATAAGTGATGGCATTAGGAGTAAATAAATGGGATAATTGCCCAGGTCCCCACATTTAAGGGAGCACCGCATTTTTATTAATGGATGGAGAACAACAGGCTTCAACTAAACTTTGGTAAGATGGAGTGGCTGTGGGTTGACAGTTGTTCAGTATCTGGGGTTTAACAACTTTGGTCTTGGATGGAATTACACTTACAGTCCCCAGATGGATTCAATATGTAATCTGGGTGGCAATTGTGGCTTTGTATTATGTGCCAGTTATGTCTCTTCTTAGATCAGGAAGATTTTCTTTCATTCATGTCCTGGTCATCTCCCATATGGACTACTGCAATGTGCTCTACATTGGGCTACCTTTGAAGAGTATCCAACCAATATAGCTGATGCAGAATGCAGTGGCATGAGCAGCCTGAGGCGCTCCTAGAGTTGCACATGTAGCACTTCTGTATTGGGAGCCAGTTTGCTTCTGGGTTCCCCTCAAGGTCCTTTCATGTCATGGGACCAGATCACATGAGGAACTATCTTGTCCTAATTACATCAACCCATCCCATATGGTCAGACAGGGAGGATAGATTGTGGGTCCCATTGATCAAAGAATTTCAGTTGGTGGGGTCTAGGAAGAAAGCCTTCTCTGCTCTGGTCCCACCATATGCAAGATTTTGCCCCAAGTGGGGAGTTGGCCTTTCAGAAGAGAATCAAAATCTGGCTCAATCAACTGACATGAGAATCTAAGAGTGACATGCAAACCTGGGCTGGTTTGTGGCCTGAGAACACTCCAACTACCTTTGCAACTTTTTAACTTGCCTTTACTCCTGTTTTTAACTTTATTTTCATCTATTTTTATTTTATATGGTTATTTGGCTTTTGTTTGTAAATCACTCAGTGTCACTTAAATAATTTTTATCCACTGAGGTAGACTGTGTATAAATTTGATAAATAAATTTTGAAAAATAGGAAATGAAACATGATAAGCACAGACAACATGAATAATGAAAGCACTGAAAAGGGACGCAAACATACTTTGAGGGAGATACTGACATTGCAGGACTGATTATTTAAATCAAGAATTTCCTTACAGCATAGAATCAATGTCAGACAAAATGTACTGTTTTTATATATTTCACTTTAAGTATAAAAGTCAAGATATATAGCCAAGCAGGTTTGTAATATCTCACATTCTTTTAATCTTTACTGTACCTGGTGGAATATTATTTTTGAAAAATAATATTATTGATATAAACATAAATTTATATACAAGCTATTCAATGTCACAAGAACTAGTCATTGATTTAGCAGTTATTTCAATTAGAAATAAAACTGGAAAAAAATTAGACCATATTGATCCTACTGAAGTTCACAATAAGGTTATATTTCAAAGTTATATTTCACCAAACTATAATCATATCACCAAGCAGCTATCCCATACTGGATCCTTGTCTTATAAGCAAGCAATTACAAATTGTTCTATTACCCAAGGAGATGCTCACAACATCCCATTTAAGAATCACGGTTCTAGAACATTCTACCTGCTAATCCTGTGCTATACTGGGCAGTTTAAATCTGGAAAGAGAGCAAGATTGTGCCAGTTGTATCCTGCTGGTTCTACACCAATACGTTCATTACAGGATTTCCTCTGGCAAGAAGATGTTTTATATGTCAATATTTTTATTGTTTTTTTTTCACTTGAGGGAGTGTGTTTTTTTCCCTACCTCTGGACCATTTTGCCTATTCCACAGACTACTTCCAAATGCTGTCGGCCACAGTTTTTCCCTGTGTCCCTCTAGTTCTAGTCAAGGGCTCACTCATTGCTAATCACTTGATTCATGCATCACAGGAGCAAAGGATAGGTTGCCTGGAGATATATCAAGAGTGGGTATTTAGAATGGTGTGTTTTGCTCAGTTAAAATGTCACTGCACAGCAGTGCTTCATGCCTGTGATGGCATGAAGGGAAATGTTTTCTAAGTATAGAGAATATTTAATGAAAGAGCATTAAATTGTGTTGGAAACTAGTTTAGCCCATTGGCTTCATAGATTGATAAGGGCTACAGGTTGAATAGAAATCCACAGTAAGTTTTCTTTCTTCTGCACCCCTCCCCCACCGACTTAAGTCACAGCTTCCAAATTTCTACAATCATTTTGCATTAGTGAATTGTTCAATAATCCAGAGATCCAATCCACAAGATGACAAAATAACTAATCAGATCAGACTGGGCAATATAATGAAGATGTTTTAGTCAGGAAATTACCTAAATAAAACCTCCTTGAATGGATTATGGCTTATAGGCTTGTGAAAACAACATACTTCTTACCATTCTTCATATCAATCAAATGTTAACCTATATTATATACCTGAATGAGAAGCTGTTGTCTGAAGTTGGTTGGTACACTAATAGAGAAAGGATTCCCAAGTCTCCCTTCCAAATCCTTATTTTTTTAGTTTGTTTTTTTAATTTTAATCAGAGTTTTTTTATTTATATTGTTGAATGTTTGTGTGTTTTATCTTGTTGTAAGCTGATCAGAGTCACATTAAACCCCAAGATGAGCAGCAAATAAATTTGATAAATATTTCCATAGGTGCAATCTTTATGTAAAGCTTTATATAAAATTTTAATACAATTTTAATAAAGCCAGAAATCTTCAATTTTTCACAAATCTTTCAGAAGCTTGGTACAAGGTTGGGGATAATGAGTAACCAGGGATAAATTATCTACTTCTAAAAGATATAGTATTAGAGATATACTTTATATTTAGCTTTATTGATCCAAAATATTTACAACATAAAATGGATTTTTAAAATAGCCATAGTAGATTTTCAAAGTAATTAGTAGTGAGTAGTGAATTAGACTAATTATCTATAACTCACTCAGACCATGTTGATAGCAGTCTTTGTCTTCTGGCACTTACCAAGCAACAACCTTGTGAATATCATCTAAGTCAGGGGTCTTCAAACTTGGCCCTTTTATCACTTGTGGACTTCAACTCCCAGGATTCCTCAGCCAGGCAAGCTGGCTGAGGAATTCTGGGAGTTGAAGTCCACAAGTCCTGTCACTTGCTGTCTTCCTCCCTCGGGCTGGTGTAGGGCAAGGCAAGCTGGCTGAGGAATTCTGGGAGTTGAAGTCCACAAGTCATAAAAGGGCCAAGTTTGAAGACCTCTGATCAAAGTCAAGGGATAGAGCATAAGCAGGTGGAGATCACCCAATTTATGTTAGAAAATTATGCTTTCTGAATCACTCTACATTCATTGAAAGGAACCAAAATAGCAATAGCACCTAGACTTATATACTGCTTCATAGTGCTTTGCAGCCTTCTCTAAGCGGTTTGCAGAGTAAGTGTCAACCACCAGCTGAAAAGCCCAACCAAGCAAAACATCAGAGCCATTGTAAACTTCTAATAATTACTTTTATTGAGCAGAATCAAACCGGTAGGGTCAAAGGGAAGCTAGCTCTAAGGAAGTGGTGGGAAGCAGTTAATTAAAAGAACAATTTTTTCCCACTCCCCTGTGACAGTACAGATCACATTATTCAACACATGAATATGTGAGAATATTATGAGAACAGACTTTACTTTCGCCAACACAATTCTTCAGCAGCTTCGAGTCTTACACTGATTCAAAGCTCTCTTCCTGTCCTCCCCCCTCTGTTGGCAAGTTAGTGTAAGTGGAACCGAGAGGACTCAGATGGCAACCCCAACCCTGAAGCAACCCGGGGCCGGGATGGTGGTGGTGGTGAGAGATAGCCCGGCTCCCCGAACTGGTCCCTGAGAACGTCCAAGGTATATTGTCCTGGAGCTGTTGAATAGCTCCATTCCTTATCCTCGTCTCCTGTCACGCGCCTCTCTCGCCAACCGCCCTGCACCTGTCACTTGCTGTCTTCCTCCCTCGGGCTGGTGTAGGGCAAGGCTGAGCCACCACTCTCCAAACGAAGTTGTAGAACCCGGTTGCTGGGCCCCAGCTTCTGCGACCACTGGCAGTTGTGGCTTCTCTTTCGGTTGTGGCTGAGCCTCCCCTGCCTCCACCACAGCTGGGACCTCCAGCTGGTCCGCTGGTTCCAGCGACCCTTCCACGGGTGCAGCTCCCTGTGTCCCCTCTGCCATGCCTTGTCACTATCCAGGAACAAGGATGACCTACTGCAAAGGTCGTTGTTTGGTTTTCTTAGAGTGCTAACTTACTGTAAAGGCGTCCTGCTTGAGCTCCGATGAAAGCCAAAAAACCAGGAACGTTAAACAACCACCAGATTTATTTGCTGTGTGGAAACAAAGTTAGCACTGGGAGTGGCTTTCTCCCGGTGCCTTATATACATCAAACACATCCCACCTACACCAGACCCCACCCCTACCTGGCCCAGCCCCGTCCTAACAAGCCACGATTAGGTTGGTGATAAAAGGCAGCAGCTGTTAAGTGTCCAGCCCCACCCTTGCCTGTCACCTCGCCCCCATGCCCCTCCCCGCTCGCCGATACACCGCGGTCCCGCAGAACCCCAGCGAACCAGTCCGTCTCTCCTGTCACCCAGTCTTACAGTCCGCCGAGACGCTGTCGGACCCGGCAAGGCTGGAACACCCCAGGCCACACTGACAGAATTGTCCGAGGAGCAGCAAATGGAGCCGGGCACTTCTTGATGACGTCGTCGGCGTCCCCTGACGACATCAGGCATCAGCACTAGGAAACGGCAGTTGGCCACAATGGCGCAGGGAGACAACAGCGGCAGCACAGCGAACGGACTCCACTGGGGAGGTAGGCCAACAGCGGCTCCACCCGTCCCATCGGCAAGGCCTCGCAGGGTCTGACAGTTAGAAGCACGCTGTGGTCCTAAAGGCAGTAGGATTTGTAGGGCTCCAACAATCCAGGTCCCCATTTTACTGACCTCGGAAGATGGGAAGGCTGAGTAACCGTGAGCAGGTGAGGATCGAGCTCCTGCCAGTGAGCTGAATTAGCCTGCAGTACTGCATTCTAACCACTGTGCCACCATGGCTCAAGATAGCAAATATTCTAACATATTCAATATATTTTTGGCAAACAAGAAAAAAAATATAAAATGAAGTGGCAGGAACTCAGTTTAGTTTCTATAAAGGTATCCAAATTGAAATCCATAATAAAATCCATAGACTGAGCCAGCTGGTGGCTTTGTTTGTTTGTTTCCTGCCTTTATTATTTTTAGAAATATCTCAAGGCAGCCAGCATATCCATCACACCTTTTTAATCTTATTTTCCCCACAACAACCCTATGAGGTCAGTTGGGTTGAGAGAGGATGACTGGCCCAAAGTCACCCTGCTGGTTTTCATGGCTAAGGCAGGACTTGAACTCATGGTCTCTTGCTTTCTAGCCTAGACACACAAAACCTAGGAAAACTCATCTGATAACATTAGACCATTTAATCTGTCTTCTCTCTACCAGTCTACCTCCCAAGTTTATTTATATGAGAAAAAATTGGAGGAAAATATACCATGGTTAATTTTCTGACAGAAATATGAAATATTATATGTCATATAACTGAAAATTATTCTAGGACTGCCTATTTGGCATATCTTTCCAAGTCTCCAGTACTTAATAATTCTGTAACTAAAAATGTTCCTTTTCTTTTTAATTCCCTTTTAGTCTTTCATCCACTGAACTCATGCAATCATACATATTTCTGTATGACTATTTGGCTATAATGATGCACACAGAATAGAAAGCTCTGCAGAACTATTGTCAAGTTATTCATCCAGCCTGAGCCCATCCTCATTCCTCATTATGGGAAGGCCCAACAGTGACACACTCACATTCTTCAGCTTACTGTGAGCATTTGCAACAGACATCAATCACTTTAGATAGTCCTATCACTACCTGGAAGATAGGATATTGGGGAAGAATAATGGGTGCAGCCTGCTTGCCCAGGGGCATCTCTGTGGCAATCAGTAATACCAATTTGCAGGTGCAACTGCACAATCAATGCTTGCTTCTTTTAGCATGTGTGTGATGCCATTTTTGACATTACTGATTGTGCTATTCTGCATTATAAAGTTTAATCTTATCAGAACATGATGAAAAAATATTTAAATAAAAAGTTGTCAAAAAATAGCATTCATATACAACTTAAGCCATACCAATATTTACAATCAGCTTTTCTTATTATCCTTTTTGTTTTAGCACATTTATCTAAAAAGATATTTTATTTTGCTAAACAAAATAAAAAAAACATTTTATATTTGCTCAGAGTAGTAATAAAAGTTTACAAAGAGTTACAAAAGAAATAGCTATGAGGTAAAAGAAAAGGAAGACACAGAGTACTATCTAATATGGAACAAGTGGTATGACTGGTTGGAGACTAGAAATAATAGAGGAGAATAAATGTGGAAAGGTCAAAATGAAAATGTGTGTATAATAATGTATAATAATAATAATATGTATTACTCTTAGTATGAAGTATAGTATGAAGGAAGAAAAATGCAAATAAGAAACAACGGGGCAACAAGGACAAATATTCTAAAGAAGAATAAGGGAGGGAAATGTAAATAATAGAAGATTACCATTACAAAATCACTGTTAAAAAAAGGGGAGGAGTATATACTGTGTGTGTATCTGTGTTATGTTTTGTTTTGTTTTGTTGGTTTAAAAATAAAAAATTAAAGTATAAAAAAAAGGAAATAGCTCTGAATATCTAAATTTGGATAAATATATTACTTTAAGAATATTTTGTCAGCTGTTATTGGAACAGTATGTCTAATGTTGCTTAAGCCAAAAGGGGGAAAAATGTTAGATATGTAAGTATTCCTGAAAAAATATGACTTTCTAATTAAATTTGATATTTATTTAATCATTCATTTATTCAATCATAAATGGAAGAATACTAAGAAAAACATAATTCAGGTGAGATCCCCATGAGAACAAAGTGAAGCACTGATATCAAGATGATAAGTACTTACAGTATGTTGTAGCAATCCTGGGATAGTTAGTAAATGGTGTTAATTAACTATCTATTTTCTGACTTTCTTCACTTATACAAGATATGTTGATCTGGATTATCAGCAGGAGACACTGAGATCTGTCCAATTTGTTCTGAACATAAATAACTCAACCTTTGCTTTGGGAGGAGGATATAAACAGATGCAGTTTTTAAAAGACTAAGCTACGACACTGACTTGGAAAACACACTCACATTTGGTTAGAAAGGGGCGTTGTCTTACCTGAACGCCTTTTTT
The DNA here is from genome assembly GCF_016545835.1 of Crotalus tigris. Taxonomy (NCBI): domain Eukaryota; kingdom Metazoa; phylum Chordata; class Lepidosauria; order Squamata; family Viperidae; genus Crotalus; species Crotalus tigris. The sequence continues at coordinate 1,742,089 of NW_024100087.1, read as the reverse complement.
CAGCATGATGATGGAGAATCCACGGATGGGTTGTCTTAATCTATCTGCTCCAATTAGACTAAGTCTGAAATTTAGTACCGCCCCCGCTGTGCCAATTGCACCCCAGTTTTAGGCTAAGGCGATACTCAGACTTTAGTTGGACGCATCTGATCAATATCGGAACCAGGCCAACTGACCTTATGGGAGGGAGTGGATTCTCCATCATCATGCTGAGAAAAGGAGTTCAGGTAAGACAACGCCCCTTTCTCCAGCATGATTGGATGGAGAACCCACGGATGGGACATACCAAAGCCCTGTGTCCCTAAGGGTGGGAATTAGTTTGGGCCTGGGTCCCATCCGATGTTAATGCGTGTTCTAGAACCTTGCAGCCAAATGAAGCTGTAGAGGAGGCATATATATCCATCTTGTAGTGACGGACAAAGGAAGAGGGCGATGCCCATGTTGCTGCTCTACAAACTTCCTCTATGGAGGCCTGGGTAGTCCAGGCAGCTGTAGTAGCTGCTCCTCGGGTGGAATGGGCCGTGATATGCCTAGGAGCTTGCAGCGACTGAGTTTGGTATGGCAGAGAGATACAAGCTCTAATCCACCTGCCTATTGTGGGTGAAGAAACCTTCTGTTCTAGTGACGAAGGGTGAAAGGACACAAACAGAGCCTCTGTTTTGCGGAAGGATGAGGTTCTCTGTATATAACAATATAAAGCTCTGCACACATCCAATTTGTTCCACTGAACCTCTATGTCATTAGATGGGTTAGGACAGAAGCCCGGCAAAACTATTTCCTGAGATCTATGATACAAGGAATTAACTTTGGGTACGAAGGAGGGGTCTAGCCTAAGGGTTACCATGTCATTATGGAAAGTACACAGATCCTTTCTCACTGAAAGAGCAGCCAGTTCAGAGATTCTTCTGGCCGAAGTAACAGCAACCAGAAATGCCACTTTCGTCGACAATTGTTTAAACAAACAAGTGTCAATAAGCTCAAAGGGTGGAGAAACAAGAGCCTGTAAAACCTGATGAAGATCCCACGAGGGATATCTATGTAGAGTTGGTGGTCTGGCGTTGTTAGCTCCCTTTAGGAAGGAGCATATCATGGGGTGATGTGTTAAGGATTCATTGCCACAAGTAATAACTGTGGCAAGTGCTGCTACCTGCCTACGAATGGTGCTTGTGGAAAGCCCTTTGTCCAGACCATCCATCAGGAACTCCAAGATAACTGGCACTGAAACGGCCAAAAGGTCAATTTTGTGATCTGAACACCAATTACAGAAACTTTTCCACGTGGCATCGTATATTCTATTCGTCGAGGGTCGCCTGGATTGCTGAATCATGGCTATGACCCTTGACGAATATGAGTCTCGGCCTAAGGCCTGCCTCTCAAGTGCCAGACGGTTAACTGGAGCCATTGAGGGTCCGGATGGTGTAGTTCCCCCTGAATGAGGGAGATGCAACTTGCTGGGATCCTCCATGGAGGGGACGCGGAGAGCTCCATCAGGTCGGCGAACCATGAACGTCTCGGCCAATGCGGTGCAACCAGGAGGACCTCTGCCCGTCCATGAAGAATCTTCCTGATCGTGGCGGGAAGAAGTGGTAAGGGAGGGAAGGTATAGAGCAGTTCCCTGGGCCAGGGACTGCGGAGTGCATCTGTTCCCTCCACTGATGGAGACGGGAACCTGGAAAGGAATCTGGGAAGTTGTGAGTTGGTCCGGAGGAATCATGTCCTGGAGCTCACGTAGCCATAGGACTGAGGCCCTGGCAAAGAAGGCCATGGATGTTGCCGCCTTTGTTGCCCAGACTGATGCCAGATGGGACCTGCGTAAGGCAATCTCAATCTTTTTATCTTCTGCCCTAAGTGCCTTGTTTATATCCCCTGGACTGTTAGCATTGGGGAACAATGAATTTAGGGGCTCATCAATCTGGGGAATTTCCAATAGGGAGGTCAGAGAAGGGGCAACATTGAATAATGTCTTGTCTATGGCTCCAGGGTTTGAAAGGGATCCTAAGTTCTCCCATTGTTTCTGAACTATATTGAGAAAAAGGGGAGGGCAGGTAATATGATTCTGAGAGACTGAGGGCTCGGTATATATGGCGTGGGGACCCTTGGATGTTGTAGGTGGGGCCTCCTGTTCTTGAGGAAGGTTTGCAGTTGTGCAAGTCTTGAGTAGTAGAGAATTAAAGAGTGAATAGTCAAAGAGACCGACAGGAGGGGTAGGGTCAGATGGAGTAATACCCTCATCATCTGACATAATCAGGCCTGATGGTTCAGCCCCTGTTGATTCTAAGTCTGATGAAGCCTCATCAATGGTATCTGGAGATTGAGAATGATATATGGATTGTGGAGGTGGTTGTGAGGCGGTAGAAGCCATGAATTGAGCCACAGCCTGAGCTATCATGGACTGAAGCTGGTCAGGATTTAAGGTCTGGGTTTCAGGAGGGCGAAGCCCTGCTGCAGTGGGGATGAATGTAGCCTTAGGACCAAAATTAATAGTGTCCTGGCCAGTTGCACCTGTCCCTGGAACCACTCTTGTGGCTGACTCCGATTGAGAAATTCCCCTGGGGGGAGACCAGGCCCCTGGGGCTGAGGCACAATGTGAGGAAAGAGGTTCAAATATGGACCTTCCCGTTGTGGTGCCTGTCTGACCTGGGGAAGCTGCCCTCAATCTGTGGGACTCCCCTTCCCTCATCTGTTGATTAGTGGTTTCCCTGCTTGACTTGGTTCGTTTTGAGGTATTCCTGCCAGTTGCCTCAGTTGGATGTTTCCTTTTGGCCGATTCGTTGGTAGACTTCTCTGCCATGTCTGAATCTGCTTTGAGGGCTCAACCTCAGCAAAAACGCTCCCCGTCAGCGTTGTAATATTACTAAGGGAGCCCAGCAGAGATAATCCAGCCCAGATGGGGGGGCAGTGGGGGTTGGTAGACAGTGCATCCTTCCGGAATGAGCTTGCCCTCCCCAATCCAATCAAAGTCTGTACGAGTGATAGAAGTCAGTCAATTTGAAGACCGCTGCCTCAAGTCCTAGACTGTCTTCTGGAATGATCCTGCTATCAGCTAGGCCTCAGTGAGTAATCAAAATGGCGACCGTAGGTGCTTCAAAATGGCGCCTGTAACTGTCTGTGTGCCAAAAATGGCCGTTGAGGTGGAGGCCTGCAAGGCCTGAGGCCTTGACTGCGGTGAGCCCTCATTCCAAAGAATCGCTTGGGCTCCTATCGCAGTAGGGGGTAAATAGCTTAATCAGCTGGCAGTGGTGTGAAGAGCCAGCAGCAAGCTGTGAAATTCGGCCAAGGACTTCGACAAGGCCTCCCGGCTTCGATCTGTGATCGTTTGCAGATCCCCCCTATTTCCCAATGTCTGTTGATGCCAAGGGACCTTAAAAGGATCCCTCCAGGCCTGATGACCTGAGTCGTCGCTTTCGGAGCCCCCCTGATGATCGGCAAGGCTTACCCCCGTCTCTGAAGCTGCGGACAGTCAGTGAGGCTAGAACGGGTCCTCCGACGCACAGCTGACAGAGGGGAAGATCGTCAGAGCAGCGGCTTGGATTTCGGAGGCCTCCGAAGCTGCGGTAGGTCGTGAGACGTTTGATCAGAGCCCTGGGCTCTTAATGCATCAAGATTAGTGAAAGTTCTCAGAAGGTAAAAGGAAGGCTCCCTTGAAGAGAAGGGCATGTAGGTGCCCAGCCTGTCAGCCCAGCCGGGCAGTCAGGCTTGAGTATGATCTCCGATCAATGAAAAAAAATTGTCAAATTACAAAATAATCAATAAAACTAAGTTAACAAAAATGAGAATTTACAATAGTCTTCTGCTCCAGGAGCGAAGAAAAAACGCGTCTTTAGAGCAAAGAGACTAAGTCTAAAACTGGGGTGCAATTGGCACAGCAAAAAAATTAGTGCCTTAGCTGTTCAGTGCTGTTATAAAATGTAGATATGCAAAAATGATATCACAAATGCAAAAGTTATTTTACAAAATACAAAACAGGGCAAGAAAGTTCTAGGCAAAAAAAATTAAGCTGTCAGCAAGAAATGCTAAATTAAGCACAACTTTATCCAACCTTCTATGTGTAAGAGAGTTCTTTTCATACAGAGAAAAACTAAAATATTCTATATAGCAAGATAACCCAAAGTTGAGAATGTGGATATTACTGAGGCAATAGGGCAATAACTAAAGTGAAAGGATTCAATAGATATCAGAGGCCCAAGGCAAAAGAAAAAGGAGGACAGGTAATAATGATAAGAAAAAAGGCAGACTGTCCATGGGAAAAAATCACCATAGAGACTGAAGGGAATCTGTATTAGATGATTAGAAAAGGAATAATATGACAAGCGGGAAATCAGGTAACAACAGACTTGAGAAATCAAAGTTCCGATGTTGCTACATACATTGCATACAAAAATATTTGAGGATAAAATCACTGGTCCAAGATGCTTCTCAAAATATCCAATGAAGCTCCCCTATTGATCATGCTACTTTTGGGTATTCATTTTATTTCTTTGCATCACATCTTTATTATTTTTACAAATAACTCAAGGAAGCAAACATCTCTATCACACTTTCCTCCTGCTGCCCATGGTTTACCATTTTTTGGTCCCAACTATTGCTCTTCTGCGATCTTTGAGTCACTTCTAGGATGTCTGAGATTCCAAAAGAGTATTTGGAAATTTCTGAAACACTGTTTCCATGCTCCCAGCGTAAAACTATCCAGTAATTCCTTTCTTCATACTTAAAGCATGAGAAAATAGCAGAAGTATTCATACAGGAAGAAAATAATCACTTTCTCTGTGGGTAGTTCCTTCCTTTCTAGACAACATATGGAAGAAAGAGACTCTTTGTCAACTGGTAGCATGGAAAGCCTGCTAAGTATCCTTTCTCTCTTCTGGGGCACTTTACTATCTTTAGAGTGATAAAGATAGAAAACTTTAGGAATACGCAAAATGTCTATAATAGCATGTGTGTGTGTGTGTGTGTGTGTGTGTGTGTGTGTGTGTTTATACTGTACTGTATGTATGTGCACAGGTATATATTATGTTCGGATAGGAACATAACTATCATCCCACCTACTGCCAACAGAGATACATAGGACTGATGTGGCTTTCAGGCTCAAAAATATTCCCCATCCAAAACAGGCAGAGAAGAGCACGATCAAATATTATCAATCAATTGAGCAAAAGAATTTGGGTGGTAATAAAAGAGAATAATTTTGTTAAATAGTTCAGGTTATAACTACAATTGGGACCAGAATTTCCATTCCTGAGCAAGGTGTTGTTACATGTGTCACATGATCCCATTGTATAGCCTGCTTTACCACTGTTGCTAAACATATCACTGCAGTTGTTAAGTGAATTATGCAGTGGTTAATCAAATAGAGCTTTGTCTAATGACTCTGATTGTCAGAAGCCAGCTGGGAAGGTTATAATGGTGATCATATGACCTCAGGACACAGCAACCATCATAAATATATGACAATTGCTAAATGACTGAATTTTGATCAAGTGACCATGGGGATGCTGCAGTGGTTGTAAGTACAAGGATGCCTGTAAGTCACTTTTTCCGGTGTCATTTTAATTTAAAACAGTCATGAAACAAATGGTTATAAATTAAGGACTACCTATATATGTGCATGTTTTAATTGTCAGAACAAAAATGCAAATCATCAATATTTCAGTAACCTTGAATGTTATTTTCAGGGTCACCAGCCAGCAAGTTCCAGAAATAAGCTGTCTGATGACCCGTTTTTTTTTAATATGACATGTCTGCATAGACTGAAACTAGGGCCTCCTTGAAATATAATCAAGCTGAAATAACTTGTCTTATTATTATTTGAAAATATAATTCATTGTGTCACTGAGAGCTAAAGAAGGAAAGGACAGGAAAACAAGTACTTCTTTGTTATAAAAACAAGAAACTACCCATCTGAATTTTCTATTGCAAGGCATGTCATCAGTAACATCTCTGAGGATATTTGAATTGTGCAATATATTGTTTGCTGCATATTTCCTCTTTTTAAAAAATGCTCTGACTTAGTGCAACAAAGGACATCGTAACAGCCATAGATGTTTGGATCTCCTTCTACAAGAACAAAAATCTGATTGAGAGCATTCCAAATATAACTGTCCCCCTGCACAACAGGTCTGTTTAAGTTCCCATAGAAAATATTAATAACATCTCTACATTGACTAACACTCTTAATTTTACCTAGTTTGGTAATGAAAGGTCTGCAAGAAAACAACCAAGCTCAGAGAGTACCAAGGATCTCTCATTTCAATCCTGAACTACAAATATTCTCCTTTATTGATTAATAACATCAACAGGAGCAGGATAATGAGAGGAAAAAAAACTACAGCAGCTTAGGATATCTTATCAAATGGAATCAAAAGGGGGAAAATGTTTAAAAAGAAATTCTGTAGAAACAAAAAAAACCATCATCATTAGCCCAGCAGTCAATTAAAAATGCATTTTCTCCCCAAATTTTCCACTTTTCATACCAAGGATTGATCTATGTATTGACTTCCTACTCATCAGCATTATAGGTAGAAAAACAACTTCTGTGCCAGATAATGCTACATGAAGGAAACCAGATATCTATGGACCTAATTGCAAGGAAGATGTGGCATTATTCACAGTTTAAAGAAATGCATCTAGCATTACTCTCCTGCTAACTAAATCTTTGTTTCAATATAAATCCCATTTGATGGTTAGTCCCGAAACCACTGTTGAAATCTTGTGCAGCATTTGAGCAGATGAATTGGCAGATACTCACCTAAGTAAAATATTCATGTACTTAGAATTGACAAGATAAAATTGTATCTATACCAATCTCTTCTAGCTGCTTTATAAATAAATAAATAAATTCATCTCATTTATTTGAAATATTTTAGAAAAAGAATTGGGTCAATAGCAAGCTATAGAAATTTTCAGCTTCAATAAGGGCAATTGGCTACTATCATGCTTTTTGTACCAACAGACTGTTAACAATAAATAGGATATAGCTACCTGTGTGACTTTGAGCCAATCACTCTCATTCAGCCCAACACATCTCACAGGTTTATTGTTGTAGAGAAAGTAGGATGAGGATGGAGTATTAGGTGTATTTGCCGCCTTGAGTTATTTATAAGAATAATAAATAAAATACAAAACAAAATAAAATACAGGTAAGCCCTGATTTATAACTACATTTTCCATTGCTAAGCAAGACAATTATTAAATAAGTTGTGCCCCATTTTACCATATGTGTGTGTGTGTATGTATGTATGTATGTATGTATGTATGTATATATATATGTTTTCTGAGGTTTTGCGGGTATTTGTATGTAGGTCTTTGGTTGTTCGGGTTTTCTCCCGCGTAAAATTGAAAGTGTCTTGGTGACATTTCGACAAAGTCCCATTCGTCATCTTCAGGCTGGTGTTTTCAGCTTCGTGCTTTGAGCAGCAATGTGTGGTCTTAGCTGTTTCTTCCTTTTAACTTTTAAAAGGAAGAAACAGCTAAGACCACACATTGCTCTCAAAGCACGAAGCTGAAAACACCAGCCTGAAGATGACGAATGGGACTTCGTCGAAACGTCACCAAGACACTTCCAATTTTACGCGGGAGAAAACCCGAACAACCAAAGACCTACATATATATGTGTGTGTGTGTGTGTGTGTGTGTGTAGGTCTTTACTTGTTCGGGTTTTCTCCTGCGTAAAATTGGAAGTGTCTTGGCGACGTTTCGACGAAGTCCCATTCGTCATCTTCAGGCTGGTGTTTTCAGCTTCGTGCTTCGAGGAGCAATTTATTTGATATGTGTGTGTGTGTGTGTGTGTGTGTGTGTGTGTGTGTGTGTGATTAAGCCAATCACTGCAATTGCTAAGTTAATCATGTGATTGTTGACTTTGCTTGTCAGAAAACAGCTGGGAAAGTTACAAATGGTGATCACATGACTCCAGGACATTGCAACTGTCAATAATAATAATAATAATAATAATAATAATAATAATAATAATAATAATAATAATATTGGAAGGGATCTTGGGAGGTCATCTAGTGCAACTCCCTGCTCAGGCAGGAAACCCTATACCATTTCAGACAAATGGCTGTCCAGTCTCTTCTTAAAAACTTCTCCTTAATTCTAGGTTGCTTCTCTTCTTGATTAGTTTCCATCCATTGCTTCTTATCCTGCCTTCAGGCGCTTTGGAGAATAGCTTGCCTCCCTCTTCTTTGTGGCAGCCCCTGAGATATTGGAACACTGCTTTCGTGTCCCCCCTCGTATTTCTCTTCATTAAACTAGACATACCCAATTCCAGTAGCCGTTCCTATATGCTTTAGCCTCCAGTCCCCTAATCATCTTTGTTGCTCTTCTCTGTATTCTTTCTAGAGTCTCAACATCTTTTTTACATCGTGGTGACCAAAACTGGATGCAGAGTTCCAAGTGTGGCCTTACCAAGGTATTGTAAAGTGGCATTAATACTTCACATGATCTTGATTCTATTCCTCTGTTAATGCAGCCCAGCACTGTGTTGACTTTTTTGGCAGCTGCAGCACTGTAGCATTTTCTTCCCTTTTAATATTTTTCAGTACTATCTCTCACCAGTGATTGCACTGGTGAATATCACATAACCAATATGAATTAGAATGAGTGATATGTGCAAAATCATACCATTTATATAATTGTTCAGATGAGAATAAACATATTTATGGTTCTTCAAATCTGTCAAATTGTTCAAAGAGCCAACTGATAGTTCTACCCTGTCAATCCGTTCCATTTCTCCTAGCTTTATTTATGGTTTCCCACACCACCACTACTTTCCCAATGCTAAACCAAGAATTCAAAGTAACATTCAATATAAAATGCCTAATCAAGGATGTAAACTGTTCTGGAAGTAGCAGCTTGAAGCTTGTTCTCCTGCTGTGTCACCAACAGTCTCAATAAGTCTTCCAGCCTCAGCTACAAGCTGCTCCTTACCTCTGTAGTCTCTGGCTCTCTTTCTTTCCTTCTTAAGACATTATCTCTCTTCTCTTCCAGGAGTGAGTCAAGGCCAGGCAGCATAGAAGGGCGGGAAAATTTGTTTATACAGGTCTAAGAAGGGTAAACAGCAGATACTTGCTTTATAGGTTTTCTTTGTTGCGCTCCAGCACCTATCACCTTCACCAACCCCCATTCCTCAGAGCATCCTTTATACGCAGCAGGCACTGAGTCTACAGACTTTCCTATTCTACTGTTGTGGCTTTTTCAGAAAGAGGCTGGTGTGTTCCCTTCCTCACCCTAGCATCTTGTGTATCCTTTCAATTTCTTCAACTATGGGTTCTCCGTCACCACCACTACTTTTCCAAAATAAACCATATAGCTACACGGTGCTTTTGTTATAACCTTACTTATTTATTTTTGGAAACACTAATAACCACAGATACAAAATCTGATACATGTTAAGTGCATAATGCATTAGTGACTGATGAGAAACAAAAACTACAATGGACAGGGTGATGATGTGCTAATATCATAGGCAAGGCAACTTCCAGCAGCCTTGCATATTTGGCGATATTGGCTTTGCAGTAACTTTATCATTCTTTTTCAAGCTCACTCCAAAGCCTAGCTTATAAACATTATTATAATTTTTTAAAACTTTAATAATGTACAATTTTTGCCCGATTAATGCCCGATAGTCTTCCTAAGCAGCTATTGTTTGAAGAGATATTTAGTGATTTATATCTGAAAAGCAATAGGTTGGATACAACTGGTTTACAGTGTAAGAAGCAGATCAAATGCATTTCTTTCTGCGGCTTTAGACATTACAGTATCCCCCTTCTTCCTTCTACCATAGTGCATTGTTTTGAAATTGTATTTTCCCAGGTACAACATGCACTGAGCCCAGATTCCTTTCTCACCACACCCAAGGTCATTTTAATGAAAATTCCACAGCCCATGCCAAAAAGATAGAATTGCTCTTAATCCTTTACCAGCATGTCATCTGATCCCAGGCCCACTAGAGTTGTTATTCTGCATCTGCAGAGCACAGCAGTCAAACCAGAAGCAAATAGCAACAGCAGTAAAAAGCAATTAACTGTATTCTTCACCATGGGATTTTTTAAACCCCAAATATGCCTTGGCTGAAAGAAAGCAAATATCTATAATATAAAAACATGCATAGATATTGCTGCCCAATTTTTAGCAAGTCATGATATATCTTCTTCTTTGCTTCCATATATGTTTAGTAATAATTTGATCTGCCCATGATGGAAATTTAACCTTTTCCTTCTGTATTTCTTTCTATAACTAGATGGTTTGTTTCATTTTGTATTTTCCAAGAAATCATGGTTGGTTCACCTATGCCCCATATGTAGCTTATTATACCAGAACAGATTCCCACTGTTGCATGCTTTATTCTTTGCATAAAAGGCTGACAGACAACAAGCATACCAAAGATTTCAGCCAAGCTGCCAATCAGAGCTAACATTTGTTGCATGCATGTCAAGTCAGTCTTGATTCCTTGTAACTGCACAGGCAAAACCATGTAACATTTTTCAAAAGTTAGTAGAAACCATTTCAAAACCCATAGCTTAGAATGCTCAAATACTTGTCAAGTGAGATGATGATTGGCGGTAATATGTTAGAAGCAAAAAGAAAAATCAACACCTATGATGGCCAGCCTTTCTGACACCAATCCTCAAACCATGTCTTTTCCAACATTTAATTGATCAAGAAACTGCACAATGAAAGATATTCTGAAACTCAAAGGTGAAAATACTCTGTCTAAGAGTAAGAGCAGTAATAATTATTATAATAATGCTATTATTATCTCTTTCACAGTTTATAAAATCAGCCACATAGCCATGCTATTCTGCTGCATCTCACTTTATTAGATGCATAAAATGGATAGATTGTTGTAGGATTTAAGCTGGAGGGAAAGTGGCAGGAAGGGATGTATAGGGTGGTCATTCAGATGCAAGTTATATGTGTGATAGATTTTTCAATTATCAGTTGTACTGTACTAAAAACCCATTGTGTTGGTTGAGATCTTCTGAGCTTGCCTGAAACCTTTTGATACCATATAGGTGAGTTCAACAATTTCTTGCTCAAATATACTGCTAAAAGTTTCTAAAAGGACCATAATAAGGTTTGCCATATTGCTAGGAGGTTGAAAATCTCTTAAATTACTTTGTCCTTCTGATTCTTGATATAAATTTAATGTTATTAATTGTTTTGCACAAAGTTTGTTCCATTTCTCCTCTGTAGAATTCAATGGAGCATTGATGGAAAATAATGGAATGTATCACATTGGATAAAGAATAAGTGAAGGTATCTCTAATCTCTAACTGCCAGCCCTGGTATAACTCTCCTGTGGCTATGTGGACAGAGCTGTGAAGAGGGCCAGGGGGCTGAAACCGCCAGCCCAGTGACAATGAAGAAAGCCTACCACCAGCCTCCAGAGCTGCCACCATTGAAGCCATACAATACAGGCGGCAAATTGGGAGCAGGCAGCATGAGGCAGCACCACACAACACAAGCAGCAGGTGCAGGAGGAGGAGGAGGAGGCAGTCTACACTGGACAAGTGATCTGTGGGGTGGGACAGGGTGGGGCAAGATGAAGCAAGGGCAGCAGATACTGAAGAAAGCCTCTCCAGCAGTGGATGTTGCACAGTGGCAGTAGAGGCTGAAATGGTGGAGACGGACTAGGTAAGGGGACTGAGCTTCCCCCGCCCATCCTCCATAGCATGGCAGTCCAGCTCTGGAGGGGAGTGAAAAGGAAGAGGCAAGCAGGCAGCTGGGTCATTGAACGGGCAGGGAAGGACCCCAAGCAGGGAGTGGTCTAGCTGCGGGGGCCCTGAGGTGTGGGTGCAGGGCACACACAGCAGCTCCATACCCCCGCCATCTGCCTCGCCTCACCTCATGGCGGCACCAGTGCACCGCATGGCCTCCTGCCCCATTGCAGCAGAGGGCAACCAGACGAATTTTGAAGATGGGAACCATATTAGCTCTTTTCCAACCCTCTGATAGTTTCCCAGTGCTCCAAAAAGTTTTAAAGATATGATACAATGGTTCTGAGATAACATCTGCCAGCTTCTTCAGAACTCTGGGATATAATCCATCAGGTCCCAGTGATTTATATTCATCAAAGTCAGACAGGTGTTCTCTTACTATTTTCTTGCTTATTTTAATTTTTATTTCTAGTCTGTCTTATAGTTATGGTTTTGGTAGGTTGGGTTATAGTTTCTTTTTGTGTGAAGACTGATGCAAAAAATGACTTAAACAGTTCTGCTTTTTCTCTACTCCCTGTTAGTTCCTTGCCTTCTTCTCTCTTTAGTGGGATTGTTTCCTTGACTTTTTTTTTTTGTTATTTATATGTTGAAAGGAACTTTTTTATTATCTTTGACTTTTGTTGCAAATTATAGAACACAATCTGACTGATAGATTGTTGTTTATTTTATTAAATATGAGTATTATAAACATTAATGTAATTCTTGTGGGACATATAACCACACTAGTCATTGGTTCAATTAGCAGTATCTGAGTGTGATCCGATTTGCACATGTGTAGAGTCCTACTGAATGAAAGATTGTTTGAACATAGTACAGTCTCTCGAGGTCTTAGTTGTCAACTGTCATGCCATATTAAAGTCAACAGAATAGAACATAGTCAGTTTTCCAGCCTTGAATACTCTCTCTCCCTCTAATCAATCAATTTAATTAAGGACAGATGGCATTGTTTTTTTGTTTTTAGTGACAATAGTTGGGGGGGGGGTGATGTCAAGACTCAAATGGGCAAAATGAGAGGTACTTTATTTCATTTCAATCTCAGCCTGTTCATCAGTTGTATATGTTCAGCTAATCAATTTACAATTATCTTCCTCACAAAATATTTGAAAATATTCTAAAATAATAACTAAACATGAAAGTTTCACTTTTCATTGTCTCCAAATTGATTTCTGCCATGGCTATGCTTGCCTTTCTTTTGGTACCCTCAAATTCAGGGACAATCTTTTTGTGGTACTGCTAGATTGTAGAAATTTTGCCTTGGGAATGTAGACAAGAAAACCTAATCATTATCATTTCAGAATCCACCTGATCGTTGTTCGGTATGGGTGACAAACAGTGAGGCTCATATGTTTTGTTAGCTGTTAATATTGTTTTCTACAAGTATGTGCTTTTGCATTAATCCATATTAGTACAGCACACATATATTTCTATTATTATTTTTTTGCTTTATCATCAAAAAATGGATTAAGTACCTTCCTGCCACTGAATTCAACTTATTTTTGTCTTTTACTTGCTACATCCTAGTCTCACATCATCATATCAAAATGAGTAGCACATTCTTATATATAGTCACTGTTTATTTCTTTCAACAGTAAAAAAACAGTAAAAAAACAGCATAAATTCATAAATTCAACAGCATCAATTCATCCATTTTTTCATTTTTTCATGCGTACTTTGAAATACTTTTATCCTATTGGACTTTAATATATTAGCTTTTTGACCTGTATTCTTTATTATGCAGACTATGCATACTATTATTAATCAGCCAACAACATGCCATCATGTACATGCAGAAGTACAAGAAAATTCATATATCCGATCAACACAACATCACCACATGCATCACCAAGAAAAAATGCCCTTTAGGAGCCATGGTGAAGCAGTGATTAGAACACAGTATTGCAGGATGACTCTGCCCAGTGCCAGTGGTTCATTCCTGACTGGCTCAATATTAACTCAGCCTTCCATCCTTCAGGTCAGTAAAATGAGGACCCAGATTGTTGGGTCAATATATTGATTCTATATACTGCTTAGAGAGAGCTGTAAAGCACTATGAAACAGTATATACATCTACGTGCTATTGCTATTTATTATCTCAAATTAAAGAACCTAACCTGGAATCTAAATTGTTTCTGTTTTATAGTTCCATTCCTTTATTCACAGCAAAAGGTGAAATAACAAAAACAAATACTGTAAATCTCTAAAAACAGCAGAGGCTGACTTTGTTTCTTGTGTCTCCCTTTATCCAAAACTATGAATATAAACTTGCCTTAAAACATGCATTCCTTTCTAAACATTTCAGTTGAGAAATAAATTTAGTAATAAATTATCACATTAATTGTGATCATATAAAAATTGCATTTCCATCCTGATTATCTCCAGTACAGAGGCAACTTCACAGGGAAAATAAAAAGAGTTTTAGAAATTATAGGGGACAAAAAGGGGGATGATCATTTAGCTTATAGGTAGCAGACTTGACTGGAAGGAAGAACAAAACCTAACTGGATTATGCAATCTGGCCATCTGCACAACTAAAAGCTTTGCAACTTAGGTAGCCCAAGTGAAAACACAGGGAGAAAGTCTATTGTTCTTGAACTAATTACTCTATTTATTTGTTTGCTGCAGAAGGAAAATTCAAAATCATTCTTTGGGAATTCATGCTAATTGTGCAGACCTAGTTTCTCAGCTACATTTCTCCTCCTTCCTTCACTTACCCCCTCCTCTGGTTTTCTGTGCACAAGACTGAGGTATTTATCTGTCCTGTGTCTCTGCCAGCATGCTCTGGAATGATTCAAAGGGTCCTGGCACTGAATCATAAGAATTTGTGTTGCTAATAAATACAGCTGGCCCCCTCAATTGTGATTAATCGTGACTGAAATCTAAACAAGAAATGATTCTCTGAATTGCTTCAGTGCCCATTAGTTTATGTGTTTATTAGATAGGGTTATGCTCTTTCAAGTTTATTAACAACAGATTAAGGAAAGGCCAACAAATCTACAATTTTGTTTCTTTTTTAAAAAAAAAAGTGCAATAGTGAATGTACAATTTACTAATGTTTTTAGGGTTTAATTGTAAGTCAAAACAAACTTCTGAACAGTTCTTTCATTTATACACTAGTTGTGTTACAAAGAAGAAAATAATATCAACATTTAATTTAAATTGAGAAATACTTTGGTGTTCCTACAATTCACCATCTATGTGAGTTTTGAGTATTTTTCCTAAGTACATAGTGAATTTTTTTTGTATTACTGGGTGTCTTGCAATTATAGCATGCTATATCTAGCATGCTTCCGAATCCTAATGTAATGAGCTCTACATGATGGATTTAGAAAAATCAGAGAATCTCATGACAGTTACGTAATATAGCAATTTCAATACTTATAACGTGTAATGATGATAAAAACAACTTTCCTGTGTTTCATCCAATGCCAACGTAATTCCCCACTGCTATTAGTCCATTCCAGCATTCCATGGTAACCATTTTTATATCCTAGTGATGTATCCTAATGAACTTGCCATTATCTTACCTAAGATGCTTAAAGTCGTCCTTTTACACATATTTTTGACACTTTAACATAATTTAGCTTGCTTCAATGATAGGTTCTGGTATTGGGATCTGCACTGCTCTTCCTGGACCCTTTAGGCTGCCTTGGGTACCATCACCACCACCACCACCACTCTTCAATTGCTGGGCACTGCTTTCTATGGCCATTTTGACTTGGGTTTCAGCAAGCCTGGATAATTTACAAAGAGACATCCCTCATACTTCATCCCACCCTTCCTTCATATGCATAACTTGATAGTTGGGTACTTATTGGTGGCTTATGGGCTTATGGACATCAGAAATGAATGCGACTCAATTTATTCTGACAAACTTTTTTGCCACTTGTTTTAAAATAGCTGCATCACATGGCAGATGCTGGAAGACAATAAGAACATGTTGGGGTAAAATAGTGTCATTCAGACAGGCCTACATTTCTTAATCTACTTTACTATTCTTAAGCATGGTGGGGGAAAAATGACTTCTGTGTCATGTTGGGGGAAAAAGGTTAAATTGGCATTCCAGGTGGCTTTTGAACATGGGTAGAAAGGGTTGACTATGTTTATTATTTATATTAAAACTATTGTAATACTATGTTCTCATTGTTGCTGTTTTCACACAAGAATCATTAAATGATTCTAAAAGTAAATATACATAGACAATGGGGCAATATGCTTGGGAATTACACAGCTGTATAAATATCTTACAACTTTTTAGAGAGATCACCAAACTTAGTTCAATATCATTCTTTGTCGAATGAAGTATCCACAGATTAGCAGTGAGATAGAATTATTCAAAATGTATATTTTACCTTTTTAAAAAATATTTTACACATTCACTAGAAGGTTCTTTAAGATGGTTCTTGGTCTGGCTAATGGAGATTGCCAATTGGGAAGTGTTTGCATCCAAAATTAATAATCAAAAGAAACAACATCCCATCTGAGTTAGTATCTGTTAAATATACAAATATCTTCAGCTTTTGGCCATACTCTGGAGTAGACATGTTAATGTGTCCTGTTACAAATAAAGGCTTCCCCAGTAATAGATTGTCACCAGCCAGTCCTGATGCTCTGTAGCCATTCCAGCTGGGTGGTTTTTATTCCTGTTATCCAAAACTTCTAGGAAAATAAAAAGAAATAATTGGGAAATAATGTCCCAAATTCAAGTGGTTTATAACATATTTTATGTCAGTGCTGAAATCAAAAAGATAACAATCTAATCATGTTGCCTTGCACATAGAATAGAGTTAGGAGGGATCTTGGGGTATTCTAGTCCAACTCCCTGCTTGAGCAGCAGACCTTATACCATTTCATTATACTAGACTAGGGGAGGCAACCTTGGCTCTTTTATAAGGTGACCAACCGTCCTCCTTTAGAGAGGACAGTCCTCCTTTTGTAAGGTCTGTCCACCCTCGAAAAGTGTCCTCCTACATGTCCTCCTTTTTGATATTTGAAGACTAATTTGCAGGGCTTTTTTTTTCTCATAGAACGCTAAGAACGGCGTTCCGGCATCTTTTTTTTGATGGTTTTTTGTCAACTTTTGCATGAGCTGTGCTACTCCCCCTATTGGCTTTCAAAAGCCAATAGGAATTGCTGCTGAGCGCGCCAAAACACCCAGCTGGCAAACTTTGCACATGCAAGTTGTCTGCAGCAAAGGTGAATTGGCAGGAACTTTGTACCCCCTCCCTGCTACCCAACTACACCATCTCCTATTAGTTCTGAAGATACCTGGAGGAGACTGAAGCAGTAAGTTTCTCTTGATCTTCGGCTCTGCTAGGGCAATAATGGGTGCGGGCTCAAGAGGCAGGGGCAGCGGGGGTGCTGTGGGTGGGGGTGTGAGGGGCGGCAGTGGTTGGCTGCCCCCCATGCTGTGGGAGCCGTGGGGATCTCTCTACACGGGGCTGCGCAGGGTGGGCGGTGGTGCTAGCGGGGCGGCTGCAGGCAGGGTGTGTCGACAGTGGGCTGCCCCCCAGAGCCGGCACAGCTGGTGCTTTGGGAGCCGTGGGGCCCACTCTACATGGCGGAGCAGCGGTGCTGGCGGGGCGGCTGTGGGCAGGTGCGTGGCAGGCGGTTGACCTTCCATGGGCCGGACCAGCTTTTACGATATTTTTTTCTTCAATTTATTTGTGTCCTCCTTTTCATTGTAAAAGTTGGTCACCTTATCTTTTATGACTCGTGGACTTCAACTCCCAGAATTCCTGAGCCAGCATGGCTGGCTCAGGAATTCTGGGAAATGAATTTCACGAGTCACAAAAGAGCCGAGGTTGCCTATTCTTGTACTAGACATACCCAGTTCCTGTAACAGGCCTTTATATGTTTTAGCCTCCATCCCTCTAATCATCTTTGTTGCTCTTCTCTGCACTCTTTCCAGAGTCTCAACATCATTTTATATTGTGGTGACCAGAACTGAACAAATGTGGTCTTACTAAAGCTTTTAAAGTGCTACTACATAGAATATACAACACATAAGAAAGTTCTTAATAATAAGTTCCCTTATAAAACTAATAACCCAAATCTGTAGAAAAAATATTTAGAAGAACATAGAGGAAAACAAAAGAATGCAATAATCATGTTCACATAATTCCAAATAAAAACAATGCAATCAGCCTAGCTAAACCTAGTAATCCCTTTTTTAAAAAGGTCTTAATTTCTAGTTCATGTTCAGAACAATGGTAGAGAGTTTGGAGATCTCTGCTTTCATGTTTACAGCAGAACATTCTTATCCCTTGTGCTTCTCCTTCTCTTTTATAACCTGCCCTTTTTTCTCTGAGAACTTCTCCTTGGTTTTACAGAATTTGGAGATTAAGAGAAAGCCAGCCTCTGTGTGGAAAACTGTTATTTTAACCAGTCAAAGATCTGCAATGTCCTGGATCTAGCTAGCAAACCAGAAACAATGTAGGGGTTAAAGGACTCTTGACATAATTCTAAAGTTTTGATCAGTACGACCTCTGTATAACTAGCCTTACATAGAAGAGGTTCTTTTGGGGGGAAAAATAGAATTCAATATATTCAGGCCTGTTAGAATGGGTCAATATATTTTATGCTTTAGGGAGCATTGTTGTACCAATCTATAGTAGACGTTTTTACAACATTTATTGAACTGCCCTTGTATATTTCTAATATTATGATTAATTTGAGTTATATACTATGTTTCTGCAGAGGTAACATAATAAAATGTTCAAAAGGGATTCAGAATTCATTTATTTCATACTTTCCTTCAAACAATTAAATTTGTACAGTGCATTTTCAATGCTACATACATAAAGAAATGCTTATTGTTATCATGTTAAATATTCTTTTGGATTTTTCAAGGTAGCCCAATACAGTATAACATTACCATTCAGCTTTTAAAAATTAATAATAGAAGTTGAAAATCAGATTTTTGTCCAAGGTAAGTTGTGAAACCTTTGATGAAATTTGAGGTTTCCATTAGAATACCCTGTTTCTTTTCATGTCTATATTAAATAATAATTAAATAATAAAGTAATAAATTCTAAATAAATAAATTTAAATATTTAAGAAAATTATAAATAAGTAATAATAAAGTAATAAATTGATTTCGTGCCTGTGTTAAAAAGCTAAGCAAGGAACTATTCAGATGTGAAGCCAGGTAATTAAATGTGTGGAAGAGTTGGAATTGGTTGTATGCTTTCAAATGCAGTATGAAAAATATGTTTAGTCTTGTTTGTTTCATCCTGTTTCAACTGACGTGTAGTACTCTTCTCTTTAAATAATGTCTTGGCATCCTTAACTCTCTAAAACAAATATAAGTTAGGGTTAGGATATGCAGTTCTTCCAAAATCAAACATAGTTTGGCAAGATAAATAAAGTTTAACTAACTCTGTTCTGGTTTGAGCAAATAACACATTGCAGAAATATTGGACTTATGTCTTTGCACCTGAGCAATACAAATAAATCACAAAATATGCTAATCCTGATTTAATTCGACTTTCAACAATGTAACCATGTCTCATTTCCCATCCATCAAAAAATTGAATAGACATAGGTTACAAACTATCAGAAATTAATGGATTTTTCTTTAACTACTCATGTGTAACCTCATTTATAGATGCTCATTAAGAACGAGGAACTGTTTTAATATTTTAGGAACATTTATAATATTTTGAAAGATCAAATATAACCAAATATTTTGTTTTATTCTTATCTAATATTATAACATCAAGCTATAAGCTCAATCCTATAGGCAAATTTAGACAATATTTTTCCACATAGATAGTAAAAAAATTGTATTTCAACTTATAGCAGATATTTGGCCCATTGAAATAAATTGGTTTTGAAACTCCCCACATTTGAAAATAAATTTATTGTACAGTACAGAAACATTTCCATAGTGATATTTAACTTGTGGGAACACATTTTTTAGAAGATATAATAATCACCTCATTCTTTAAGTCAAATTAAGATATCATTTCAAGAAAGTTTTTGTCTACTACCTATTTATAGTCTTGGTTTGAAAATAATCAAGACTTTTTTATTCTTTCAAACCACCTGTTCAATGATTGATATAAATATTTGATTTGATTATCCCAAACTTCTACTTTATTCTGCTATTCTGCATTTTAAAAAGTTTTATTTCTATAGTATTTGTAGATCATTTTGTATTTCCTGTTTTGATCTATGCCAGTTTTAATACTGTTTTTAACTGAAGGATTTGTTGTAATTCTGTATTTTATTTGTGCTGTATTAGATGTTGTCTTGAAAACAATTTATTTTAGAAACTTCTGCAGGAATCTTGCAAAATTTGCACATGGACTTATAAGAAATTATTCCTCATGAATTAAAAGTTTCTCTCCAACTTCTCACTTTTAAAAGACTTGGTACAAGTGTCTACCATAGTTTTGTCTATGTGGGTCTAAGGGTTTTCTGTATGAAAATAACAGTTTATGCTTAAATGTATAAATAAAAGAGTAATATTTTTGCTCCTGATAATTGTCCTGAAATTGCAAAAACAAAAGAAGTAAAAAGAATGTTAGTGTGTAATTATATGAGATTTAAATCTCTTAAGCATCTTTGTCACTTTTAGAAATCCTTACTATGTCATTCCAGATCAAAAGGTTTCATTCTAAAGACTAATATAATTTAGAGATGACCAGCAGATGTCACCTGTAAGATCAAAAAAGAAATAACTGCCTTCCGCTTGGCAGAAAATATTAACATCTTATAATCCTCTATTTTTGTGTATGCATATTAAGACTGACAGATTCCTGTGTGAAAGAGTCTGGTTATACAGGATGGGTTCAGAGCAAATGGAAGAGTAGACATTTAGATGGTTTCATCTACCAGCATCAAATGCTTCTTTTATTTAATCTTTTTTAATGTCAAAATGTCATATGTGCATCTTTCTAATATCAACCCTGAGCTGTAGTCGTCAATATAAGATTCAAGCACTTTTTATAAGTGTTCATGATATCACCATAATAACTATTCTGATTTTGTGCTGTTTACAAAACTAATGTATTTTCTTATCTGTCATCTTGATTTGGTGAACTTTAATATCTACATCACATCCTAGTTTACTAGTTTGCTCTTTAAACCATGCATGATATAAGACTCATTTAGAGCAAACAATTCATGTACCACATCACACCTTGCTTTCTATGCCAGTCCTTTAATATGCAGGGCAGTAAGTGTGACATTTACATAGAGCTAAACCCAAATATTTAATAATATGTAGAGTGGGGTTTTTTGGTACATCTGACAAGGAAAAGATAATGCACCCTTTATTGTTTGGCCATTTGCTCCTGTAGACTCTTCTTGAACTGTGTGGGTGAAGCAGCAGTCACTTGATAATGTCATTGCAAGCAATCAAGCAGCAAGGCCTAATTGGTCAGCTTGGTGACAGAAGAAAGGGAAGCTGATGAATTTAATAAGTGGAGGACCACTGGTTCCTTAGAAAGCAGGAAACACAAACAGAACTGGAAATGAAGCAAATGAACAAAGTTATCTTTGTTCCTGGGATCTTTGGCAATACCTATCATCTTTTCCTATCACATGCCTCTTTCTTCAATATTTGAAGAACAGGAGAAAAACATAACATTTAGTTAAAAAGTTAACAGATCTTGAAAGCTCCTTCCTAGCTTTAAATTCAATGATATTATGACTGCATGACAGCCTTAGGTTGTCCCAGAGTTTTTCCAAAGCCTCTCACTGAACTGTAATTTTCATCAGGACAGAAAGAAAGCATTATGAAATATTTAATAAGTAATGTTAACAATATTTAATTAAAGTACACTTCATGAACATTCCTTTTTATTTTATTTATTTATTTATTTTTGAGGAAGCAGCTTTTCCTGAAACTATACTTTACAGTAGACCAGACATGTCAAACACAAGGCCCATGGGCCAGATGCGGCCTGCAAAGTGGTTTCATGTGGCCCGCGAAGCCATCCTGGAAACAGTGAGGGAACAGCCCCCTCTGCCTTGGCCCTGGCCCAGGCCAGCCGGGAGCCAATGTACAATTTTGTGGTGGCCATCTATGCTGAAACGCATTCAGTTTTAGCTCCATAAGCTCCCCCCCCCCATGTGGCCTGAGAGGAACAGTGAGGCTCCTCCAGTGGACCATGCCTTGGCACTTGCCCTGGTCCCACCCCCTTCTGCCAGAGACCCTCAGATCTATCCCACTCCTGCCCAGGCCCCCACAGGCATCCTTAATGCGAACGATGTAGAGCTGGCCACACCCACCCAGTAGGCCACACCCACTCCATCCACACCCTCCCAGTAGGCTGCACCCACCCTGGCCACACCCACTGGCCCCCTGAGGGCAACTGCAATGCTGATGCGGCTCTCAATGAAATTGAATTTGACACCCGTGCAGTAGACTAATCACCTACTTGGAATGAGGTATCTTGCTTGAGTTTAGTTCTCAGTTAAAATGTTTCATGCCTATTTTAGGTATTAATTTCACTAATCTAGGAATGTGTAGTTACCATTTTTCAATCATTTTTAAAGAAATACTTCCTTTCACACTACTGTATAAGGTATCCGTTTTAGCTAAAAAAGCCTTAAGCTCTATTATTTCTGGGTTTCCCCCCCTAAATTATAAGACAAAATATCCACATTTCACTTATTGGTTAAATACATAATATTTTTCAAATATTTTCAGGATGCAAAACTCAATTCCATTCTTCACTATGTGGACCACAAAAGAGGATTTTTTTCCCTTACAAATCAAATTGTAATATGCTAGGAAGTAGGGGAAAAGGCAGCTATCACAAGATAGGAATACAAGAATAAAAAAAAATGAAATTGCACAGCAACAGCTGAGTTTGTATTGAACTCAGAATGCCCCTGATGCCTAGGGCTAACTCTGGCATAAGAGGGCTTAATTTTTTTCATCCATTTCAAGTAAATTCTAGACAAAACAGGCATAGTTTGTGGCTTTGAGACAATGAATCATACCATTCTTTCTCTTTTTAGTATTCTGCATTTTCCTGTAACTTTGCTCTTCCCGGAGGCTGCTGAGAGTGCAAAGAGACAACTCATGTTTGAATGACAGAATATTGAAAAGGTCAGAGCTGTATAGCACAATGCTACCATTCACAGAACATGTTAGCTACTGAAATTCCATTGCTTCATTCTTATGACAAAGGCCAGAGAACACAACAGGAAGCAAACTAACATAATTGCATGCTTTCAAAAGCAGTGAGAGAGACTGTGATTTGCATCATAAATCATGAAACAGAGAGTGCTATGCAGCAATCAAATAATTTCAAGGGTACCTCCTCGAGCTATCACCACTCTTTCTGCACAATGAGGTCTTAGCTTTAGCTGCAGACGGTTC
Organism: Crotalus tigris; assembly: GCF_016545835.1. Classification (NCBI taxonomy): domain Eukaryota; kingdom Metazoa; phylum Chordata; class Lepidosauria; order Squamata; family Viperidae; genus Crotalus; species Crotalus tigris. Next base: position 1,719,034 of record NW_024100087.1, on the reverse strand, counting down.
TCTATTCAAGCAAACTCCCAAAACTGTTCCATAAAATGATCCAGTCTGCATGTAGTGTAGGATGGTAAAGTATCACTGTTTACATGTTCCAATATGAAGGACTGGCAGAAGACAGTTGACTGTTCAAAATCATCTAAGTCATATCTAAAACTTGAAAATGAACAAATTGAATGAATTGTAAAATCTAAAATCTAAAAAAAGGCTTCCAATGCTGCAAAATTCCAGTGCTGGCAAAGGCAATGTACAGTCTGTTTCCAGAGATACCCAGCTCTGATTCTGAGCATATTATAGTATATTATGACAGAAAGGTAAAAAATGAATTTGAAGTGTCTATTAATACTTCAGTAATTAAGCAGGAAGCGTATTGAACCAGTCAGTTTTCCTCATTTTAAATTTTATTTTTTGCAACTAAATATAAAAAATGACAGAAATTATATAACTTCATATCCTCTGTGTCTATTTATGTCTATGAGCACATGAATAAACTTGTAAATATGTAAGCTTTCTCTAATGTAGAATGTTAGTGAGCTAGATGATTTCAACTCCTGCTGATTCTATGGACAAACTAACTTGCCCATTTTTTTTCCCATTGCTGAATTATTTGCTATCAAGTGAATGTTGACCTTAGTGACTATATAGGTAGATTTCCTACACTATGATTTTTCCTAATCTGGTCTTTCTGGTTTTCTAATGGTGCACTCACCACCATTTTAACTGAGATCATTTGTTTTGCTGCTGCTCTTCATCTTCTTATTCTATTTTTTTTCCTATTTTTTTAGCATTAGAGCCTTCTCCAGAGACCTAGGTCTTTGCATAATGTGAAGTACAATAATTTGAGCCTGATCATTTATGCCTCTATTGAGAACTCTGATTTATTTGATGAACCATTTGTTTCCTTGGTGTCCACAATATTCACTATTCTAACACAATTTTTTTAAAATATCAATACTCTTCCTATCCTACTTCTTCAAAGTCCAACTTGAACTTCCTTAGAGTGCCAGGAAGAACACTATGACTTGCACTATAGTATTCTGATCTTGTACATATAGACACATCACAGTATCTGAATATCTTTTTCGTTTAGTATTTCTTTTTTTCTTTGTAAGATTTTTTAAATGTAATTTCTATGACTATTGCCATTTTTCTGCCACCTTTACCTTTTCCCAATAAATTCCATTTAATTTTTAGAAATTCAGCCTCATTTGATTTTTTTTTAAATCATTAAAATTTTTCATTAAAATAACTTTCCTTTGGAGTACTTGGTTACACATACGCCCTTGTGTTTCAAAACTGGCACAGCCTAGACAAGTTCAAATCACTAGGACCAGATGACTTACACCAAAGTTCCCAAAGAACTAGTAGATGTGATCTCAGAACCACTGACCTATATTTTTTCAAAGATCTTGGAACACTGGGGAACTACCAGAAGACTGGAAAAGAGCTGACGTAGTTCCCATCTTCAAAAAAGGGGGAAAATGGATCCAGGAAATTACAGACCTATCAGCCTGGCCTCAATACCTGGAAAGATTCTGGAAAAGATAATCAAACACGAATCAACCAACACCTAGAGGCAAACAAAGTCATTACTAAAAGGCAACATGCATTTGTCAAAAACAGATCATGCCAGACAAATCTTATTGCATTCTTTGACCAAGTGACAAAATTAGTGGATCAGAGGAATGCTGTGGATATAATTTACCTGGACTTCAGTAAGGCATTTGATAAAGTAGATCACAATCTACTACTCGATAAGATAGAAAAAAGTGGGATAGACAGCATCACTACCAGATGGATTCGTAGCTGGCTGACCGGCCATACTCAGCGTGTGGTCCTCAATGGAACTGCATCTACATGGAGGGAAGTGTGTATTGGGGTGCCCCAGGACTCTATTCTAGGCCCAGTGCTCTTCAACATCTTCATCAATGATTTGGACAAGGGGATAGATGGGGAACTCATCAAATCTGCAGACGACACCAAGCTGGCAGGAATAGCCAACACTCCAGAAGATAGGCTTAAGATACAGGAGGACCTGGACAGACTTGAACACTGGGCGCTATCTAACAAAATGAAATTCAATGGTAAAAAAAGTAAGGTTCTACATTTAGACAAGAAAAACCAAATGTACAGGTATAGTATAGGGGGTACCTTGCTCAATAGTAGTAACTGTGAGAGGGATGGACATCACTTAAATATGAGCCAGCAGTGTGCTGCAGCTGCCAAAAAAGCATGAAGTATTAATATCACTTTACAGTGCCTTGGTAGGGCCACACTTGGAATACTGCATCCAGTTTTGGTTACCATGATGTAAAAAAGATGCTGAGGCTCTAGAAAGAGTACAGAGAATAGCAACAAAGATGATTAGGGTACTGGAGGCTAAAACATATAAGGAACGGTTGCTGGAATTGGGTATGTCTAGTTTAACGAAGAGAAGGACAAGGGGGGACATGATAGCAGTGTTCCAATATCTCAGGGTCTGCCACAAAGAAGAGGGAGTCAAGCTATTCTCCAAGGCGCCTGAAGGCAGGACAAGAAGCAATGGATGGAAACTGATCGAGGAGAGAAGCAACTTAGAACTAAGGAGAAACTTCCTGACAGCTAGAACAATTAACCAATAGAACAATCTGCCTCCAGAAGCGATGAACGCTCCAACACTGGAAGTTTTTAAGAAGAGACTGGACAGCCATTTGCCCAAAACAGTGTAGGGTTCCTGCCTGAGCAGGGGATTGGACTCGATGACATCCAAGGTACCTTCCAACTTTTATTATTATTCTCAATCATCGCACAGTCAGCCAGATGTTCAGACTGGATTTGGTATTTTGTCTACCTATCGAGTCCTTACCCAGGACCTGGGATAGGCAGATGTGGATGTTTGATGGTATTACAGGTATCGTCGCAGGATGGAAGCAGTTCCTAATAAGGCTGCCTTTTGCAATTGACTAATAGCGAATTTGTCAATGCCAATGGTGTTCAAGTGGTGCTCCAGTTGTTTTGGGATTGCACCCAAGGAGCCTATGACTATTGGTACTACCCTTGCTTGCTTTGCCACAGTCTTTCTATTTCTATTTGTAGGTCTTTGTATTTTGTTATCTTCTCCAGTTCTTTCTCTTCTATTCTGCTGTCTCCAGGCACTGCCACGTCCACTATCCTGACTTTTTTGTCTTTCTTATCGACAATTGTTAAGTCTGGGGTGTTATGTTGCAGGTGCTTGTCTGTTTGAATTCTGAAGTCCCAGAGAATTTAATTTTATCATTTTCTATGACTTTCTCTATTTTATGATCCCACCAGTTTTTGCTTACAGGCAAATGATATTTTTTGCAGATCTTCCAATGCACCATTGTTGCTACTTTGTCATGTCGCTGCGTGTAATCAGTCTGTGCAATCTTCTTGCAACAGCTTACCAAGTGGTCCACTGTTTCTTCAGCTTCTTTGCATAGGCGTCACTTACTGTCTGTTGCTGTCTTCTCAATTTTGACTTTGTATGCATTTGTCCTTAAGGCTTGGTCTTGTGCAGCCAGAATTAGTCCCTCGGTCTCTTTCTTCAATTTTCCTGCTCTTAGCCATTGCCAGGTTTTATTATTATCTGCTTTCCCGCTATTTTTTTCATGTATTGGCCATGTAGTGCTTTGTCTTCCCATGCCTCTATTCTGTTCTTCATTTGGTCTTTCTTGTAGGCCACTTTGGTCTCTCCAGTAGTTAGTAAACCTTCCTGATATACTAATTTCAGTGCATCTTCATCATTGTTCTTCAGATATTCTTCCAAAGCCATTTTTTTCTTCTTCAACCATCTTATGTACTTGTAGCATTCCACGCCCACCTATTTGCCTTGGTAGATAAAGTCTATCAATGTCACTGCGTGGATGAAGGGCGTGATTCATTGTCATTATTTTTCTGGTCTGCCTATCCATTGCTTTTAGTTCTGCTTGAGTCCAGTCCACTATTTCAGCTGTGTATCTAATGACTGGGATTGCCCAGGTGTTGATTGCCTTTATGGTATTTCCTCCATTGAGTTTGGATTTTAAGATCTTCTTCACTCTCTTGATGTATTCACCTCTAATCTTTTTCTTGACTTCAGTGTGCTTATTATTATTATTATTATTATTATTATTATTATTATTATTATTATTATTATCCTGAGGTTTAACAGGATGACAAAAATATTTTACTTTCTAGCTTTTATAAAAACCCTAGGTATATTGTATTACATGGTGGTAATGGGTAAGAGAAGATACGGGGGGCGGGGGAAAAGATGCTTCGAAGATGGGAGCATAAGTGTTCCAGTTAAATAGCTGCTCTGCTTATGTCCTTGGCCTCAATTACAATATATATCCAACTCATGAGTCCTACAATCTTCCAGTTCTAACAGCCAGACACCACCACCCCCAGTCACATGACTACATTTCAGGCACTTGGCACTAGTCACATTTATGGCTATTTAAAGCATTCCTGTAATTTACAATGTTTTTTTGGGGGGAGGAACTCCCAATAGTGAACAATGGTTCACTTAACAACCGCAGCATTTGATTAATGACTGTGGCGATCTCTTTATGACTGTGGTGTTCACTTACTAACTATCACAAAAGTGGTCATAAAATCGATCATGTGGTAACCTGCTTTATGACCATCCTGACTTAAAACTATAATAGGCAGGGTATGTATTCATAGCCAATGTCCTTGGCTTCGAGCATGACAGAAAGTAAGGAAGAAAAAATAAGCCTACAGGAAGTTAAAGGCAGGTTAGTATTGGACATGCAGCACTTGGTAGCAATGATTTCAGTGGCTTTAGAAGTTAAAATAAGAAAGATTAGCTAAGGTTAGAAGAGAAGAAAAAGAAAGTTCTGTGAAGGTATGCGAGCAGTCTGATGTAGAGGCCTTGTATATGAGGAGAGAAGGAGGAGGCAAACTATCATCCTTATGGTACCCATTGCTTAAGACCTCTCTGAATTTTGCCTTGGCCCAAATCCAGAACTAAGCTGCCCAATGTTTTGATTTTTCCAAAACATAACCCACACACAATGATTCTGCAGAATTTCCAAGATGCCATGCATTTTTTCAGGTTGGAAAAACACACATTTTCTATTTCAATGATACTAATCTAGTGACTGCTATCAATTTTGTGAATAATGCAAGTTTATCACCTCCTCTGGCAGCTGTTTTGTGACAGCAGTAAAATATGAAATATACCCACCAATTTTGTTGGGCTGTCACTTAGAAAGTAAGAATAATATATGGAGAAAGGAGGGAGGAGGGGAGAGAGGGAGAGAGGGAGAGAGAGAGAGAGAGAGAGAGAGAGAGGGAGGGAGGGAGGGAGGGAGAGAGAGAAAGAGAGAGAGAGAGAGACTAATTAAGTATTTCAATTTCCCCTGGAAAAAGGAATGAGAAATTGTATTAATATTGTGTAGTCTTTTGAAATAAATGTTTGGTTACAAACTTCTTCATTATAGTGAATTGCACAACATTTCTACTTGCATTAAAAGTTTATGTGTCAATTTTTATCAATTTATTTAAAATTAACCATGCATGTTTTTTCCTATTAAAAACACCAATAGCAGCAAGTAGAGACAATTGGTAAATTCTTTAATAAACATATTATATAAATTTAATTGTATATTTAAAATTATATCCCAAAACAAGTTTGAAACTGGATATATGGCCAGGCATTATTGAGGCAGAATGAAATGAGCTGCTTAAAGACTAGTAGTAGCTTTTCCATTTAACAAACACTAATAAAAGACAAGCTTTCATGAATTGCAGCTCGCTTCTTCCGATACATAGACTGGCTAGAGTGATGTAAGATTTAAACACATTGAATTGGAGGATAAAGTAGAGGTAAGATAGGGTGATGGTTGATTTATGGTTAAAAGCCTATCACACAAATCCTGCATGGTTCTCTCAATTATTTCAGCATCCAAATTATAACTCACTTTGCACAAATGATTGCCCTGAATCTCTTCTGTTCCCTTTTTTGTTCTTAAAAATCTTTGAAGCTCCACTGCAATATGTGTTCTAAATTAGTTGTCAACTTCGATCCCTTTTAATATGTAATTTTGTATTTATTTACAGATTTTAAGTCCATCTTTTTGTTGTTGTTGTTGTTGTTGTTGTTGTTGTTAAGCTTTTCATTTATTTCTTTTGGCCAACTGTTATTGGATAAGTGCATTCTGAATATAAATTTTTAAAATAACCTTTTAAAAAAGCATTGAAAGTATGAATATAATGAGAGGAAGTTATCTGGATTTCATGGAATCCCATGAAAAGTATTTGGCAGAATTTTGACCAAGAGGTGACAATGAGCAAAACATGGAAAATACAATATAGCCTAATGTGTACAGGAAATGTGCAGGTCAGAATTTGGCTCTTCAGCACATGATTGAAATATGTATGAATGTAATAATCATTATTGTCTTTGTAGATTTATATAAAGTATATAATAAATAGGTTTAAATAATGGAATCTTTGGAGTGATTATGGTGTTAAACTTTAGTTCCTGAATGTGGCAGAAATGGTATATTATGGAAATAAACTGCATGTAAAATTAAATGAAATCCTTAGTGAAAGTTTCAACACTAAACAAATATAAGAGGAGACATAATGTTCTGTTGTTTGGTTAACATATGATACATATATAAAAAATGATTGTGGTAGTACAATTGTAGATTGTGAATATGGTGCCAAGTTGCCTTGGCTTATGATTGTGTGTGAGATTGTATGATGCCATGGGGAATACAGATACGAAAATTATTGTTTTAAAGCACAAAGTAATTATTTGACAAGAATTTGACAAGGAAAATGGAGTAAGCGCTGCAAGTAGCTATTTAAATGGGTCTTAGAATAGTTTGCATATTGAACCAAATGGGAGCTAAATTGTTTATTTTATCTTCCAATAATGGAAGTTAAAACAAATGCCAAATATAAGCCTGAATCTCTGGAAATTTTCATTTAAGTTTCTAAATGTAGTTGTAAACTGAACAACAGAGGTCTTGCAGGATGTCCCTATCAAAGTCATAATGAGATGGTTAAAACTAAAAAGACTTCTCAAAAATTAAATAATAGAATTAAATTACAGGTAGTCCTTGCTTAACAATCACAATTGGGACTAACACCTCCATCACTAAGAGCCATAGTTGCTAAGTAAAACATCATGTAATAATGAAGAGGCTATGATCTCATTTCCCCTTTGATCATTAAGGAAAAGTTCACATGAACCAAATTTATTTTACTTCGACCTCTATTAATAGAATTGTCCTATTGGGAAAATGGGTGGCATATAAATTTAATAAATAACTAAATAAATCCTGTTTGTCAGAAGCCAGTGGCAAAGTGCCCAAATAGTGATCATATGATTGAGACATACTGCAATGGCTGTAAATGCAAGGACTATTTCACAAAACTAGTTTTAAACATCATTGTAACTTTGAACTGTTGTTAAATGAGGCTGGCAGTAAATGAGGATTACCTGTAATCAGTGGTGGGATTCAAATATGTGAACAACCAGTTTTCTGTGTGGATGCCACTTCAGAAATCCATTCTGGGTCTGGCCAACAAAAACTTAGCTGCCTTTTCTGCTGAACTGGTGCGAACTGGCTGAATCCCACCACTGCCTATAATGTTAATAACATATCTTAAAGAATCTAAGATATCTATCTAAACATCTCTCAAATGTATCAAAGATATGATTGCAAATTTACTAGCTGTACAGCTTCTTGGAAAAAAAACAAATGAAGAACATCTCTGGCCCATTTATACAAAGTTCTTCCCCTTTGTATCATGGTTCTACTTCAAAACATAATTTTGTGGTCTACATAAACAGACAGACACAGACAGACAAATGAAAGATAGTGTTGCATCCTTCGTGAAATGGCAATGACACAAGAAGCAGTTGTAGTTCTCAGGAACTTCTTTATTTCTGTTCAGCATACTGGTTACAAGACGCCGACAACGCCCAAAACTCCCGGCCTCTTATATAGGCCATTCCCGGGTCAATCTGCAACTTTTGGTGCGCCAGCACTCGCGCATGCGCACAAGTACTGGCGACAGCCTGTCTGGTCCCGGGCAGCCTGCACCCGCCCGGGACCACTTGCAATGCCCCGAGCCCGCCTCCACAGGCTCAGGACATAACACCCCTTCCCCCCCCGGCTAAGACTTTGATCATGCAATAATAACATACAACCTCGTGCGAGCATAGTGCCCATACTACTTAATGCCAGGTATTTCCCCTGCTTCTATCAGTCTCAATGTTCTTTCTCCTGTGTGTACAGGAATGTTCTTTGTTAACTCTGCTTTGCCAGTAGAGTTACAAAATCTTCTAAATACTTAGGAGATCTTCTGGCTCTCTGTGACCTCCTGACTTCTGGGTACCTGCCAAGTGCCCCTTGACTGAGGGGTGATGCATACCTGTCCCCCCGTTATACCCTGGTGATTCCCAAGGACTGTGCTCCAATGCCTGGCCTGCTTGCTTGCCCACCGGGCTCGTCAGGCCAGGGCTTCTTTCTCTGTTTGACCTGGTTGTCCTGCCTAGCTGCAGGCTCTCTGGCCCCTTTAAGTGACTGTCACTGTTGGGCGATTCTGTAGAACCTCCCAGGTCCGTCCAAGACCTGTCAGGAGGTTGTCTGTCCCCTTGTTCCCGTTCTGTCCCCGGGCTTGTGGGGGTTTCAGTGCTGTCCCAAAACTCAGTTGTCCCCTGAGTGAAGTCAGAGGTGTTGTAGTCGGGATTTGGTTCCTCGACCACCTCCCTGTGTGCTTGCCCCCTTCTAGGGACAGGGTTAGTGTCGGGCCAACTAGAGGGAATGTGTGCCAGCTCTCTTGCAGGGTGTGGTTTGTTTGGATGCTCCCGGATATCCTCCCTGACTGGAGTACTGAGTGATGCGGGTGAGTAGTGATTATGCCCCCGGGGTGACTCCCTGGCTGGAGTAGGCACTGATGCCTGAGTTCTAGTTGGGCTCCGTGAATTCCTGTTTGGAGCACTCGCGGAATTTTGGGATGAGCTGTTTGTAGCTTCCTCATTAATGATGGGCAGCAGCCCGTACTCTTCCCTTTGCCCAGAAGGGTCCCCCTCCCCCCTGGAAAAGACCCAGGAGTCTCAGTGGGAAGGTCCCGTCTAGGGCGGAGCTGGTCGATGTGTCGACGCAGGACACGACCGTTGTCCAGGAACACCTCGTAGGACAGAGGACCTGTGACCCTGGATACAGTAGCGGGGACCCATGAATGGCCAGGCCCATAGTTACGAGTCCAAACCGGGGCACCCACAAGCAGTTGTCTAGGTGCCCTGGAGTGTGTGAGTGTGGCAGGAAGTCTATCCGGATGCAACCAGTCAAGCTTGGTAGTCAGTTTGCGCCCCCAATGAAGTTCAGCTGGGATCCTCCCGGTAGAAGTGGACGGTGTAGTGCGATAAGAAAGGAGGAAGTCAGCCAACCTGTGATGCCAGTCTCCATAGGTAATTTTCTTCAAGGCGTCCTTGGTGATGCGAACCATGCGTTCAGCCATACGGTTGGTGGACGGGTGGAAAAGCGCAGAGGTGGCATGATGAATCATGTTAGCCTGTAAGAAAGCTTGGAATTCGGAAGAAGTGAATTGAGGGCCGTTGTCAGACACGAGGACGTCTGGAAGCCCGTGTGCAGCAAAAATCCCCCTCAGTACTTGAATAGTCTTTGCAGTGGTGGTGGAAGAGATAGGTACAACTTCAAGCCATTTTGAATGGCTATCAACTAGGACCAAGAAGAATTGACCCTGAAAGGGCCCAGCGTAGTCAATGTGCACCCTAAACCATGGAGACTGTGTTTCCTTCCATCTATGTATAGGAGCTTGGGGCATTTCAGGGCGCGAACGTTGACAAAGGTGGCATGCATGCACCTTAGCTTCAATGTCTCTATCTAACCCAGGCCACCACAAATGGCTACGCGCAAGCGCCTTCATGCGTACAATGCCAGGATGACCCTCGTGGAGGGAAACTAAGACCCTAGTCCTCATTGAGGTAGGAATGACAACTCTGCTTCCCCAAAGCAGACAACCCTGGAAAGTGGACAATTTGTTCCTTTTGGACCAGAAACTCTGAAACTCAGTGCCAGGACAGCTCTCTGGCCATCCAGATAAAACCCAAGAAAGGACACATGAAAGTGTGAGATCTGTGGCTGATTCAGCGGCCACATCCCTGGCATCTAAAGGAGACTCAGGCAAGGCCTGAATTGAAAGGAGATTGATAGTTGGTGCAGGGTCAGCTTCTATTACCGGCAGGGGTAATCTACTGAGGCCATCAGCATGGCCCATTTCCTTCCCAGGTTTGTGAAGTAAGGAGAAATCATAGGCAGACAGAAAGATAGACCATCTCAGCATTCTGGGGGAGATGATCTGGGGAGTTTGTTTACGTGTGGTAAACAATCCCAACAAAGGCTTATGGTCAGTGAAGACCGTGAAGTGCCTGCCATATAAAAAATCATGGAATTTTTTGATTCCAGCAACAACAGCCAAAGCCTCCCTCTCTATTTGAGCATAATTTTGCTCAGCAGAAGACAAGGTTCTGGAGTAATATGCAACAGGAACCTGAGTTCCGTCTGATCTGAGGTGGCTTAGTACTGCTCCCACCCCCTAAGGAGAAGCATCACAAGCGATGCACACAGGAAGGGATTCATTGAAATGTGCAAGTACGCTGTTAGAAGTGAGTAAGGCCTTGACCTCATTGAAACTTGCTTCGTGTTTTTGTGACCACTGCCAGACTGCCTGTTTGTCCAAGAGCCTGTGAAGAGGCTCAGCTACACTAGCCTTGTGTGGGAGAAAGGAGTTATAGAAATTCAGAAGGCCCAGAAAAGCCTGTAGTTCAGCCTTAGACTTTGGCCTAGGGGCATGCATAATGGCTTTCAGTTTGGATTCAGCAGGGTGAATCCCAGTAGCATCAATTTTGAATCCCAGAAAATCTGTAGAAGGCACCCCAATTTTACATTTGTCCTTCTTAAGTTTGAGGCCCGTTTTCCTGAACCTCAGCAGAACAGCCCTTAATCTCTCAGCTAAGTTGTGTGTAGAGTCTCCTGCAATTAAGACATCATCAAAATAGAGGCAAACCCCTGGTATACCCCGTAGTGTATTTTCCATTACGCTTTGGAAAATTCCAGGAGCGACATTTACTCCAAATTGTAACCTCTTTACCTTGAATGCCCCCCTATGGGTCACAATGGTCTGAGCTACAGCAGCAGCAGCATCAACAAGCAGCTGTTGATACACCTGAGCTAGGTCAAGCTTTGCAAAAACGCGCCCCCCCCTTGAGGGAGGCCAGAATATGACTGACCACAGGGACAGGATAGGCATGTTGCTGCAATGCCTTATTTAGAGTGCATTTGTAATCTGCACAGATGCGAATGTCCCCATTTGCCTTGGGAGGCGTGACAATGGGGGTCTCCCAAGGACTGGAGTCAACAGGTTCTAGAACTCCTTGCTGAATCAATTTGTCCAACTCAGTGTCAATTTTACCCTTTAAAGCAAAAGGGACCCTTCTTGCTTTGATTCTAATAGGGGTGACATTGGGGTCTAACTTCAGTGACACAGGGGGTCCTTTGTATGTGCCCAGCTGAGGGCTGAAAACATCTGCAAATTCTTTGCAGACTTCTTGTAGGTCGAGTGTTTGCAAGCTATTGAGCCCTGTGACGTGTATCCCCAAGGCCTCAAACCAATCGAGTCCTATGAGACTCATTCGTTCACCCCCTACTACTATTACATCTAGTGGACCTTCAAAATCCTTATACTGTATGTTAAGGGTTGCCTCCCCCTTAACACACACTCTGGAGTTTTGAAAGTCTGTTAACACAATGTCGGAAGGCCTCAACTTGGCCTGAAATCCACTGCCAGAACAAATCTTCCTAAACGTGTGCATGGAAATGATCGAAAGTGCAGACCCCGTATCCAGTTCCATAGCCAATGGAACCCCTTGTAGCTTCACCTTAAGTGACAGCTTTTTCTTAATGGGCTTGTGTGTGCTGTCCTATAAATGCTTCTTCGCGAAGCGCAGAACCCCACCCTGTTTTGGCTGGGAACCCTGGTACCTTTCAGGCGCCAGTCTTCCTGAGGTTGTACCTTCGGACGGCCCAGACACACAGCTGCAATGTGTCCCTGCTTTCCGCATGCCGTACAGATAGCGGAGCGGAATCTACAGTCAGTCCTCTTGTGGCGACCTCCACAACCGAGGCACTTGGGAAGAGCTGAAGAGCTTCCTTTCTGTTTTCCTTCTTTCGTGGGGTAGAGACGGTCTACTTCATCGTCAGGATCCTCCTCTGGGTTCCTTTGGACTCCTTCCTGGTGCACGGACGCAGCCTCTGGAGTGGTTTTGATCGGCCGCATGTTCTTGATGGCGCCGCCCACTGCCTCTTCTGCAGTAATCTCTCTCAAGGCATCTTGGAATGATAAGTCTTCTTTGGCAAAAAGTCTCTGCTGTAATTCTCTATGCCTTAGTCCGCATACAAATCTGTCTCTCAGCCGTTCTTCTAGATCCTTGAACTCGCAGTGTTTAGCGGCCTTCCTCAGCGTGGCAATGTATTCTTTGGCTGATTCTCCGGGTCGCTGATCCCTCTGTTCGAAGGTGTGTCGCCACGCGATGACGGACAACTTGGGCTGGAAGTGCTCCTTTAGTAGCTTTTTGAGATCTGCGTAGCTGACAGATTCTAGAGGTGCAGGTGCTGCTATGTTTTCAGCGATTTCGAATGCGTCTTGACTGCAAACACAAAGCAGGGTGGCGGCTTTTAAACTATCTTCTCTTACTTGATTTACTTTGAGATAGTTTTCCACCCTGGCTACGTAGGACTCCCATCTTTCAGGATGCGAGACGTCGAATTCTGAAAGTCTTCCAATTTTTGCCATTTTTGTAGAAAAGGAAGGGTCTGTCAGCCAGCCTACCCCCGATTGCTCGCTGGATTGGCGGGTAGCTGCCGAGTCAACGCTGTTCCTACCGCTCAGGACTCTCTCGGGTAAGCTTACACCTGTCTTCGGTCGATGTAAGGCAATCCCACCTTCGTCGTCAGTGTTGCGTCCTTCATGAAATGGCAATGACACAAGAAGCAGTTGTAGTTCTCAGGAACTTCTTTATTTCTGTTCACCATACTGGTTACAAGACACCGACAATGCCCAAAACTCCCGGCTTCTTATATAGGCCATTCCCAGGTCAATCTGCAACTTTTGGCGCGCCAGCACTCGCGCATGCGCACAAGTACTGGCGACAGCCTGTCTGGTCCTGGGCAGCCTGCACCCGCCCGGGACCGCTTGCAATGCCCCGAGCCCGCCTCCACAGGCTCAGGACATAACAGATAGGATATTTCAACAGGAAAAGTAGTGGCATTTCATCAGTATATATCTAGAATCCCCTCTAATTATTACAAACCTCTTAATTACAAGAATAGGCAATCTGCAACTCACACAGACCCTCTCCTGATAACAAGTTCAGTATAATTAAGAAAACAAATCTTTCTCCTCCAGCAGATTTTTTTGGGGAGGAGAAGGTAAGGGGGATTCTACACTTCTCTGCAAATGACTCATCAAAGTTTAGCTCTGGCACCATTTCTAAGACTTCTTCCTGTTATTTATTTGTCATCTTAATCCTTTGCTTACAATTAAACAAATCATTGCTCAAAAAAGACTATCAGAAGATTACCACATCAGGTGGAAAGTTCCAATATAAAAAGATGAAACAAGATCCTTCTTTAGATAGAAGTGTGGGGCAGGGTGTAAGAGGAAGACAAAAATAAAATAGTGGCACTGAATGCTCCTTAGAGGTTTTTTCACCGTCTCTCTGAGATTCTCATAGAAGGAACTCCATTTCCTTTTACAAGAATCATCCACCATTAGGCTTGTTAGCCATTTTTCTGAGATGTATGTTCTAGCTCAGTTCTGTTTCCTAAGAGAATGGCAGTCACTGAATTGGTCAAGAGGAATTATACAAGCGGAAACTGCAATAATTTGTTCCACACAGTTAAATCCCAATAGCATATGTCTATGAATTTTACAGAAGCATCATTTGGAACTGATCCTTTAAGCAACTGCTATGATTTTTAGACAAGTGAGCAAAATCCACATGTTAGAGATTTTGTACATTTTGCTGCTGACCACAAATGAATTGAGCTGTTCTGCTGACAGCTCAGGGTGTTTTTTTGACCACCCAATTATTTTAAGAAATGCTATTTCTGTGAGCTATTTGTGTATGACTTTAATTACATACAGCCTACTGCATACAGTAGAGAAATAGAAATTGGAATAAAACTTCCCAACGTCTTATATTATGATGAGAGTACTGACTGGTGGCAGCAAAATATGTGTATGGACAACAATATCCAATATGGGCAGATAGCTATTGTTGTCTATGTGCCAGATTTGTTCTACTGATGTCAGTGATCATCACACTATCCTATATTGTCAGCTATTTGAATGGATTCTCTTCACCATCCCTATTAGCAAGAAGTACTACCTATGATCCACATTTCCTGGCAACATGGTTGGTTTATGGGGGCTTCTGTGTCATATACCTAACTGTTAATTAGATATCAGTACAAATTAATGTAAGATAGGAACAGTCAAAGATGCAGTTGTACAAAAGATTTGCCTTAAGGGAAAGAAAAATCATGGCTGGCAGAGTCCCAGATTACCTTTCCAAGCCAAAGGCCTGCAAATATTTTTTATATTCTGCAATATTTTTCCATCATCTATTCCTGAGAGTACTTTTCAGAAATACAGTCAAAGATAATACTAACATTGGCAGCAATATGAATTAGATGAAAACAAATGGCATTCTATTGTTTATGGACAAAATATTGAGACACAGAGATCAAGAAATAACAGTACATTGTTAATGCCTGAAAACAGAGCAGATGTACTCCACAATTATGTCTTCATTTATTTCTGGGATTATAATGTGACATAGCTTCAAGCCATTTAGAAATGCTTCTATTCCCAAAAGCTACAGCTATATTTATACAGGATGTGATATTCCTTAGTATTTTGCCATAGTGTTATGGCAACCAAGAATGGAGTGTTGACACAGTTATCAAGTTCCAACAAGTCAAACTGTAGATTTTGCACCATGTTTCATATAAAAATGAAGCACATTTGTTGTGTAGAATATAAACACACACATACAGTATATACAAAAGAAAAAGGAACTTATAGAAGAAATGATGGATAGATTTGCAAAAGCATGTCTTTATTGAGAGATTGAAATTAACTTGTGATACAATGGCCACTTGAAACTTCAGACTCTTTCTTATATGGGGTCTTCGCTGCTTTGTAATCAGTTATGCTTCCTATGTCTTCACAATTGCATAGACTTTGAAAGCACAGTATCTTGGGAAGCTGAGCTATGTAACAATCAGCTCAGTTTCTGCTTCAGAGGAAATGCTGCTTAAGGTTTTCAGTGATCTGAGATCAGAGCTCCCATATCCTTATAATGCCATGGAGTTCACACAGACCTTGAAGGAATTAACTATTGACTCAGCTGAACTTTTGAGGAAACTCTGCAAAGACAGTTCTACAGCATTTCCTTTGGAGCCTGGTGGGGGGTAATTTTGTATTAATAGGAACTACTATCTTATCTTGCTTTGTCCTTGAAGTTCCCCTCCCTCCAGTACTGAGAGACCATTCTATTTTGCTACCACATTCCTGTCTTCCACAGTGCTTCTGAGAGTCAACTGTACTGTTTGTACCAAAATACTTTCCTCTGCCTTGAATACAAGTATTGTATGGTGAGAATCTGCATGGGACACCAGGTGTTGTTTTCTCTGTTTTACTATTGGTCAACTGAAAGGATGCTGCTCATCATCATAGGAGCAATATAAACTGCAAAAGAAATTTTGTTGAGCTTGACGGGTGACTATGTAGAAGTATCCCTAAATATGTTTGCTGTGCCTACGTGTGTGTGTGTTCAATTGTGTGGACAAGCAGAGACAAAATGTTTTCGTATGTGTTGTATAGTGGTTAAGGGGCTGGACTAGGAATGAGGAAACCAAGATTTTAAGCTTCCTTTAGGTGCAGAAGACATGCAGATAACTTTAAGCCAGTCAGACTTTCTTGATCCTAGACTGAGAATTTAAAAAAAAATCTGGATCAATATGGCAGATTACATTGCATAACCTTTTGTGAAAATGCCTTCATCATTCAGTTGTGTCAACGCTATAACAATGAATGTTCCTGCTCTGACAACTGATGGAAATTGCAGCCATTTCCCCTTTGCTTTTAACATGCTTTTTCTTCTGTTTAGAGATCAGGTATTGAAGGGAGGATGGGGTGAATGCTTGAGCTCAGCTACCCATGATAATAATGCAGCTCTGTGGGAACTCAAGGACACAAACCAATAACATTTTGAGGGGCTGAGAACCTGGGGAGAGAGCCCGCGCTCTGGGCTAATTGGAGAATGTGAATTATGACTGCTTAGTGGGGGTGGGACTTGCAACTTGTTACTTTGTATCTGGGGGAAGGGAATCTAGTTTTGGGTTCAACTATGTAGTGCCAATACTTTGTTTCCTGAATAAAATGTTCTTTAAGGAAGAATTCTTGCCTTGAAGTCCTTTAATGGGTTTCATCTATCGGAACCATGACAAATTGATTAATAATAATAACCACTTGAATAGCTACCAAGAAGATTGCATAGACTGACTAAAACAACATTATAACAAAGTTGCAAAAATGATGCATTGGAAGAAATGCCATTTACCTGCAAGCAAGAACTGGGACTATAAAATAAAGAAAGTAACAGAAAATTGTAGAAGCTAAAGTTGCTCTGGGACTTTAGAATTCAAACTGACAAGCACCAGCCACATAACACCCCAGACTTAACAATTGTCAATAAGAAAGACAAAAAGTCTGGCTAGTGGATGTGGCAGTACCTGGAGACAGCAGAAGAGAAGAGAAAGAACTGAAGAAGATAACAAAATACAAAGATCTGCAAATAGAAATAGAACAACTGTGGTAAAAGAAAACAAAGTTAGTGCCTATAATAATAAGTGCCTTAGGTGTCATCCCAAAACTGAAGCACCACTTCAGCACCATCAGCATTGACAAAATCACAATCAGTCAATTGCAAAAGGCTTACATTCTGCAATGATACCTCACCATCAAATTTCCACATCTGCCTATCCCAGGTTCTTGGGAAGAATTCAATAGGTGAATAAAAATGACAAATGCAGTCTAAACCTCTGGCTGACTGTGCAACAAACCAATATTATATAATTATATATGTTAAAAGACAAAACAGGAATGAAATTCTATGGAATATGAAAATCTCTGTTAAAAATTATATCATTTGTTCATTTTCACATTCATATACTGTATAATTATAAGTTCTACTTTATAGATGTTTTCCAAGTGCCTTATAGTCAGGAATGGTGATTTATTGGAAAAGAAAAAGATATCTATTGGTCAGAGTAGCAAGCACTTACAGACATGTTTTGACACATGTATTGTTCATATTCATATTAACATCAGCTTGCTTTTCATATGGTACATTCTGAAATGTCTAGAGCACTAAGCTAATTTTATGGGATCATTTTTAGTTTATGAGACATGGGAGAGAGATATTTATATAAACTCTGATAGAAGATTTTCTGTGGCAGGGAATATAACTTGGTTGAACATGCTTAATCGCTCAGCAACTTTTTGATACTATTAACCACAGTACCAGCTTCCTCGAGGTTGTGCATCTCCTAGACATAACAGTGGAATAGATGAAAATGAATCTTGAAAGATGAATCAAGTTATTACTGAGACCAGGAGTATCTACCACTGTCAGTTTTTATGCCAACTATTTCTATTCTTTAATAAGATTATCAAGCTAGAATGATTCATACAGATAATCTTACATTTAGACTATTATAGATCTGCTCTATATAAATCTGACTGCAGAAGAATCAAAGGCAGCATATGAAGCAACATATAATAGAGATTGTTCAGGATATTAATCTCTTTTTTACGTTATCTCTTTCCATAGTTCACTATAGAAAAAAGGAACAAATAACCTGTTGCTGTTAAACCCATTTAGTGTACAGTCACAAGATTGAGAAGAATATAAAGTTTTTCCTATGCTCTGCCTTAGCACCACTTGGCTGTGAGGATTTCCACCATATTTTGAAGTAAGCATAAAACCTACTAACTGATAGTTTTTCATAATTTATCTTATTGAGATAATTAAAGAAAATAGAATACATTATATATTACAAAATACATTGCAAAATATTACAAAATATTGCAAAAGTTCTATATGTTCTATGAAGCAGAAGACACACACCAAAAATATGTGTATGTCCAGCACTTTAACAGGGCAGACGTGTCTTTTTTTAGAAAGGCATTAGCTTTGTAAAAGGCATCAGCTGTCTGAAAGATAGTCCAGTTGCAAGAAAGAAAGAAAAAACAGACTGAGTTTGAATTTATCTATCAAACTAGCTTCCAAATAACAATCAGATCATATTTTTCACTGTTATGTTGAGATGTATTTTGCTTTAAAGTTAAAGGATTTCTTGACAAGTTTGTTGGTATAGAAATTAAGAATGTAAAAGTAAAAAGTTGAGGCTGTAATGATATTATTTTATTTTACTGCACTAAAAAGATTCAGAAATCAATGGTTTTCTTTCTTTTTTTCCTCTTTCCCCTATGCTTCATTCTATCATCTTTTCCCTTCCCCATTTTCCGCTATTTTCATTTTCATTTGTATTTTATATTTTAATAAGTTTAATATTTTTAAAAAAAGAAAAAGAAAAATCACCCAAACAAAAACATTACATTTAAGGACATATTGTTCTGTTTTTTAATTTAGTTCTGTTTAAATTAATTTATTTACCACATCTTCTGCCACTGTTTGAAAGTATACCACTGTTAAGTATTTATCCTAACTTTTCTAAACTCATTGCTTTCTTGCAGGATTGATGCATGTGTCACTTCTTGATATGAAAAAGCATTCTGTCTCATGTGCCAGTTTGTATTTTTTAATTAATACATGGCATTTGTATTTAATGAATTCTATTTTAAGATTTATTTCCAGATTTGGCCATAAAACTGCAAGATAAGGTACATGTTTCATTCTTATTTATGGATGTATTCTCATTTCTTATTTAAACTAACTGATTCAACCTTCATGATTTTATCATTTTAATAATTATATTTCAGTACATATGGAAAGGTCATTGACATTTTCTAACACTATGTATTCCCCTCAGAAAAAGTCCCAAATCTCATGTGATTTCAACCATCTTGTCTCTGAAATCTCATATGATTGCATGAAAAAAGTATGGTCTTGTGAGAGCTAATTATATTTTATCTGACTAAAAAAGTTATATTTTAAGATTTTTTATTAGTTTTAAATAAATCCTCGGAGGATATGATATGTCCTTGTATCCACAGACAGTTTCAAGTTCATTTTTCAGAGTACTTGGAATAAAGTAACAAAGTCTTCTAATGCCATTTTAAAACTAACATATATATTAATGGTATGCATTTTCACAGACTAAGTTGGCAAGTGAAGGGAGGGATAGTAAGCAATAAGGCCCAGGAGAAATGAAATAAAAGAGATTATAATATCATCACAAAAATATGTAGCAAAATATTTAGTGTCACAGGCAGATAGCTTAGTTTATTACAGAATAGATAAATGCTATGGTATTTTAACAGTTAACAAACTAATTAGGTCATACATGTTTTTGGACAGAAATTAATTTTATCTCAGCCTGTTCACAAATGTTGTAAGCAAGGCCTTTCTCTCTCCAAATTGATATAGAGGGAGAGGGAGAGGGAGAGAGAAACAGAGATAGAGACAGAACAGAGATGGAGACAGATAGATACAGACACAGATAGAGACAGAGACAGAGATAGACAGAAAAGGAAACAGAAACAGAAACAGAGACAGAGACACATAGAGACAGAAACAGAAACAGAGACAGATATAGAGCTAGAGACAGATAGATACAGATACAAAAATAGAGACAGAGACAGAGACAGAGACAGAGACAGATAGATACAGAGACATAGAGACATAGAGATAGAGACAGAGACAGGTTACAAATACAGATACAGATACAAATATACAAGGGCATGATAGCTTAGTGGTAAAAGACACTGAACTTGTTAGCTGAAAAGCTGAACGCCTGGGTTCAAGACCCAAGTGCCATGCAATGGGGTGAGCTCCCATTCATGTCCAAATGTCTGCCCACTTAACAGTTCAAAAACATGCAATGTGAGTAGATAAGTAGGTACCACTTTGGTGGAAAGCATTCTGTGCACCTTTGGCATATAGTCATGCTGGGCACATGATCATGGACAGTGCTGGCTCCCTCAGCTGAGAAATGAGATGTGCACTGAGCGCTAGAGTCAGTCCTTGGTTGGAAGGATTTGGTGAGCTTAAATGACTATGAATGGGTGCTGAGATTTTCAAGTTGCCTGATCACAAGTTTTCCATACTACTAACCTATTATTTGGGCCATTTCTGAATAGAAAACTACTGCCCTTTTGCAAAAGCACTAGATATGTTTGCTTAAGCATGTGTCTAACACTCTTCTGGAAAGGTGATCAATATATGCCAACAAAATAGTATAGCCAACAAATTGCAAATGTATCAAAAGTCACAGGCTGGTTTTATTACTTGGGAGCCTGAGCGAGTTCTCCTGAGAGTCCTCTCCTGCTTCATCCTGAGCCATTCTGATGTACTTGTAATCTGTCAATCAGACCACTTTTGGTGTAGATTCAGCGCTGTTCCCAAAAGATGCTAGGCAAATGCCCAGAAATAGTCCAACTATCAAATTGCCGATACAGTTGATGAATTATGAAAAGCACTGGGAGAGCTATCTTTTATTTCAGTTTGCATCTCACAGCTGTCAGTTATGAGGAGCAGGTGGAATAGCAGTGTTAGCCATTGCCAGAACTATCCACGTTACCTGTGTCCTTTACCAGCAGCTGTGATGACCCATCATTCAGAAAAGGCAGAGTACTTTAAAGAAACCACAATGTTGATGATATGTGGGTAGCTATTGCTGGCAGCATCCAGAATTTCTTATGGAACACACAGAATGGCACTGAATTAGGCTAAGTGCCACATCCCAAGTAATAAAACCAAAAGAAGCAACAGAAAGCCTGAAATGTATTCATTTATACTGAATTAGCAATAAACAGCTGCTAGAATCCAAATTTCTTTCCCATCTTAAATCAACCAGATCATCCTTTCTTTTTCTTTAAAGAAAATTCATATGCTGTTTCATGTGCTTTTTCTGCTAAAGATACAATTTAAAATAGCTTAACTCACTTTCATAAACTATGTATCAAAGGACCCTATGTATTGCCAAAACATTCTCTAAAGCACCATCCATATATATAGATTTATTGGTATGTTCAAAACCTGAGAAAGGTTCAGTGGTTACCTGGTAAAACATTGGCTACCGGGATATTACTTGATTATCTGGAAAATAAGTGAGTGCTTATTTCACAAAGAGGCTACTAATAAAAACAACATACAAAAATATCTCAAATTTAACAATCTGAGAGATAAATTGTGTTATAAAATAAAAATAATCCAGTTGCTAAGATTTGTATAATCATATTCCATTCCCTTTCAGAAAATCTTACTAGAAGAAAACTCTGAGGATATCTTGCCTTTGATCAAAGTCAATTGCTGGGAATTTAAAAATGGAGAAATAATTTAGAGGAAGCTATGGATCTGGTATTTCCATCAGTCCAAATCAAAATGACATTGGAATACAATAGCAAGCAGTGTTTCCACAGCAGTTGAAAGTAGCCAATAGAAGCCCCAACCACATCATTATAAATAATTTACTGACTTTTCATACAGCAAAATATGTCGGGAGAAGAGGGAAAATTCTACCATTAAAATGAAACTAAATATAAATTTCAGTTCCTTGTATGATAAGCTGGGGATTTGTTGCAGCGACATCAGAATAATATGTCCTCTAAGAATAAGAAAGAGTAATGATGAAATTGATCAAGTATTTATTTCTAGTTAATTAGTAGAATAGTAATTAAATCTTTACATCAAGCACTGCAACTTATTTTTTTAAAAAGCTGCTCCTAGACCACACAGAACTATTACTCTTTTTTTCTATTAGTGTAAAACCAATTCAAAGACTGAGATTTGACAAATTTCATTCAGTCATCAGAAATATCATTCTAGGAGTACGTAACAACCCATTTTTCAACAATCCAAATCATATACTCTAAACTGCTTTTCTTGCACATTATCCAAATTTATGAAGTGCTGATAATAATATTTTTTTTATTTTTCTTCTATAAAAACCTTTTTTCAACATATTCAAAGTTAGCAGACCTTCCAGCACTGCTAAAACATCCAGACCAAATAAAGAACATAGCAACACAGTATAAATAGCTATTCATTGTTTTATGAGGACAATTCGGAAATAAACCTCCATTTAGCTTTCAATGACAGACACTCACAGATACAGAACTTTTATTATACACATTAAAAAACTACAACATTACATTACTTTTGGGCATAATCTCCATTCAAAATTGAGGCACTTGTCATAACGTTTTACAAGGTTTGAAATTCCTTAGTAGTACTTGTTCGTTGCTAAATGTGGGTTATGGGGGGGTGATCAAAAACATCCCAACAGAACTGCTTCAAAAGTTCTTGGGTGCATCTAGTGGTGTGTGGGTGAGCATTATCATGGGTCAGCATGTCCCAACTGTCAAGTCCCGCACAGCCGCCTTCTCCAGACTGAAAGGGAGCTGGGCGCCGATTTGCCGCCATCCCGTGGTTACTCGCCTGTCCTAATGCCGCCGCCGTTGCCAAGTGCCCCTGCTGGGCTCAACACTCACCGGCTGGGGGAAAGCCCATCCAAAATGTTTCGCGGTAGCCAGAAGCAGGCTGAGATGCTGTGCCATTGACATGTGCAGGGTTTGGACGGTGTATTGCTCCGTGCAAGAAACGAAGGTTTGGAGAGTAGGCTGCGGTTGCTCCGTGTGAAGAACAGAAGCTTGGAAAACTTGCTGCAGCTGCTTCGTGCAAGGAGTGGGGCTGTTGGCAGATAGGGAGGGGCTCCATGCTGGCTGACTTTTCTTCCTACGAATCGGATGGTAGCTTGAGGGGTGGGGGTAGGTCCTGTGCAGGTGGGGCATGCGCGCATAGCCTATGTAAGGCACAGGGAGCAGTTCACTCCCAGTGCTGACTTTATCATACGTGGAGTGATTAAAACTGCCGCTTGTCTATTGTTCCTGCTTGTCGGCTTTTCTTTAAGCACTAAAAGGACGACTTGACAGTAAGTCAGCACTCCCTACCTTTCTATTTGTCTGTTCACCTCGTCTAGTCCCTGGGACCAGGGAAATGGCAGAGGGAACACAAGGAGCTGTTCTGGTGGAAAAGGCAGCTGAGCTGGCGGCAGATACAGCACCGGTGCCTGCAGTTGAGGCAGGGGAGCTCCAGCGGCAGTGAAGCCCAAGGAGAGCACCCAACGACCTGTGCCAGCGGTGGGTGAGTCCCAGCAGATGTGGGCTACGGTGTCTTCAGGGGACTGGTGGCTTAGTCCTGCTCTTCACCAACCGGAGTCTGGCAGAGTGCATGACTTGGGCCCAGTACGGAAGGCTCTGGCTGGCTGGAGGGAGAGACGTTGGACTGGGGATGAGGAGGAGGAGTGGAGTTATTCCACGGCTCCAGGTCAACAAACCATGGATATTCTTTGGGATCAGTTTGGTGAGGTGGGCTATTTGGAGCCATTACCACCACCCAGGGGTATCCGTGGGTCTGACGCCCCAGCAGAATCATCCTGGTTCTGCCTAGCTAGTCCACAGTTCCACACACCTCCCAGGAGCAGTCATCTCCAGGCAGGGTCTCCTGCTGTGGGAGCCCCAGCAGCACAATCCCGGCCAGGACTGGAGGAATGGTCAGCAGCGGATCCATCAGATGGAACCACCAGGCCATCAGTATGGTCATCCGGATCTCTGGGCTCTGGGGGGGGGTAGGTTCTAATGGCCATCGGGGGCCACTATGGATGACGGTCAGTGTGGAGTACAGGCCATAGGTCCATGGGGCCAAGGGTTCATGTGGGGCCTACTGCCTATCGCAGTGTCATTCGACAGCAACCCAGACTGCCTGACGATGTTTTTGAGCCATGTCATAAGCCATCTGGACAGGTTCGCCTCACTTTATCTGTCTAATTGGGCAATGGTAGTGGCGGTGACAGCAGGATTGCAGGATGAGGTGGCGACCTGGGCAGCAGACCTCTATAGCAACCACGCCCAAGATTTGGTTGATGCTGGGTTATTCCTGGATGCCTTATGGGCCAGGTTTAAAGATCTTTCCCAGGTCCAGCGTGCGGAAGCAGAGGTATTGGGGTTGAAGCAATGGGGCTGGCCTGCAAGAGAGTATGTGAGGGAGTTCCAACAGGCAGCCAGGAGATATGTTCATAGCCAGAACGCCTTTTAGTCCATCAATTCCATGCTGGATTGGATAGGGACCTATGTCAGGCAGGTGTGGTTAGGGGTATACCATGCCGGCTTCAAGAGCGGTTTCAGGTGGTGACCAAACTGGATGTGGGGCTGCGGGAATTCTGTAGGACCACAGAGGAGCCACCCACCCCTTGGCAGCTGGAGGAGAGGCCAAAGGACGACAGTGGTAAATCCCAGCCCTCTGGGCCTGCTCTCCAGCCCGTGTTCAGGTGTTTCAGGTGCAACCAACTGGGACACCGGGCGGTGGAGTGTCCATTCCTCATGGCGCAAGGCACCCCAGTAACTCCTGGAAAAACAGGAGCTACTCCTAAGAAGGCCACGGAATGATCAAGGGCAGCTCGTTAAGTGGAGGGAGGTACCCCCCAGCGGTCCGCGATTAAGGAGACATCAACCACTATGGAATATAACAGTATGGACCCCGACAAAGACCCCATGGTAAGCCAGCCTATATGCCCCTTCACTCTCCCAATCACCCTGACGAGCCCACAAACTGGCCGTACTGACGAGTTCCAGGCCTTGATTGATTTGGGGTGTACTCGATGTCTTGTCAGTAAGGATCTGGTGGATAGGGTGGACATCGGAGTCACTCGCCTGGCTCAACCAATTCACTTTGAGCAAGTGGATGGGTCCCTCCTGGGTGGAGCCCCAGCAACTATGATTATGGAACTGGTGCAGATGGACATGGGGAAGCATTGGGAAGTCCTTCGTTTTATTGTTCAAGACCCCTCCATGACCGAGGCAGTGATACTCGGGCTTGCCTGGTTGGACAAGTGGGGTCCCACCATATGGCGGGAGGATGGGTATTGCCACCTACATCTCGGCATTGGCCCCCAACTGCCAAGCAAGAATCCTGTAGCAGGGGAGGGGAACCAAGAAGGAGTAAAGGCTAGCCAGGAAAAAAAAGACCAAGGTCCCAGTTTCCCAGCTGTGTATAATGACATATCGGAGGTGTTTAGTGAGCAGGAGTGTTATTGCTTACCACCCCATCGATCGACTGACTGTGCTATCGATATACTGCCGGAGGCTAAATTGCCAAAGCCTCGCATGTATCCAATGATGCCCCGGGAGTTGGAGGAACTGCGGAAGTATATCGATAAAAACCTAGGATGAGGATTCATCCAACCAGCTCATTCTCAAATAGCAGCACCAGTTCTTTTCCAGGAGAAAAAAGGCGGAGGCCTCCAGTTATGTGTAGATTTCCGCGGCATTAATGCGGTTTGTGTTGAACATATGTACCCCCTTCCCTTGATGAAGCACCTCCTGGCCCATTTGGCACAGGGTTGGGTTTTCATAAAATTGGAGCTTCGGGAAGCATATTATCAGGTCAGAATTAAGAGTGGTGACGAATGGAAGACAGTGTTTAACTATCCTTTGGGGACTTACCAGTTCCAGATTATGCCCTTCAGCCTACAAGGAGCCCCCACGGTATTCATGCAACTCATTAATGAGGTTCTGCATGACCACTTATACCATGGGGTGCTTGTATATCTTGACGACATCCTCATATACACTACCACCATGGAAAACCACATTGAACTGGTACATGAAGTGTTGCGAAAACTATTACAGGCAAGATTATATGTAAAGCTGTCAAAATTCGAGTTCCATCAATCCCGCATTAACTACTTGGGGTATCAGATTTCTGCAGAGGGGGTGGAAATGGACCCTAATAAAATCAAGAGCATGCTAAAGTGGCAGGTACCAAAAACGCGCCGCCAATTGCAAAGCTTTTGGGGGTTTGCTAACTTTTATAGGAATTTTATCTCTTCCTTTGCTGCTGTGGCCTTGCCCCTGACAGAGCTGCTGCATGCCCAGAAAGCTGCAACGAAACCACGCCCAGTACAACCAGTGGCCTGGACATCGGAGTGCCAGAACACTATTGAATCCTTGAAAGCCCTGTTTGCGAGGGAGCCTGTATTGCTTCATCCAAATCCAGAAAGGCCGTTTGTGGTGCAAGCTGATGCCAGTGACGTAGCCATGGGAGCAGTGTTACTTCAGTACAACCGCCAAGGGACATTACAGCCTTGTGTTTACACCTCCCGGAAACTGACAGAGACCAAATGGGCATGGGCTATCTGGGAGAAAGAAGCATTCACGGTGAAATGGGCACTATCAACATGGTGGCATCTATTGGAAGGAGCAAAGGAGCCATTTGAGGTCTGGACTGACCATAAAAACCTGGACATACTGCAAACCCCCAGGTGGTTATCTCCCAAAGACGTCAGGTGGGCACAGTACTTCCGCTGGTTCCAGTTCCAGCTCAAGCATGGGGGAAGGAACTTCTTAGCGGACGCTTTATCCCGATTACCACAATATGACAGTAGGCGAGAGGTGGTAGTACAGGCAATTATGCCCCCTTATGGCCAGAATGAGGCAAAGGCAGTCTCCCATTCAGTAGCAACCAACCTGGAAAATGAACTAAAAGCAGCTCTCCTAGATGACTGCCTGGTTACAGGATAATCCGGTTTGTTGATGAAGTGGGATGGGTTGGCTTGGCATGGCAGTAAACTATATGTTCCGCAGACACTGAGGTCCCAAGTATTCCACCGTTGTCATGATGCAAAACAGGCGGGTCATTTTGGTTTCCTTAAAACTTTACATTTGGCCAGGCGTCAATTTTGGTGGCCCAGTATGAGGACGGACATTGAAACATACGTCAAAGGATGCCTTGTGTGTAGCACATCTAAGTCCCACACGGGGAAGCCTCTAGGATTGCTGCAGTCAGTGGCTGACCCAGACAGTCCATGGCAAGATATAGCTATGGATTTTATTGTGGAGCTGCCAGAGAGCCAGGGTTATACTGTAATCTGGACTGTGGTGGACCTTTTCTCCAAGCAAGCCCACTTCATCCCTTGTAAAGGGTTGTTGTCAGCTCAGAAGTTGTCCCGTCTGTTCCTGACACATGTTTACCGTTTACATGGAGTGCCGCATCGGATTATCTCGGATCGGGGGGTTCAGTTCACTGCTCACATTTGGCGCAAGTTTGTTCGTTTCATTGGATCTTCTCAAGGACTCAGTTCAGCATACCATCCTAGTACCAATGGAGCTGCAGAACGGGCAAATGCCGCAGTGGAGCGGAATCTCCAAAGTTATGTTTCCCACCAGCAGATGGAC
Organism: Crotalus tigris; assembly: GCF_016545835.1. Lineage (NCBI taxonomy): Eukaryota > Metazoa > Chordata > Lepidosauria > Squamata > Viperidae > Crotalus > Crotalus tigris. The sequence goes on along the minus strand of NW_024100087.1, from coordinate 1,691,509 downwards.
TGGATAGATCTAGTGGTGTTCGCGGAGGTGGCATACAACAATGCAGTGCACAATAGCACCGGTTTCACCCCCTTCCAGGTGGTATATGGCAGGGACTTTGTCCCTATACCAGAGTGCAGCCCAGAAAGATCCCCCCCCCTTGTCAGCCCAACGAATGGTTGACACGGGTAAGCGGGGTGTGGGCCATAGTTAGAAAGGCCTTAGCAAAAGCAAGGGACACTACCAAGGTGCACGCGGATAAGAAACGGAGGGCCCAAAAACCATTCCATGTGGGCGACCTAGTTTATTTGTCCACAAAGTACATACAGCTCTGGGTGCGATGTAAAAAGTTGTTGACAAAGTATATAGGCCCCTTCCGGATTGCACAGGTCATTAACCCAGTGGCCGTACGTCTCCACCTACCTTGGTTTCTGGGTAAGATACATCCGGTGTTCCACAGCAGCTTGTTGAAACAGTAGAGGAGGTGTCCCATGACCACCTAACCAGGGCCCCAGGTCCTGTTGTACATGACCAATATGAGACCCAGGATATCCTTGACTCACTTAAATGGGGAGGTTGGGGGAGCTGCATGTCGAGCCCCGCACAGCTGCCTTGTCTGGGCTGAAAGGGAGCCGGGCGCCAATCTGCCACTGTCCTGTGGTTCCTCACCTGTCCTAATGCCGCCACCGTTGCTAAGCACCCCGCCAGGCTCGACACTCATTGGCTGGGGGAAATCCGTCCAACATGTCTCGCGGTAGCCAGAAGTAGGCTGAGATACTGCGCCATTGACACGTGCAGGGTTTGGACGGCGTATTGCTCCATGCGAGAAACAAAGGTTTGGAGAGTAGGCTGTGGTTGCTCCGTGTGAAGAACGAAAGCTTGGAAAACTTGCTGCAGCTGCTTCGTGCAAGGAGCGGGGCTGTTGGTGGACAGAGAGGGGCTGGGTTCCATGCTAGCTGACTTTTCTTCCTACAAATCAGATGGTGGCTTGAGGGGTGGGGGTAGGTCTTGTGCGGGTGGGGCATGCATGCATAGCCTATGTAAGGCACAGGGAGCAGTTCACTCCCAGTGCTGACTTTTTCATATGTGGAGTGATTAAAACTGCCATTTGTCTTTCATTCCTGCTTGTCAGCTTTTCTTTGAGCATCAAAAGGACGACTTGACACCGACACTTGTTATGGATGGCTCATCTGAATTTTCCTAACGTTTCACAGTAGACTTCTGAATTGATGGTTGAACCATGCTTCATGAACTTCATTAGCAGTACTCCTTTGGCATCTTCACATTTGGTGGGATTTTCTATGGTACCACTTCCGGTGTGGTTTGGTTTATGATAATGCTCACCTGCACACTGCTAGGTGCACCCAAGAACTTTTGAAGCAGTTACATTGGGATGTTTTTGATCATCCCCCCTCAAAGCCCAGATTTGGCACTGAGCAATTACTGCTAAGGAATTTCAAATCTTGAAAGATGTTATGACAAGTGCTTCAATTTGAGTGGCAATTATGTCAAAAGGTAATGTAATGTTGTAGTTTTCTAATGTGTATAATAAAATTTCTGTATCTGCAAGTGTCTGTCATTGATAACCAAACGGAGGTTTATTTCCAAATTGCCCTTGTACATAAATTGTACATTTTAAAGGATTGTCCATAAATAGGATTGTCCATAAATAGTTGATTAAAGACAATTATTGAGGATGGGAGTGAAGAAACTAGCCCAGTGGCGAACCTATGGAACGCATGCCAGAGGCGGCACTCAGAGCCCTCTCTGCGGACACATGTGCTGTCACTCCAGCCCTGCTTCCCTCCATGGCCCGCTCTTCACCAGCAGCCCCCCCCCCAGAGGAGAGTCGTTTTTGGGCACTCAGTGTCTAAAGGTTCGCCATCACTGAACTAGCCTTTGTGAGTGTAGCCTTGTCAACTCTGGAACAGCTTTCTTCCTAAAGTTAGGATGACCCTTTCCTTATCAATTTTCAAACAGCAGTGAAAACTGCTTCTCCACAGAGCCTTCTGAAAGGGGGGTGAAAGCAGTGTGACAATTAGCTGAAGGGTGGTTGAACAATCAGAGATGTTTTAGTATTTATTTGTATTGATATGTGTAGGGTTTGTGTTTTTGTTTGATAAAATAGCATTCAAATGTGGTAAAATAGATGTATAAATACACAGTTCATTACTTCTTCAGATTGAACAGATAACAGTAATTTAAGAGAAATACAATATCTTATTTACTTTACTAGGTAGTGGAATTGGTATTATTTTAATTACTTTTATATTAGCTAAATAGTAAATGCCACTATTGTATAATAGACAATTATATATTCATAGTTAATCTCCTATATTTAAAAGATTATATGTTTTATTAGTCTCCCCCATCCCAATGCTGCTATCCAGTTCTGTCTTCACTGCCATATTGAAATTCTTCAGTTAATCTGTGCTGCAAAGTTAATCATATTCAGTTTCCTTGCTGGAAAAACCGAAAAATAATATTTTAGGATGGAAAAAAATATTGGGGTTAGATGGCAATAAAGGGCTAAACAGCTTTGGAATTGCTTTCCTTCTAAAACCTGATCTTAAGTAGTGCACCATATACCTTGGTTCAAGCAGAGGAAGGGATGGTGGTTCCTAGACAGGCAGGGCTCAGGAATGTGGAAAATAAACCCAAAGAAACAAAATAAATAATGAAGAGGAGGAAAACTTTCAATCCCTTGAATAGATGAGTAATTCATAAACATACAAGTCATGCTTAATTGACAAGTACATTGGAAATAACAGATGATAAAGACTCATCTCAACTACTAAGCCCAACATCTGGCTGTCATTGCAAATGTAAATTTTGCAATAGATGTTTAGAACATGACCAGATATCTTACAAGTGTAAAGAACTGCCTAGAGAGAGTTTATTAGTCAACCTTCCTTACTTCAGCACTATCCATTAAAATTGCTATTGAAAAATTGAAACTCTTGTATAACTGCAATTAAAATGAAAAGAATGGACAGTGATCCGCAACTGTCAGGGATAGTGAATGTTGCTTATATTCCTTTCAAAACTTTTTCTATCTGCCTTGTGAAAGATTATATATCTCTTTCAGGAAACAGTCCAGACTTCAATTACAGAATTTATGAAAGAAATAATGAAATTCAAAATAGGGTCTACTTTATACATACTTTTTTTTTCCAACCACGTAAAATATAATTTACATGTTTTCTTGCCTATCTATTGTATTCTCAAGAATCTTCTCCAACACCAATGTTCAAAAGCTGTTATACCTGCTTCTTTAAAGTAAAGTCCATCGTTTTGTCATTTTCATAATCAGGTTGGATGTATATGTTGACAACTCTGTAATAACTCCTGCTGGCTTAAAAATAGATTTTAAAATATCTCTAATACAACATAAGTAGACCAAAAAAACATATCCATGGAAGGAAACTATGAATAAATGTACTATCTACATATATGTGACCAGTGTTTTACTTATTGTATTTATTTATTAGATTTATGTGCCACTCATCTTGGCTAGAGATGATTAGTAGAAATACATATAGTAGTATATGTCAGGGCTTTTCAACCAGTGGTACAGGTACCACCTGTGGTACATTGGCATATGGCAGGTGGTACACAACCATCCTAGAAAAGTGATAGTGGGGGAGGGGAAGGGGCGTTGTCTTACCTGAACGCCTTTTCTCAGCATGATGATGTAGAAACCACCGGTGGGTAATCTCAGCCTTCTTGCTCAGTTGAGACTAAGTCAGAAATCTGCCACGCCTCCTTCTGGGTTGGACCTTGCCCAGTTTTAGACCAAGGCGAAGCAAAACATGACAAAGTCCGACGCATTGGCCTCTCCTACTCTGACACAGACCCAGACGGCCTTTAAGGGTGGGTGTGGATTCTACATCATCATGCTGAGAAAAGGCGTTCAGGTAAGACAACGCCCCTTCTCCAGCATGATGAGTGTAGAATCCACCAGTGGGACATACCAAAGCCGCTCATGTCCCTACGGGAGGGGAAATAGTCTGGGCTTGTGTTCCACCAGTAGAAATTACTTGTTGTAACACCCTCCAGCCAAACGAGGCATCCGCTGAGGCAAACTTGTCTATCTTATAATGTCTGATGAATGAAGAAGGAGAGGACCAAGTTGCCACCCTGAAGATTTCCTCAATGGAGGCCTGGGTAGACCAGGCTGCTGACATGGCCGCACTGCGAGTGGAGTATGCAGTAATGTGTCTGGGGACCGGTAGGGATTGAGAGAGATAGGCATGGGCAATGCATGCCCTAATCCACCTTCCAATGGTCAAAGAGGAAATTTTCTGACCCATGGAAGAGGGTTGGAAAGAGACAAACAAGGCCTCTGACTTACGAAAGGCAGAGGTTCGTTTTATATAATGGTGCAGGGCCCTGCACGCGTCTAACGTATGCCACTGTCTGTCCAGCCTGTGTGCTGGATTGGGGAAAAAGTTCGGGAAAACTAGTTTCTGGTTCCTATGGAACCAAGTATTGACCTTCAGAATGAAGGCCGGGTCTAACCGAAGGATCACTCTATCCTCATAAAAGGTGCACAGGTCACTCCTGACCGAAAGGGGAGCCAGCTCCGAAATACGTCTGGCCGACGTGATTGCGATCAGAAATGTCACTTTCAGAGAAAGGAGTCTCAATGAAGAGGATCTGATAGGTTCAAACAGAGGCGACATCAACGCTTGTAGTACCCATGGTAGGTCCCAAGAGGGGTAGCGGTGAACCGCCGGTGGTCTGGCGGTGGTCACCCCTTTGAGAAAGGCAGTTACTGCTGGGTGTTGCATCAATGGAGTCCTGTTGTCACAAGAAAGTACCGTAGACAGGGCCTCTACCTGTCTCCGGATGGTGTTGGGTGCTAACCCCTTGTCTATACCCTCTCAGAGATAGTCTAGGATATTGGGGATGGTGACTGACAGAGGCTGAAGTTGGTGCTTAGTGCACCACAGACAGAAGTTATTCCATGTGGCGTCATCTATCCTATTGGTCGAGGGACACCTGGAAGCTTGGATCATCGAGAACACCCTGGATAAATAGGATTGCCTAGCTAAGTTTCTCCACTCAAGTGCCAGGTGGCTAACTGGATCCACTGAGGATCCGGGTGTTGGAGACCCCCTGACTGAGGGATATATGGTCTGGAGGTATCCTCCATGGCGGAGAAATCTATAGTTCCACCAGGTTGGCAAACCATAGCCGTCACGGCCAGTGTGGAGCAACCAAGATGACCTCTGCTTGCTCCTGGAGCAATTTGCAGATGGTTGCTGGGATTAATGGGAGTGGGGGGAATGCATATAGCAATCCCCTGGGCTATTCACTGCAGAGGGCATCTGTTCCTTCCGCCCCTGGGGATGGATACCTGGTGAAGTACCTTGGCAGGTGTGAGTTGTTCGGAGATGCAAAGAGGTTTAACTGGGGCTGGCCGAGATCTCCCTGAACAAAAGTGGGTCCAGTCTCCACTCTGAGTGGTCTACTGTGGACCTGCTCAGGGAGTCCGCCTGATGGTTCACCTCCCCCGATATGTGCTCTGCTTTGATGGATCTTAGGTTGGTTTTCGCCCAAGAGCCTAGGCTGTGGGCTTCAAGCATCAGGTACTTGGATCGGGTTCCTCCCTGCCTGTTGACGTGTGCTTTTGCTGCCACGTTGTCTGTTAGAATTAGAATGTTTGTCCACCACTAAGGTGGAGAAGTGTTGGAGTGCTAGGTGGATGGCCCTTAGTTCTAACCAGTTTATATTGTGGCTCAGGTCTGAACAGGACCATTGCCCCTGGGCTAGATGTGTCGGGAGATGAGCACCCCAGTCGAAGAGGCTGGCTCCGTAGTCATGGTGAGCCTGGCAGGCTCCTGGAAGAGAGACCCCTTGGCCATTGCCGATGAGTCCACCACAGAAGGGAAGACAGTGTCTGTCATGGAACCCTCACCTTCTTCATGGAAGAACTCATATTGTGCTTCTGAAAAGGGAGGAGAAACCATTGGAGGTTTCTGGAGTGTAGTCTGGCCCATGGGACGATCCCCATGCAGGAGACCATCTTCCCTAGTAGTTGTGACAGTAGGACCAGAGGAACTACCCTGTCTCTCTGAACGTGGTGGACAAGGGTCCAGATGCTGATCCGGCATTCCTGGGAGAGGAAGACCTGGCATAGGTTTGAGTCTATGATTGCCCTAGGTGGAGTAGGCAGTTTGAAGGGACCGTGTGGCTCTTCTGGAAGTTCACGGAAAATCTGTGAGCCTGAAGAGTCTTAATGGTGATGTCCAGGTCCGACTGGGCCGATCGGAAGGAGGAAGGCTGGATCAGGATGTCGTCAAGATAGCATTGTACGCACACTGGAATCATCCTTAGATGGGCAGCTAAGACTGCTAGGATCTTTGTAAACACCTGTGGGGCCGAGGAAAGGCCAAACGGGAGTGCCTTGTATTGGAAATGCCGGTGTGCCCAACAAAACCGGAGGAACTTTCGGTGTTCGGGAAGAATAGGGACATGAAGGTAGGCTTCTGTCAGGTCTATGGATGAAAGAAAATCCCCCTTCCTGACACTGGCCAGGATGGACTTGAGGGTCTGCATCTTGAATCTTTTGTAGGTTAAGAAGTGGTTTAGACCCTTCAAGTCCAAGATCGCTCTCCAACCCCCCGAGGCCTTTGGTACCATGAACAGAATGGAGTAAAACCTTGTCCCTTCTGTTCCGTGGGAACTGGCTCTATGGCCTCTATCTCCAGTAGGTGAGATATGGCTCTGGACATGAGTCCTGCCTTGGTGCATGCTAGGAGGTATGGACAAGAACTCCAGGGAGAGGCCGTGTCGTATGGTGTCTATCACCCATGTGTCTGTAGTGGTCGCCTCCCAAGTGTCACTGAATAGGGACAGACGGCTCCCTATGGGAGAGACTCCCTGGCATCACTTGTTCCGTCTGTACGGACAGCCCCCCGAGCCCCAAAAGGGATGTTTAGTTGGGTATTGGGCCCTGGCTCTAGAGTTCTGGCAGCCCTGCTGGCGGTCCTGTTTATGTGGAAAGGATCGAGAGCTCCGTGGCCAATCCCAGGACTGCCCAGCCCAAAAGAGCTGTCTCCACTCCCGGGTGGAGCTTGTACAAAAGGATTGTCTGCAGAAATCCTGTTGGGGTTTCTTGTCCATCCTCTTAGAGGGATGTGCAAGCACTTTGTGCTTGTCTTTTCCCTCTATGAGATACGGTTTGAGGACAAAAAGGTGTGTGCCGCTATAAGGGGCGGTGGACAAGCGCCATTTAGATTTAAGGTCAGCTCGCCATTGCTTTAGCCAAAGTATTCTATGGGACGCGACCGTGGCCGCGATAGACCTTGCGGAGTACCTGGCAGAGTTGAGTGACACGTCCGCCACGTATTATGACGCTGCGACCATTTTCCCCAATATTTGGTGCAGTCGCACCTGATCAGGAGGGATGAGTTCCTGGAGCTCGCGGAGCCACATGATGGATGACCTGGTGAAAAATGACGCTGATGTAACCGTCTTAATTGCCCATGCCGATGCTTGGTGAGCTCTGCAGAGGGAAAATTCAAATTTCTTTTCCTCCGCTTTCAAGGCCTCTGCCATGTCTCCTGGAATGGTGGAAGTAGAAAACAAGGAAGTTAGGGGAGTGTCTACAAGAGGTACTTCCAGGAGAGAAGAGAAGGATAAAGAAACATTGAAAAAATTTTTCTCAGTCACGCTGGGAGAGGGTAGAGTGCCCAGTGAAGACCACTGCTTCTCCACCATGCTGTGGAAGAAGGACGGGCATGGGATTTGCTTTTCGTCAACCACCGGCTCTGAGAAAAGAGGGTTGGAGTCCTGGATGGTGTTGGTCAATGGTTTAGGCTCCTGTTCAGGAGTAAGATTGGCCATGGTACAAGCCTTGAGAAGCAGTGATCTAAATAGGGAAGGGTCAAAGAGTCCCAATGTCGGGGACGTATCCGGCACGGCCTCCTCATCTTCTGACATGGGTATGTCCAAAGTCTCAAAGTTCACGGATCCCTCCTCTCCTAACTGGGAAGATGTATCAGAGATGTCTGAGCAGGTAACTGGGTAGGGTCTGCCTGAGGTAAGAGTGGAAGGGGGAGGGGTCATCTGCAAAGGTCATTGGCCCATGGAAGAGGCCATGAATTGTGCAAAAGCCTGGTTCATAAAGGCCTGAAATTGCTCCAGCCACATGCCCTGTTGGTCTGAGGGGTGAAAGCCAGCTGCCATAGGGGTAAATGTGGCTTCTGGAGCTTGTGGTATTGGGGGGGACAATTCCCTTAGGGATCGGGGAGAGGGGGACCAACCTGTCCAGTTTCCCCCTGAGGAGACCATGCCCTAATGGCATCCTGTGGAGGCGCAAATTGAGGCTCAAATGGTGAGCAGTCCGGTGGAAGAGGGAAAACCACATCTGTCCCAGTGAGCCTTTGGACTCTGGAGAACTCCCTCTCCAGCACCTGATGTATCCTCAAGGCCTCCCTCTCAGCTGCCTTGGAGGGCTTCTTCGTGGACGAGGCCTTTGCCTTAGATTTTTTTGTTCCCCCCACTTCCAATTCAGATGATCTGCACTTTTTTTCTTTGGGGGGAACAGGAGAGCCCTGCGACGGCTGAGAGGCTGAACTGTCTGCCATTGCAACCTGGATATTCCGGAGGGAGATGTCCGGGGGGGGGGAATTAAGTACACAGATCAGGTTGTCAGAGAGGTAAACCTCACGTTCTGAACAACAGCAATGGTAAACAGCCAGACAATTATCTAAAATTGTCTGTTAGGCCTTGTGGCACACCGGCTAAATGGGACAGGTGGGGTCTGACCAAAAAATTCCCCCTCTTATAAGTGACTGTTAGTGACAATAATAATAGTAGTAGTGTCAATAATATGATGATAATAACAATAATTCACTATTATCAACTATGATAATATTAAGAACAATGAAGTTGGGGACTTTGCAGGTTTCTAAATCTACTTTTGAGAAGGCCTGTAGATCTGTCAAGAATCCAAGACCTGCCAGTTAATCTGAGAACCGAGGCTGTGAAGGCCTCAAAGTGGCAATAGCCTCACTGATTCTGAGCAAGAGGCCTGTATCAAGGCAAAAACAGGTGAGCAGAGACTTAAATTATGCCCTCCGGTCTGTGCCTGTTATGGCAGGAGAAAGTTGGAAGCTCTGGTTTAGAGTCTGGAAGCAGACGGTAGTGAGGAGGCTTCCAAAATGGTGGCCGCACCTTGTTCACTGTCCAAAATGGCATTCACGCCAAAATTAACGGCTGCCAGATGGACGTTTGGGCCTTCCCAGCCCTCATAACACCCCCCCCCGGAGTTAAACCGGCTGTTCGGGGCTTTTCCCGACGGCCTGAGGCGAAAAGGATGGCATTTGCAGTTTCTTCAGGAGTTGCGCAGTCTCCACTGTGTTCTGTGCTGACGGCAGAGACTAGGAGGCCTCCATGTGAGGGATAGGTACAGCTGAGGCTGAACGGCCTCTCAGGGATTCCCCGGGGGATCATCAGGCAAGGCTAACCCCCGTGTCAGCAAATCAGCTGTATCGCGGATCGAAGCGATGTGGTGAGTCCGACAGAGGTGAAGGGCTTGAAAATGGAGCCTGCGAGGCTCTTTAGAACCGAGGCTACAATCAGCTGCAAGCTGACTCTGTCAATTAATACTGAGTCTCCAATTTGAACAAAATTTAGAATTTGTATTTAAGAAGCCAAATCAATAATCAAATTTGTAAGTTAAGTAAGAATTTAATTGATTTAACCTAATCTATTCAGAGGAGCCAAGTAATTTGCATCCTGCTGAGCTAAGACTAAGTCAAAAACTGGCAAGGTTCAATCCAGAAGGAGGCGTGGCAGATTTCTGACTTAGTCTCAACTGAGCAGGAAGACTGAGATTACCCACAGGTGGATTCTACACTCATCATGCTGGAGAATGAGCTGAACCAGTGGCAGTACCGCACAAGCCTGAGCGAGAGATGGCTGGAGCTATAGGGCTGTCAGGGCTCAGCAGAAGCGCCAGGATCAGTTCTGCTTTCCAGCTGATCGGCGCTTCTTCGGGACTGTCAGGGCTTAGCGGAAGCCCCAGGATCAGCACCGAGCTCCAGCTGGAGCTCGGTGCTGATCCTGGTGCTTCTGCTGAGCCCTGAAAAAGCACCAATCAGCTGGAAAGCAGCACTGATCCTGGTGCTTCTGCTGAGCCCAGAAGAAGCGCTGATCAGCTGGAATGTTGCAGCATCTCCAAGCTCTTGTGATTTACACTCAGATGCTTGGCAACTGATTCAGATTTATGATGGTCACAGTGTCCCAGGGTCATGTGAAGTGACCAAAACCTGCTGCAACCACCCAGCAGACAAGGGGAATAAAAACCAAACACACCCTCCCATTCCACCCCCTGCCAATCCTCAACAGAAATGCTCACAACAATGAAAACCTCGGACAGGAGGAAGAGCACCGCCGGGTGGGCAGGCAGGTGTCTTGCTCGGCTGTGGCTTGGGGGCAGTTTTTTCAGTGCCATTGTAACTTCGAACAGTCACTAAGTGAACTGTTGTAAGTCGAAGACTACCTGTACTTTATCACTTTTTTCCCTTTTTTTTTTTTTGGTCATCAAGTTTTTGACACCTTGCTAGGCGACTGGTGGTACTTGGATGTTGCCATATCCTAAAAGTGGTACAATGGGTGGAAAGGTTGAAAAGCCCTGGTATATGTATTATCCATGTGGTAAGGCAGCATATGAAGTTCTGCATGCATTATACATTTTAAATAAGCTAATGTTTCCATGGAAAATTTCTAATGCATGCAGAAGTCCATATGCTGCCTTACAACTCTGATAATACATACACTACTATAGGTATTATAGTACTATAAAACCCTTGTTTTGTCCAGTTCATGTTAAACAATACATTACATTTTCTGGACACAGTTTTAATTCCAATTGTAATTTAACTGTTTCAGAAATATTGTTTCTTAAAACTTATTCTTACTGCCTTTAAAGTATAATCTCTCTTTTTTTTCAAGAGCCAAATTCTGCTGTCAATGGCTTGTGACAGTTCTTTTTTAAAAAACGAAGTAAAGACTTGTATGCTAAAAATTATACTGAAACCACAAAGGTTATTAAATCCAAATGGCTTCCAGCCATTACAAATATGAGATGGATTTCAATATGTGACCTGGAGGCAAAAAGGATATATATCATATTTTCAGGACCCTGGGCCATCTAAGTCCCCTCATTTGGCTTCTTCTTGTTGGAACTCCCTACCCTGTAGCATTCATGCAGCTGTTACATTCTTGATTTAAAGGGAAAATGAATTTTTATCTCTTTCCTAATTACTCATAGAGCTTTGTTGTCAGCTGATATGCTTTCACATTTTATCAACTAGACACTGATACAGTTTATGTCACTGAGGTTTTATATATTAATTTGAAATTATACAGTTCAGTAGTTTAATTAATTATTGGAGTATTGTCATATTACAAATGTTCTACGAGCATAACCTTTTTATACGAAGATAAGTGTATAGATGATAAATGAGCATGCCACCCTGAAAACGGGCAGAGAACTTAATTTTCAGAAATTTATTTGTTAAAAGATCCATATTTTATCACTTATTTTTTTTTAATAAAAGTTCTTGAGAGATACCAAGTGATTTGTTTTCAGTTTGGAATTGCATTTATCAGCACAACTTGTCAAGAAACTAATTAGAAAAAGAAAATTCAACAGAACTCTCTAGTTGGGCAAGGCATAAGGAACTCTAAGAGAACAAATCATGAATCTTCTTGGTTGATTAGCCAGAGCTGAGACATCACTACTTCTCAGTATCTCTGACCAAGTCTGTTTACAACTGGCTCCTAAATTAAGATAATTAGTCTCTAGGAGAGTCGTGAACATAAAAAGGGACACCTAAAAAGAAGTACATTCATAAATACACCAGTTGCTTCTAGAACTCCATGGCTGTGCACATTTGAGTAATACAATACGCTTTTTGCTTATATTTGTTTGGGATTAGACTTAATATTTAAAAGCCTATGAGTTATGTATTGGTAATATAGCAAATTATTTGTGCTATTTTACCATTTGGGGGGAGTACTTTTCATCTTTTTTATTACATTCTTCTGAAGAAGTAAAGGTTCTCCTTCAAATGAATTCTGATTTCTGAACATTTTTTATTGTAAATCATAATACATATATTGAAACCAGTAACAACAAACCTGCCCCACTGTAAACTCATGTGAAGTAAGATGATATACTATGAAATTAATCCACATAATATTCTGCACACTAAAAGAAGGCTGTCGAGTGGGGCTTTTGGGGTATATTGCTATCCTTTGAACCAGATAAATTTACCAAGTTCCTCAAAACTCAAATACCTTCATTAGGGGATTGGAGGCTAAAGCATATAAGGGACGGCTGCTGGAATTGGGTATGTCTAGTTTAATGAAGAGAAGGACAAGGGGGGACATGATAGCAGTGTTCCAGTATCTCAGGGGTTGCCACAAAGAAGAGGGAGTGAAGCTATTTTCCAAGGCGCCTGAAGGCAAGACAAGAAGCAATGGGTGGAAACTAATCAAGGAGAGAAGCAACCTAGAACTAAGGAAAAACTTCCTGACAGTTAGAACAATTAACCAGTGGAACAACTTGCCTCCAGAGGTGCTGAATGCTCCAACACTGGAAGTTTTTAAGAAGAGACTGGACGGCCATTTGTTTGTAATGGTATAGGGTTTCCTGCCTGAGCAGGGGGTTGGACTAGATGACCTCCAAAGTCCCTTCCAACTTTATTGTTATTGTTATTATTACCTCATTTCTCTAAATTTCTGGCCACTGATCAATTGATCACCAAAGAAGTGCCACTTGTAGATATCAGTTCAGGAGAATATTGCCCATCAATAAAATTAAGCATAAGTCTTACTAAAGTGGGCATAATAAAGATGCTTGGGAATTAAAATTAACTTCAGAACTCAGAAGGAAAATAAAATAAAGAAAGAGTGTATAAGAGCTTCATACTTCACATCAATAGCAGTTAATGGGTTATTTTCAAGCAGGAGGAAGAAGGGAACAGCATCAAAGCAATGGAGTAGAAACAACCAATTATAATTCTCAGTGAATTAAACAGGTTCAAAGGGAGCATTGGAAAGTGAAGGGAGGTACAAACAACTATGAAGCAGAAAGTGAGGACACATTATGCCACTCCTGATCCCAGAATGAGAGCAAAGAAAACATCTGGGTTATTGAAGCAGAAATAAACATGTGTTCAAAATTCATGGATATTGTGGTACCAAGGAGAGTTTCAAAGGGGTATAGTGCACTTCAGAAAAAATCAGCATTTTTCACATGTAAGTTAAGTTAAATATGAAAAGTGTAGTACTTTTAAATAACCATGAACACTTGGCAAAGAGGTACAAGTGAAACAGCAAGCTACTGATACAAAATAGTTTCCTCTCCTCTTTCCTGAATAACAATGATATTCATGGAAAAGACACATTTCTCAATACATTTAAGCCATTATAACTGAACAAAACACTAAAGTACCAGACGTAAGGAGAAAGATCTTCATATTGTATTTGTGAGCTGCTAGAATGAGCTAGCTAGCCTTGAAGTCCTATGTCTCACTGAGCAAGGAATTTTACTCCAGAGACTCAATATACTTTGGGTGGTGTTTATTATTTCCTTTGGGTTTGTTTGTTTCACTTTTTATGTGTTTTTTTTTTTTTTGTGTGTGTGTGTGTGTGTGTTTTATTTATGTACCTATTTTTATCTATTTTTCTGCTTAAATGAACACTTAAGAATAACTAGCAGTTTCAAACTACTAGCAGTTTCAAACTACCAATAAATACAATAAATAAAAACAAATAAAATTAAAAAATAATAATCAAAAAGCCAGATGAAAAATATATGATGTGGCTGCTACTATATGTAAAGGCAGAAAAAGTAGAGACAAATTACTCATGGGAGTGGATTCCATTATCTGGGAGAAAAGGCCTTTTCTTAAAAGCCTGTTAGACATTAGAAAGCAAGTCTATCTCCACAAGTTCCTTCTAGACAAAGCATGTAAAACTTCTGGCCCACGGGCCAGATGTGTCACACCAAAACCACGCCCACCCCATGCCAGCAATGGGAAAAAAGTCATGATATGTCATGCGACGTCACATGATATCACACGTTTGACATGCCTGTTCTAGACAGATTGTTAAAAACCAATTAGGCCCCTAATGCAAATTCCACTTATTGTATGAAAACATCATGTACTTTTTTGCTCATTTTGCTTCTGCTTCTTCTTCTTTCTTTCTTTTTTATTCTCCTTTCTTCTTTAAAGGAAATATTCATTCTCCAATAAACCTGAAATAAATCAGTGCAACAAGATTTTTAAAAAATAAGTGTTAGTTGGTTGGTTGATTGGCTGATTGGTTGGTTGGTTGGTTGGTTGGTTGGTTGGTTGGTTGGTTGAATGATTGAATTTATTTGCCACCCATTTCATAGCAAACAATTCCAGTATTAAAATATTAAATATTACTTCCAGAGTTTATGGAAGTAGTGTTTATTTCCATGAAAGAGATACAAAAAGGGGACTCCAAAGTTTACTTGCAGGGCTATAGGTTGCCTATTCCTGATTTATAGCATGGCCACAGAGATCAGTATATTCCAGTCTACAGCATGCATTCCACATAATACTGTATCATAAATAGGATGCATTGTCATTCACAGCTGCAGATGTGTGCATGAGAATCTCGGGAAAAGAAAAAGTAACAGCCACATCTACAGATAGAAAAGTTAGGGCAATTACAAGATTTCCCACTCACAAAAAAACTTGTTCCACCAGGCATCAAATATAAAAGTTCAATAACAAACAAAGTAGAGGAAGCATCAAACCAGTTGAAAAGGTGTAAACTGAAGGATACTGAAAATTTGGTTCAACATATTTGAAAGGCACCAAATTGGTGAATGCTCAAGCATCAAACCGCACACAAGGAAACTCTGGTTTTCATTTAACACCCTGACATACCAAATTATGCTAGTTTAGCTAACATAAACATTTTTGCAGTAGTCTGTTCTTGTACTTCAGGCTAGCATCAATACCTTCATGTGTTCTCTGTCAATGCCATGAGTGGATATTAGTGACAAAGATTTAATTTTGTTTGGACAGCTTTTGCACAAGCGCAAACATTCAAAGTATGAGATCTAATGAGATCGGCAGACCTTCCCAAATAGAAGGCAGATGACAAAGCTCCTTACAGTCATGGTGTATATCCTTCCTCCTACATTGTGATGTATAAGACATGCTCTAAGTTCCACTGATTTCCCTTAGTGTATAGGTGAAGACATCACATTATTTGCTGTTTGAAAAACTGGAATTGGCAGGAAGCCCTCATGCTAATAATTGCCTTGGAGGGGTGTTCAGGTACAGATTATAGGCCAAACATTTTTACTGATGCTACTTGCTACCAAGGCTCATGCAAACATAGTTTTTTTAAATAATAATTTATTAAATATTAAAATCTACAACAATAAAACCTGACAAAATAAAATATGAAGAAATTGTGCATAAAAAAATAAGAATATAGCAAAGAAAAAAAATACATAAATAAGTTACTTTCCCCTTTATCACATGTATGAACAATTTTAATAACATATCATCTTCTCTTAAAATGCAACAAAAGATCTCTTCTTACCATATTCTCTGATCTATAAACAAATCCACTAAACCTCATAAAACCTTGTACTTTTAGTCCTGATACCAACAAGAGATAATAACTTATCAGTTTTAACCTTGATCAAATAAACCAACTTTATATTCCTTCTTTTTTTACTTCTAATAATCTTGATCTCTAGTCCCTTGAAATATTCTAAAACTTGATTTCTTTTCATTTTTTCATTGTACCTTCTCACAAAATTCTTCAAAGCTTTAACAAACTTCTTTTGTAAATCCAATATAGAAAAATTATTAAGATCATTATCTTGGTTTGTTATATCCCTTTTAATTATTAAGACATCAACTTAATATCCAATGTAACATCTTTTTCCATATCATTCTTGTAGCCTTTCACTTTTAAACAAAGTTTAAAATATCATTCAATATGTCAAATGTTTTGCTTCATTCTGTATTTGTAAATTGAGCTTGAGTGTTCTTCTTTTTTACTTGTAATCTTTAGTTCCTTCTAGTTTCCTCTAGAGTCCAACTATCTTATGTTTTTTTAAAAAAAAATCGAAACAAAAGCATTTTCCCATGTGAAGGATTCTTTATCATTAATTGCAAAATCTTATTTCATATTTATCCAAACCTAGATCTGTTTGTAACTTTCTAAAATCAAAGTTTTAATCACTCTTTTGATGTTTATTCCAGGAAAAAATTAATTCCTTTAAATTTATTTAAAACTTCTTTCATTAAAGATTGAAGAAAAATCACCCAGTGCTGTAAAACATGCAATCCAAAAATTCCAAATAGCTAAAAAGCAGTTAGCAAGGAATTTCTGAAAGTGATTAGAAAATGAAGCAAGAAAAGAAGTGTCTTTTCAAAAGCCCCACCCATGGTTTGACCAACATGGTTATTTCTTCATTTCCCAAATTTCTAAACCTACTAGAGACCACCATCTTGAAATCTTCTTGTGAATAGCAGATGTCTGGAGCACTTGTGAGCAATCTCAAGTCTTGTCCTTGTCTAGACAAGATTCCAAAGTGCCATCTTCATTTTGCCATTTCTTCCTGGAATCTGAAATCAATGCATAACCAGCTGTTCCATTTGGCTGACATATGGGTCCACTAATTTCTTTGTTCTCTGATATCTACCACAAATTTGCCATTTCACCATGACAAACACTTGAACCAAAATATATGTATCCTGTTTGAAAGCATAAAAGATTTTTTTTTAAAAAAAATAGTCTTAAGTCAGAATTAGACTTTAAAAATCGTAGAGCAGAGGGAAGTTCACTAGCTCTCCAGTTCCACTATCAAATTGCTCTTTTTCTTAGGATCATATACAGTATATTATAACTCTATATACACATATATAAAAGAATTAATTAAAACCATATATATATATAATTTTATATAATGTAATAATAATTCATTATTCTGTATCATGTAGAATGATAAAGAACAGATTTTAATGTGTTTTATGTAACGAATTTAAAATATCTGAAGACTGCTATAATATCCACCCTCAGGATTTTATTAAGATTAAACATTCCTAATTGTTCAATCACCCTTTCCCAAGGATTAGTTTTTCATTTCAATTTCCCCTAAATTTGTTCCTTGAATTCTCCTTAAATTGCAGGATTCAGAACTGAACCCAGTGCTCAAAGTAGGGTCTGATCAAGACAGATTAAAATGAAATATGTGGTTCCTCTAGTTTGGCAAATATATGCTATGGATGAAATCCACATCTATATATGCCTTAATTGCACTTATATCACATTGCTAATATTGAGCTTATAATCAACACGTATTCCGATATCTTTTTCATACATTTATTTACGTTGTGCCTTCAAGTCAGTCTTGATTCCTGATGTTTGCCTGGATTAGTCATGCAGATTTTGGAAATGGTTTGCCATTGCCTCTTTCCTAAGGTTGAGAGAGAGTGACTGACCTAAAAGCATCCAGCTGGCTTCATACTGATGGTGGGACTAGAATTTACAGCATCATGGTTTCTAGCTTGCAGTCTTAACCATTACACCAAACTGGCTTTCTTTTCTGAAACGCTATTGCCAAATTAGTTAACCTCCATCTCATATATTTGATTTTATTTTTCTATGCAAGAAACTATTCTATTATTTCAAGTCATTTTTATGATATATAAACCTGATTTGGAATTTTATTTCTGCTTTCTAAGATACTAGCTATCCCACCTAGTTTTGTATCATCTGCATACTTGGTAAGCATTCCAACTACTTCTTCCCAAGTCATTGCATCATTCAGTATTCATAATGAACTTTGTAATACTATCCAATGAGCTAGTTTGATGAGGAACTATTATTTATTTATTTATTTATGAGACTTATATACCGCTTTAAGTGCAAGCACTCTCTAAGCGGTGTACACCAGTAAGCAATGTATATATATATTTACATTGCTCCCAACAATCTGGGTCCTCATTTTACCTACCCCGGAAGGATGGAAGGCTGAGTCACCTTGAGCCGGTGAGATTTGAACCGCTGACTTGCTGAACACAGTCAGCTAAAGTGGCCTGCAGTACTGCACTCTAACTGCTGCACCACCTCGGCTCCATTATTGATGAACAGTTTGAGTACAATTTCAAAGCTAGTATTTTTCTTCTTAATTATCATGCAATTCAGCCTAAATTTAACTGGCTTATCAAAATGCCATGGGGAACTTTACCAAAAGTAGAATGTCATGGAGTATTTTGAGAAATACTTAAAATGCAGTAATCTACAATGAACTTACCCACAAGCAAGGGAAGCATTTCAAATTCATGCAACCATGTTACAACCTGGACAAACTGCAGGGCACCCAAGTTGTAGACAAGTTGTAGTTTCTAGATGATCTTCAAGGGCAGACACATATAGAATGCATTGCAGTAATCCAAACTAAAGATGGTTAAGGCATAACCAAAGCCTTCAGGTCCAGAATTTTTAAGCAATGTCTTCAGATCCCGGAATAAGTACAATTAAGGTACAAAATATATTTGTACAAATCCCCCCACCCCTGATCATGGTTTTCATTTGTTTTTCTAACATGAACCAATAGTCTAAAGCAGGAGCCCCCAACCCCCAATCCATGGACCGCTATCAGGCCGTGCCATGCCAGTAACTGGTCCAACAAACAAGCAAAGGCCCATCTGTGGGATGCAGGCACCACACAAAACCACGCACTGTCTGGTCCATGGAAAAACCACAGAATCAGTCTCTAGTGCCCAAAAGGTTGGGGACCTCTGGTTTAGAGAACCTTAAATTGTGCACTAATTCTGTCCAGGGATATGTTACCCCATTCAGAGTCAGAATTGTCAATTTTCTTGATACAAGAGGACCAAATATACACAACTACTCCATCTTGCTAAGGTTAAGTCACCTCCATTTTCTCCCTTTCCTGATTGTTGTAGCCTCCTGGTACTGGAGGCTACAACACTTCAACCGAATTACTTGCCTCAGATCGGGTAGAGATAAATCACTGGGTATCATTAGCCAAATGATCTCACTTAGCAGCTTCACATGGATATGGGGGAGAAAGACATGAGTTCTGAGGCACCCCACATAACAAGGGTCTAGGGCAGTGGTTCTCAACCTTTCTAATGCCGTGACCCCATAATACAGTTCCCCATGTTGTGGTGACCCCCAAATGGGTGTGGCCACCAATAAGAGGGAGTAGGACAGCTAGGGAAAAGGGAAAAAAATGGCGGACAGCGTGGTTTGGTGACCCCTGTGAAATGGTTGTTCGACCCCAAATGGGGTCCCGACCCACAGGTTGAGAACCACTGGTCTAGGGCTAAACCTGTCCTCCCCCACCAACACTGACTGGTCCTGGCCACAGACAAAGGAAGAGAACAATTGCAAAACAACATCTCCTATTCCCAGCCCCAGCAAGATACTAAGTCATCAATGGACTTGCCACTTCCTTCCTGTGCAACCAATGTTTTCTTTGGTAATATAACTCAGCTTGAATACTGGCTGAAAGTTGTTATTACAGTGTATTTTATTTTTTAAATATATTTATTTTGTAAATGATATACTTATTAAGTATGAAAATGCACAAACTCTACATCAGATTTGCCTCTTATAGTCCCACCTTTGAAAGCTAATATTATTTTTTATGAGAATCATAACATGCAAATCACCTCCAGAAAGCTTACCATGAAGGAATGTGAAAATAGTGCAGATTCCATAGGATATCAGTGGTACTTCTTTTAATAGACCTGCAAAAGCACTACAGTCCATGATTTATTATTTAGGCTAAAATCTGTATCATGTTGTTCATTTTTGTAAGTGTACTATCAGAAATCTATGAAAGATATGGCTTTTTCAGGAACTTCCTTTAACAAGATTGTGCGTACAGCATTGGGAAGCAGAAAGGTTACAACTGGTAGAATCATTTATTTTGTCTGTGCACTGCAAAACAGTTGTTATATACATTAGCTATCATATATCTAAACCTCATCAATCCACAAAATTCTTACACTGAAACATTGTAATAGTGGTCCTTGTATTCAAGGACATTTCGTCACATTTCTTTACCTATAACACCTTGGAAAAAGTCTAGCATTTATTACTTCTTGGAGCCAATAGCTGTTTTCAAGACTACCCAATCTACAACCATGCCTGTTGAAAAATACCATTTAGCAAGAGAACATTTGTGTCTGTATATGATCTAGAAAATATATATTCAGAGATATAACAAGACCAAATATGTATACTCTATGAGGTTGCATTAAAGGTGATTTACAATTCAGGAAATGCCATATATTTTTCATTGTGAGTTTCTTATAAAAATACTTTTAAAAGGATTTTCTAGCTTTTAAGGCATTTGAGTCAATCTGATTATAAGCAAGGAACCTGCTAGCATAAACAGGCCTTTTGATAAAAAATATTTCAGTATGTATAGGGCCTACTTTGTTATAACAAGCAATTTACACACTCAAAAAAGCCATTATACAAAGGATTAGGATAATAATTAAGTACCAAAGACTATTAAACCTTGTCCTTAAGACAATGTAAAGAGCAGGGCACTTTAATTGAAATATAAAACTAGACTATAATGGAGCTCATTGTCAGTAAGTGTCAAGAGATAACAGTTTAATTCACCAATATAATCTTACAGCAACAAATTCCTTTATTACCAAGATGTGTATTTGAAATTAGAGGAATTTAGAGAACAAAATGTATTAGTTTAATGATAGATACTAATTAAAACAAATCAATTTGTTTGTTTCAAACAATAAGTACTTTAGTATGTTTTTCCTTAAAAGCAAAAAGCTTACTTTCCTTTAGACAGAAAGTTTTGGAGTTTGCAAGCACTCATCAGTAATTTTTATGGACTCATTTATTTTAATCAGTAATTATCTATCTATCTCTATTTCTATCTATCTATAATTCAGAACTATTGTTACAAAGCCTTTGAACCAGGTTAAAGAAAAGAAACTAATCTTAGCAGAAATAACACTGCAAAGGTCTGCCGAGAGCAAATATTTAGCTTAACAAAGCAAAGAAGATATAGAAGCAATGTCTCACAGAGAATCTGCAAGTAGCAGCATAACAAGTAACTACACGCAGGACTGAAATGGAGAAATGATCATTAAAACCTCACTGTGCTGTTACATATTTTTCACCTACTAGTGCAGCATTTATAATTCTATTCACATCAGCCAAGGTAATAGCAGATTGTCCTGAATGCGATGTCTGAAAGAGGCAGTCAATCACTCAAAAAGAGTGCAGAGTCTAAGATGGAATTCAAACCAAAGTATAGAGACAAACCTTCTCAACCTGCTCCTCCCAAGTCCTACTTTGTTGTCTCATTATGGTGACAGGTATTCCTGGGCTTCCAATAGACAGGTTCTAGAGCCAACTAAGATATAGCTGATCCTGATAGCAAATGATCGTCCCCATCATACCTGTAAGTGACAAAGCAGCAAACCGAGCCCAGACTACAAGCAAAGCAAGGAAAGAGAAGTATTTCTGCAATAGCAATAGCACTTAAACTTATATACCGCTTCACAGTGCTTTACAGCCCTCTCTAAGTGGTTTACAGAGTCAGCATATTGCCCCAACAATTTGGGTCCTCATTTTACCTGCCTCTGAAGGATGAAAGGCTGAGTCAACTTTGAGCTGGTGAGATTTGAACTGCCAGCAGCTGGCAGGCAGCAGAAGTATCCTGCAGTATTGCATTCTAACCACTGAGCCACCATGGCTCAAGAGGTAGTAGGGTTCATATCCAAAATATCTACAACAAAGAAAGGAACAGAAATGCAGGGAGAAGCCTTTGAGAATAATGAAAAGAACTTCAGGACACAATAAGAAAAAGACCAGCGCTTGATGCAAAACCAAAGCAAGAATGAACAATCTTGGTTTTAAAGCCCTCATCAAAGAATAAATTCAGATGGAGGCATCTGTTTATTGTCCCACAGATCATTATAGGAAAAAGAGGCTTCAAAGACAGGGAAGATGAAAGGATGCTGAAAATGGAAAATGGAGAGTGTCAAAAGGAGAAAGAATAAAAGGCCCCATACACTTTTGCTGTTGGCTCTACTGAAGACTTCCTTTACCCCCATCCATCAATTGGCAAGTGGGTCTCAGTATAACTGGTCCTCTGAAAAACAACAAAACTGCCTACCCATTCTGAAAATGTTTGCCCTATATTTTATAAACAGTGCAAATTGTTCTTGTAAGATTGTACAGATCATGGACTCCATAGAAAGTATTTTTCACTGAATAAAGTTCAACATATAGCTTCTACAAATTATTTATCTGGAGAAAAAAGTGAAGGATTTTTCTTCCCTCTGTCACTGCTGGAACTGCCTCTTGCAGTTCAACAATCAATACTGTTACACCTCAGAGCTGAATTTATCTAATGGAAGATTTCGTCATGTTACGAATGAGTAGTACTTAAACGCAATTCTACACTCTGTACACATGCATGCATGCGAGTGCATGTACTGTAATTTAAAGGAAGTCTCATTTTCAGAGAAAAACCACTAGTGGTGTGAATAATATGGTTATGGCTTCCCTCTTTGGCAGGGCTACGGGTGAAGCCAGCCTCTGTGGTTTGACTCTCTCCCTGATAATGACAGACCTTCTCTCCAGCCAAGGAAAGAACAACACTCTAAAAGAGGGAGGAAGAGAAAGAGAGCCATGCTCTTGCCAATACCGGTAGCACAGAGGCCTGGAAGGATGCCACAAGATAGCCTGCTATTTATTGCCCATTTCCACTGTATAGGAAGCAAGGAAAGTGTTTGCCAAAAATAAGAAAGAGAATCCTCCATGCTTCCTGTTTGATTTAACATTTGACAGGACAAAGTCAAGGATAATTCTAGTTCTGTCTCTGAAGCATCCTGCAGTTAATTTCCTTCTAAAAATCAGATGGGACCTGAAGATAACAGTGCTTTGAAAACAATTCAGTTTCATCCCATGCCATCTGAACTTCACACAACTGGACCTGAACACATTT
Source organism: Crotalus tigris (assembly GCF_016545835.1). NCBI lineage: Eukaryota > Metazoa > Chordata > Lepidosauria > Squamata > Viperidae > Crotalus > Crotalus tigris. The sequence goes on along the minus strand of NW_024100087.1, from coordinate 1,668,477 downwards.
TTCCTTCAAATAAGGACAAAATGTTCAATTTTATGACAATATTTCTGCAAATGTATCCATGAATATACATGTCCTCATGTAGATTTACAGAAGAGATGACATGCCTAGATTACACAGATGAATTTACTATATATGGCTTAAAGCTATATACAACACATCTGGATGGGATTCTTATCACAATAGAACAGACATTTAATTAATAATCTTTTCCTCTTTTATCTATAGTTCTGTGCTAGATAACTAAGGCAAAATCTTATTGCAAGATTGGGGATATCCCTAATGAACCTGGTCTGGATTCGCTGAATCACAAATTAAGCTAAATACTTATTTTATAGTGTCTCATTTCACCTGATTTACAACAGTGATAAAACATTTAATTTGTCTGAAAATGGTCTTGAGTTCAATTTTGCCAACATCTAGGTGGGAAAATCTGCTGACTCAAACTGTAGACCATTATTGCCTTATAAGTAATACCAAACTAGATAAACCATTGGTAGTATTCAATGCATGGAAACTTGCAATGCTCATATTATTTAATAAACATTCTTCTGAAGTGCTTAACATCATATCTTTCAATATGACATTAGCACATCACAAGCATTATGTCCTTAATAATTTGAGGAGTAGATGTCTTTGTAGGGTAGGTAAACACAACATAATTGCCATTTAGTTAATGTGGATTGCACAGCTTTATATAACACAAGCTAGAGTTTGGCCTGCTCCAAATGTATTGGGACTTTATCTGCTAGAATTCCCAACTTTCATCTGCACATTCTGAAAATTGCAATTCCAAGAAATCTGAAGAGTGTCAGTTGAGGATGCCATACAATACAAAGCATCATGAAAAGAGACAGTAACATTCTGCCATAAATCTAACCATGTAAACTGCAAGAAATTTGGTAATTTCATAAATGCAAAATGATTTTAAGCTGAACACCTAACCATTTTTACCTGCATTAAAATCATCATACTTTCACTTACTTCTGATAGGAAATTTATAGGGCTCCAAAAATTGCTAAGCAACAAGTCCTAGGATTCTTCAGCACTTTTCATAGTAGTAGTAGTAGTAGTAGTAGTAGTAGTAGTAGTAGTAGTAGTAGTAGTAAAGTTGGAAGGGATCTTGGAGATCATCTAATCCAACCCCCTGCTCAGGCAGGAAACCCTATACCATTTCGGACAAATGGCTGTCCAGTCTCTTCTTAAAAACTTCCAATGTTGGAGCACCGCTTCTGGAGGCAGGTTGTTCCACTGGTTAATTGTTCTAACTGTCAGGAAGTTTCTCCTTAGTTCTAGGTTGCTTCTCTCCTTGATTAGTTTGCATCCATTGCTTCTTGTCCTGCCTTCAAGCGCTTTGGAAAATAGCTTGACTCCCTCTTCTTTGTGGCAGCCCCTAAGATATTGGAACTCTGCTATCATGTCCCCCCTCATCCTTCTCTTCATTAAACTAGACATACCCAATTCCAAATTATATGTTTTAGCCTCCAGTTCCCTAATCATCTTTGTTACTCTTGTCTGTACTCTTTCTAGAGTCTCAGCACCTTTTTTACATCGTGGTGACCAAAACTGGATGCAGTATAATCCAAGTGTGGCCTTACTAAGGCATTGTAAAATGGTATTAATACTTCACGTGGTCTTGATTCTATCCCTCTTCTAATGCAGCCTAGCACTGTGTTGGCCTTTTTGGCAGCTGCAGCACACTGCTGGCTCATATTTAAGTGACTGTCCACTAGGATTCCGAGATCCCTCTCACAGTTACTACTATCGAGCAAGATATCCCCTAAACTATACATGTACATTTGGTTTTTCTTGCCTAAATGTAGAACCTTACTTTTTTCACCATTGAATTTCACTATGTTAGATAGCACCCAATGTTCAAGTCTGTCCGGGATCCTCCTGTATCTTATGCCTGTCTTCTGGAGTGTTGGCTATTCCTGCCAGCTTGGTGTCATCTGCAAATTTGATGAGTTCCCCATCTATCCCCTTGTCCAAATTGTTGATGAAGATGTTCAAAAGCACTGGGCCCAGAACAGACCCCTGGGGCACCCCATTACACACTTCCCTCCATGTAGATGTGGTTCCATTGAGGACCATACTCTGAGTACGGCCGGTCAGCCAGCTACAAATCCATCTGGTGGTGATGCTGTCTAACCCACATTTTTCTATCTTATCAAGTAGTAGGTTGTGATCTACTTTATCAAATGCCTTACTGAAGTCCAAGTCAATTATATCCACAGCATTCCTCTGATCCACTAATTTTGTCACTTGATCAAAGAATACAATAAGATTTGTCTGGCATGATCTGTTTTTGACAAACCCATGTTGGCTTTTAGTAATGACTTTGTTTGCCTCTAGGTGTTTGCTGATTTGTTGTTTGATTATCTTTTCCAGAATCTTCCCAGGTATTGAGGTCAGGGTGATAGGTCTGTAATTTCCTGGATCCATTTTTTTCTCTTTTTTGAAGATGGGAACAACATCAGTTCCTTTCCAGTCCTCTGGTAGTTCCCCAGTGCTCCAGGATCTTTGACAAATATAGTTCAATGGTTCTGAGATCACATCTGCCAGTTCCTTGATAACCTTGAGGTGTGATCCATCTGCTCCTGGTGATTTGAACTCGTCTAGGCTGGACAGGTGCTCACTTACCATTTTCTTGCCTATCTTAACTTGTGTATCTATTCTGTTTTTTATTGCATTATTTTTGATAGGTTGGTCTGTTTTGTCCCTTTGTGTAAAGACAGATGCAAAAAACGAGTTAAATAGTTCTGCTTTCTCCCTTTGCTTGTCACCTTCTTCAGACACCTAGTGTCTGAATCTACTGGGAATTGCAGTTATATCTGGAAGACTGTAGGTGCCTCATCTCTGAATGAATCAGAGTTCACAGGTTGTCTTGTATTATAGTATTTGTTTATTATAAATAATATTTTTATTTAAGATGCTGAAGAGAAAGAGATGGCAAGCATATTATAAAGATCTATTTATAAATCTTCTATAAAATATATTTTCTTCCCAAACTCAGTTGTATTTAAATATCAGGTTATAATGAGCAATGGCATAAATCAGTCAAGCTGATAATTTCTCACTATTTGGCCATGTAGAAGGAAAAATTATTAATTCACAATAATCCAAGAAGGGAAAAAAAACCCCTGATATGCTACTTTGATGTAGACACTATCAACTTGTCAAATGAGCATGGCTGCAGCCATCTTCTTTATTCATTTTTGGTTGACACATTGAAAGGAAGAAGGGAGGGATTGCCAGGTGTTTCACTAGTCTAAATAAACTTTTGTCCCATGGGAACAAATATCATTGGCTGTTCCTGAGACTGCAGGCTGGGTGTTTCGTGAAAAGCCCTCCAAGAAGATGTATTGGGGAACATAGTTGCTTGCATAACCTTAGAGATGGGATTTCTTAACTTTGTATTGGAGAATTGTTATGTCTGTCTTCAGACTTGGTTTCACTTTTGACGTGCCAATACTTTGTAACTAATAAACATGTTGTTGTGTCCTGAGCCTGCAAAGGCAGGCTCAGGACGTTGCAACGGTCCCGGGCAGTTACAAGCTGCCTGGGACCAGACTGGCTGGCGCTGGCGTTCGCACACATGCGCGAGGCACGCAGCGCGCCTAAATGTTGCTTTTTGGCCCGGGAATTGTCTTTAAGAGAGGCTGAGAGGTTTGTACTCCTCAGTGTTGTAACGGGGGCTACTGAAGACTAATCAAGAGTTCCTGAAACTACAGAATGCTTTGTGAAGTCATTGCCATTAACCGAGGACTCAACACATGTTCTTTGAGGAATTTCTAAGCCTCGGAATTCTGCTTTGTCTCTGTCTGTCGGAACCATGACATTAAACCAAGTCTCTTAAAACTTCATTTTCTCAGGGTGCTGCACCTCGACCATCTACCCACTCACTTTTGAGAACGCAATAAAGACTCAGCGAAGACTCGAAATGGAGGAGAAAATTGAAACCGCTGCTAGCCACAATAGGACTCAGACTGTTGGAGCGCAGGCTGGCACTCCAGCCACCAAGGAGGCATCACTGGCAGGGGCTTAGCTGAAAGCCAGGTTGATCCAACCTGGAAAGCTAGCACCGCAGGAAGGAGCTAGAGCCCTAGCGCACCTCAGCACAGAAGCACTTTTGTAACCACTGTAGAGGAGCTCTTATTGCTGCCATCCCAGGATTCTTCATCTGCAGATGGCAAGAAGGGAAAGGGTCGATAGAATGGGATGACTCCAGCAAATAGAAATTTCAGTCCACAGTTCACAGCCCATCACTCGAAAAGCTGAAGGAGAAGTTCAGTCAGCTGGAGGTGAGGGATACAATCCCTGTTGCCTGGGAGGGGGGTGCCAAGAACTACCCATCTCTTTACCCCCTCACCAGAGCTACAGCCCAATTGCTGGAGTCCGTGCTGCTTTGCCCATCCCCCAAGCCCTGTGTCCCAGCCAAGTTTGTTACCACAACCTCGGGATGCCAGTCTCGGAATCCATCCAAGAGAAATCCAGAGAGTGGTTTGGCCATATCCCCAGGACCAGCAAGCTGCCCAAGCCCAGCAAGCTGCCCAAGCACAGCAGCAGGTGCTGGCAGCTCTGCCAAGGTTTAAGCCACCTCCCATCAAGCCCACCTTTGATGAAGAGGCTCCTGAATTGCATGACATTAATCTATTCATGAAGCAACTGAGGGGTCATTTTGAAGACGAATCCCAAGTCCTACTGGCCAAGAAAGAAATCCACTGCCTGAAGCAAAGAGGTCACCCCATGAACTCAGGAGAGTTGCTAACTGGCTGGGGGAGTGGCCTGAGCAGTCCCTGATCAACTACTTCAAACATGGGTTAGATCTCAACTTACTTCAAGCCTGTATCATTCAGGTTTTTTCAACCTGTTGTGTGAGTGGTACCATATGGTGGTGATGCTGGACATCGAGTTGGACCCTCCCTGAAAGTCAAGTACCACTGAATCCAAGCCACCGCACATCCAAGAAAAAAACCTCTCTGGCCGATGTCCCCAAGCCTCTGCAGCCGCCAATGTTCCCCAAGCACCAGCCAGGGTTCCAATCAAGTGCTACCAGTGTGATCAGATGGATTACCGTGCTCTGGAATGCCCAGCTCCTCACCCTCATCCCAAGAGTGCGGCTGTCACGGCCACAAAACCATGAAGAACTCCCAGAGGGGGAAGAGAGAAAACCAACTGGGCACATCAAGGCCTGGGTATCGAAGCCTCCCCTCCTGCCGAGCTCGAAACCAAACCCCAATCCGAGCCACAGCAGATGCCTGCACTATATGACAGTGACCAGGAAGGCAAAGAGGATCCCATGGTGAGTCACACCATTCCCTCTTTTGCCATTCCTGCCAGGATGATAGTGCCCAAAACAGGGGCTCACATGAATTTGAACATCCTAATAGACTTGGGTTGCACTCAGTGCTTAATTAACTTACCCACTGTTCTCATACTGGGAATCTGAGCCAAGCTATTGCCCCTACCCATGAGGTTTGAGCAGGCCGACGGGTCCCTCATCAGAGGTGCTCCTGCCATGCACCTAACCAAACCTATGTGTTTGGAAATGGGTCAGCATTGGGAAATCATCCATTTTGTGGTGGTTCCAAAGATGTCCAACAGAGTAATTTTGGGGCTAGTGTGGTTGGATAAATGGCATCCTAACATCTGGTGGGAGGAGGGAATGCGGAAATTAAGACTGGGGACAGGACCCCTCCCACCTGACACTGACAATAAAACAAAGACACTGGCCATCTGCGAGGTGCATGGGGAGCCCCGTGAAACCCTAAAGACTGTAGCCGAAAAGCTGCCAGGGATTCAACTTGTCTCCACTGAGTACCGTTATTTGCAGAAGCATTTAGTGAGAAGGAATGTGACATCTTCCCACTGGAAGACTGTGCTACAGACTGTGCTATTGAAATTCTACCCAAAGTCAAGCTCCCTAAACCAAGGATGTACTCTATGACACCCAAAGAGATGAAAGAACTGAGAAAATACATCAATAGAAATTTAGCTAGGGGTTTTATTCAGCCAGCCAAATCACCTGTGGCTGCTCCTGTGGTTTTCAAGAAAAAGAAAGATGGATCTCTTAGATTATGCGTGGATTTTAAATCCCTCAATGCTGTCAGCATGGAAAATAGGTACCCCCTTCCCCTGAGGAAGGACATGTTAGCCCACCTGGCTAAAGGAAAAATCTTTACCATGCTGGATTTAAGAGAGGCTTATTACTGGATCCAGATAAAGGAGGGGGACGAGTGGAAAACAGTGTTCAATTGCCCATTAAGAGTTTCCAATTTAAAGTAATGCCTTTTGGACTGCAGGGGGCCCCCACTGTGTTTATGAATTGATAAATCAAATGCTCCATGACAATTTATACAAGGGGGTTTTGGTTTATCTTGATGGCATCCTTATTCACTCTGAAACCATGGATGAACACATCAAAATGGCCCGTGAAGTGTTAAAGAGACTGTTGAAATCCAAACTGTATGCAAAGCTGTCAAAGTATGAATTTCACCACACCTGCTTAGATCATCTAGGATATCAGATTTCCAATGAGGTGGTAGAGATGGACCTTGCCAAAGTTAAAGCAGTATTGGAATGGTAACCTCCACGTACCCGCAAACAGCTTCAAAGTTTTCTGGGGTTTGCCAACTTTTAATGTCAATTTATTCCTTCTTTCACAAAGATAGTCATGCAAATCACCGATCTACTCAAAACAAGCAAAGGAGGGGAAAACCCCTGACCTTGTCAGCGATTGCAATGGTCATTAGAGTGCCAGGCAGCATTCGAAAAACTAAAGAGACTCTTTGCAGCTGAACCAGTTCTTAAACTGTAGACCCCGGACAACAATTCATCATTCAAGCTGATGCAAGTGACATGGCCGTGGGGGGCATTTTCCTACAAACAAAAATCACAGAGGGGAGTTACAACCTTGCACTTACACTTCCCAAAAATTAACTGACCCCAAGAGGACGTGGGCTGTTTGGGAGAAAGAGGCTTTTGCAGTTTGTTAAGCTTTGGTGACATGGCTTCATTTCTTGGAAGGGGGGGAAATACCTTTTGAGGTATAAACTGATCACAAAAATTTAGAGGATCTCAAGACCCCCCATAAATTATATCCCAAGCAAGTCCAGTGGGCTCAGTACTTCAACTGTTTTAATTTCACTTTAAAATATTTTTCTGGGGGTAAGAATTTTTTGGCTGATGCCTTGTCTAGAATGCGCCAGTTCAAGAGCAACTGAAAGGAAGTAGTTAACTCCATTATTCCTCCACCACAATCTGCTTCTCAAATAACAACGAGATCACACACAGAGAGACCCCCTGCTGGTCCTGACGTTCGCTTACTAAAGGAATTAAAGGAGAAGTTAGAGACTGATGCCTGGTTTAAAGATAACAAATCTAGATTAACCTTAAGGGGAGGCTTAGCTTGGAAGGGTTCTAAAATATACTTCCCAGATGGCCTCAGGCTGCAGGCATTGCAACAAAGTCATTATGCTAAGCAAGCAGGTCACTTTGGATTTTTAAAGACATTGCATCTGGTGCGAAGGTAATTCTGATGGCCAGGAATGAAAAAGGACATTGAGAATTATGTTAAGAGTTGTGCCACTTGTGCTGTCATGAAGAGACATCCTGGAAAACCACCAGGTTTATTGCAGCAGGTGGCCAATCCCTCTCAACTTTGGGAGAAATAGCCATGGATTTTATAATGGAATTACCTGAGAGCAAGGGAAATACTGTAATATGGACTGTGATTGATCTATTCTCCAAACAGGCACATTTCATCGCTTGCTGAGAACTTCCCTCTGCCTAACAGCTAACCAAACTATTTTTGAAGCACATATACTGACTCCAAAGCAGATTATTTCTGACAGAGGGGTCCAGTTTACTGCAAAGGTTTGGAGGGAGTTCATTAAAATGATTGGGTCCTCCCAGAGGCTATCATCAGCTTTTAATTTGAATACTAATGGAGCTACTGAGAAAGCTAACACACTGGTGGAACAGTATCTCAGATGCTATGTAAATTACCAGCAGACTAATTGGCTGACCTCCTGCCTTTCACAAGGTAGCCTACAACAATACTGTGCACAGTAGCACTGGACTCACCCCATTTAAAATAGTAACGGGTCAAGATTTTGTGCCCATACCTGAGTATCCACAGGAGCGTCCTACTTCCCAGACTCTGGAGCAATGGGTGACATCCTTCCAGGGGGTTTGGATGAATGTGAGGAAGGCATTGACCAAAGCTATCAAGGTTTATAAAGAGCAAGCAGACAAATGACGCTCTCCTCAGAAACCTTTTCATGTTGGACAATTGGTTTATCTTTCAACAAAATATTTAAGGTTAAAGTTACCCAGTAGAAAATTAGAGCCAAAATTCCTTGGTTCTTTTCCTATCACTAAAATCATTAACCCTGTCACAATGGAATTGAAACTACCACGATTGTTGGGGAAAGTTCACCCTGTGTTTCATTGCAGTCTATTGAAACCTGTGTCAGAATCCTCTTTGAGACCTATCCCAAAGAAACCACCGGGTCCAATGGTCGTTGAGGGGGAGATACATTATGAAATAAAACATATTCTCGATTCTAGGTTGTACAAGGGAAAGTTACAATACCTTATTCAATGAAATGTACAAATGCGAAAGTGAATAGATTGATAAAGAAGTTTTACGATAAACACCCTCACAAGCCTCGAGGGAATGCTTAACCTGCTTTTTCTTTTCCTTGCAGGAGACTCTTTCTTTCTGATGAGGACCGACTGTCAACTTGTCAAATGAGCATGGTTGCAGCGATCTTCCTTATTCATTTTCGGTTGACACATTGGGGAGGGGGGGATTGCCAGGTGCTTCGCTATCTAAATAAACTTTTGTCTATGGGAACCAAGGTCATCAACTGCTCCCAAGACTGCAGGTTGGGTGTTTCTTGAAAAGCCCGCCAAGAAGATGTATTGGGGAACATAGTTGCTTGCATAGCCTTAGGGATGGGATTTCTTAACTTTGTATTGGTGAACTGTTACATTTGTCTTCAGACTTGCTTTCACTTTTGATGTGCCGATACTTTGTAACTAATAAACATGTTCTTTGAGGAATTTCCAAGCCTTGGAGTTTTGCTTTATTTGTCTCTGTCTGTTGGAACCATGACAGGAAAGCATTAAAACAGACATGGATTTATTGTTATTATTGCCAGCAACAAGTGACTATTATCTTTACCTAGAATTTGCATATTTATTGTAAAATTAAAAAGTTTTCATTTAAAAAATATTTGTACTATAAGCCAAGGTTACATTTCCCAAAATCCAACATCAAAGAAATATGATGCTACCTAGAATTACCGCTTATGGCCAAGGACAAATTTAAAAGCAAGTGCAAAAGGAAGAAGAGCCAATGATTTTTTAAGCTGCAGATCTGAGACACAGCTACCTTGAGTTAAGCCTTTATTACTTTCCAAAGATCTTCACTATAATTGTGCTTATATTTTTTCCTCATGTAGTATATTCCAAATAGCAAATATATAGCAGATTTCTTCATCGTGTAATATACAAAGTGTGCTTTACATACAGATGCACGTTACTTCAAATATTAGTACCAAATTTAAGAGATTCAGCTTGCAATTCTAAAATTCCCAGTCCTAATGGGGAGGGGAGAAAATATAAAGAAAATAATGTGGAAAATATATCACTGCTTGTGTTATGTCCTGGGCCTGCTGAATGACTCAGCAGGCTCAGGAAGCTGCAGAAGGCCCGGGCAGACCACGTAGTTGCCCGGGACCAGATAGGCTGTCTCCAGCCTTGTGTGCATGCGCAAGGCGGGAGAATGCCGTGGAATAATTGGCTGACGCTGTCCCTGCCTGGGGACTATAAAAGGGCCTGCGCCATTTTGTTCTCTGTTCTGTTGGTGATTGCAATAAAGGAAGACTCTTTTCATTACTCTGCTTCATCTCCATGCCTCTTCTCTGGGAACAGAACATTGGTGACGAGGGTGAGATGCGCTGCAAGAAAAACAAGAGAAGCTAGGGACTCACCAAGGAGGCCTGAAGCACTGGGAAGTTCGGCATCCAGAGATCATGACTCTATCTGCCAGTATGGAAATGCTGGAGGTACGCTCGGCGAAAGGGACCCCTGCTCAAACTTGCAGTGGGAGGCTTGACGAAGCTGAAGGACAGTAACGATGTCCAACATAGGCCGTCTCTCAGAATTTGATATATCACATCCAGAACATTGGAGTTTATACGTGGCTCAAGTGAAGAATTACTTCCGAGTAAACCAAGTGAGGGAAGATGGCCTCAAAGCTGCTACTTTACTGTGTGTCTGTGGGCAAGAGACTTTCAATATAGCTGAGAATCTGGTCGCCACAGCACCACTGGAATCAATTGCTTATGCTGAATTGAAGAAGATGCTGTAAGAACACTTCGAACCCAAGCTCTCAGTAATTGCATGGCAACATGCATTTGAGCAGAGGGACCAGAAGCCTGGTGAGTCTGCTGCAGACTTTATTGCTGCGCTCTGACAAGCAGCTAGGCCATGCAAATTCAAGGACCTGGAAGAGAGGCTGGACTAAGAAATCATGAGCTGCAGCAGAAGATCTTCGCCAAAGAAGATGTTTCTTTCCAAGATGCTTTGAGAGAGATTGCAGCTGAAGAAGCAGCGGGCGGTGCTGTGAAGGCCTTGCGGCTCTCCAGGAACCCTCCAAAGGCAGTCTCCATCCATCAAGAGGTCGCTCGGGAGGAATCCGAACAGGATCCAGAAGAGGAGGTGGACAGACTTCAGCAGGCAGTGGAGAAGAGGCAGAGAATCTTAGAACCTGTGGACAGTAGTCCAAGGGAAACCTCCATAGTCATGTCTTTAAAGGCAAATGGAGAAATCTGAATTTGTGCAGATTACAAGTGCATGCTTAAAAAAGCCTTCCAGCAGCACGCCTACCGGTGCCGGTGGTAAGCCACATTCTGGCCTCCCTCAAAGGAGGCCGTATCTTTGCAAAACTTGACTTGGCTCAGGCCTATCGACAGTTACCAGTTGATGAGGCAAGGGCTGAGGCCCAAACAATTGTAACACACCGGGGAACTTTAAAAGTGAAAAGGCTGCAGTTTGGGGTTAATGTAGCCCTTGGTATTTTCCAGAGTGTGATGGAGCGTATGCTCCGTGGCATTCCTGCAGTCTGTCCCTACTTCGATGATGTCCTCATTGCTGGGGAGTCATCTGAGAATCTGGCTGAGAGGCTGAGGGCTGTCTTGCTACGCTTCCGCCAAGCAGGGTGAAGCTTAAGCAAGGCAAGTGTAAAATTGGAGTCACATCTACTGAGTATCTGGGGTTCTGTATTGATGCTGAAGGCATCCATCCTGCTGAATCCAAGCTGCAAGCAATTCAGCAGGCCTCAAGTCCCAAGTCCAAAAGCGAACTTCAGGCTTTTCTGGCACTGTTAAATTTCTATCACTCATTCCTACCTCACAAGGCTGCAGTGGCTGAGCCGTTACACCGGCTCTTGGATAAACAGGCTCCATGGCAGTGGACAACAGTCTACGAAAGGAGTTTTGCAGCAGTCAAGGCCTTGCTCTCTTCAAATGCGGTTTTAGCACATTTCAATGAGCAATTGCCTGTGTGCATCGCACGTGATGCATCCCCTTATGGGATTGGGGCTGGGCTCAGTCACCTGAAGGCTGATGGGACTCAAGTCCCTGTGGCCTACTATTCCAGGACTCTTTCATCTGCTGAGTGAAATTACGCCCAGATTGACAGAGGGCCATAGTGGCTGGCATAAAGGAATCCCATGATTTCTTATATGGCCGCCATTCTACGGTCTATACAGACCATAAGCCTCTGCTGAGTTTGTTTACAACAAACAAACAAACCCCACATATAATCTCTCCTAGAATGCTGAGATGGTCAATTTTCCTGTCAGCACATGACTACACTCTGGTTCATAAACCAGGCAAAGAAATGGGCCATGTGCATGGCAGCTGGCAACACAGGTTAGCTGACTTTCTTCTTTGCCAACACACCACACCTTGCACAGCCACTGGGCAAAGTCCAGCTGAACTCTGCTGGGGTCACTGCCTCATCATGAAACTGGACAGGTTGCACCCAGACCGGGTGGCTTCACAGGTGTCACAGCCGCGGGCACCTAGGAGACTGCAGGTGGGTGATCTGGTCTGGACAAGGAACTATGGACCTGGACATCTCTGGGTAACAGCAGTGGTATGCAAGTTCTCTGGACCGCTGTCCTACGAAGTGGCCTTGGATGATGGTCGTGTGATCCGATGTTACATTGACCAACTGCGCTGGAGGCTTCCCAGCCACACTTCTGCTCCTGGCTCTGCTCTCGGCGGGGAGGAGGACCACAATTACGATCATAGACCACAGTCTCTCTGCCCAAGCAGACCTTCACATACTGCAGCACATATTCCAGAAGGGGGTTTTGCCATGGAGGCGGCTCCTGACTCTGGCATAGACACCGGGTCAATGGGACATTGCTGTCAACCGGCTACTCAGGCCATTCCAACTGCTGGTCTTGGGCTCAAGGGACAGTGCTCCCAAGAGGGGTCCATTGTGGATTTGGGGAATTCCATCCCACCACTGGACTTGGGGAATTCCACCCCACCAAGGAACTCTGGTTTGGGTTTAGCGGATCCAGCAAGTCAGCAGCTTGGAGGGTCGCCTGAGGCTATGGGGCATCAAAGTCCTGGTCTGCCTAGCCTGGCAGGTGAGCTGGTAGGCCAGGCACACACACACTGGCCCCTAGAAGGTCAGAGCGGGCCAAGGGTCCACCCAAACATCTAAACAACTATGTGAGGTTCCTGTCAAGTATAAGGGAGGCTTAATCGTTCTCTAGAAATCAGAGCACACTCAAAAGAAGGGTGTTATGTTATGTTAAATAAAAGATGCTGTATTAGTGTTGTGTCTACAAAAGATGTATAACTCGGGATCTGCTAGTGGGCAGGTGTAAGAGTATGTAGAATAACAGTATGTTCATCAGAACATGTGTATATATATGCTGCTCTAAAAACAGTAAGTATTTACTTATTGTTTTATCCAAGGGGGGAGGGATGTTATGTCCTGGGCCTGCTGAATGACTCAGCAGGCTCAGGAAGCTGCAGAAGGCCCAGGCAGACCACGTGGTTGCCCGGAACCAGATAGGCTGTCTCCAGCCTTGTGTGCATGCACAAGGCGGGAGAATGCTGTGGAATGATTGGCTGACGCTGTCCCTGCCTGGGACTACAAAAGGGCCTGCACCATTTTGTTCTCTGTTCTGTTGGTGATTGCAATAAAGGAAGACTGTTTTCATTACTCTGCTTCGTCTCCATGCCTCTTCTCTGGGAACAGAGCAGCTTGGAAAAATTGGAAATGGGAAATCAAGACAAAAAATTGGTGAGTTCTCAATCAAGATGAAAGTAGTACTGTTGCTACTATTGACTTATTTATTTATTTTCACATTTTTCTGTACTGCTCATCAGGGTGGTGGGTGGTGTAAATAAAATGTTAAAATATCAAAACAGCATATAACAATTAAAAATTTAGATAATTTAGAATTTAATAGGAGGCAAGGATGAATAAAGTCTGTTAGAAATTAGTAAAAGCAAAAGGAGACTGCTAAGGTGCCATCCAGCCCTATGGCTGTGTCTTCCTCTGAACTCTTCATAAAAGGTCACAAAGTCACATTTTAACTCTTTGTGGAAGGCCACAATAGTGGGGACCTATCTCGCCTCCAAGGGAAGGATATTCCACAGGGCAGAATATGTTGCCCAGAAACTCAGAAATAGGGAAAACAATGGTATTTAAGCATTTTCATTTATGGTTTCCCCCTTTCCTCATAATCAAGATAACTCCTTCAACCTGTCAATCATCTGACCCACAGGCAAGATGTATGATATTTGTGAGGGTCATATTAGGAATGTTATAATAATAATAATAAAGTTGGAAGGGACCTTGGAGATCATCTAGTCCAATCCCCTGCTCAGGCAGGAAACCCTATACCATTTCAGACAAATGGCTGTCCAGTCTCTTCTTAAAAACTTCCAGTGTTGGAAAATTCACCACTTCTGGAGGCAGGTTGTTCCACTGGTTAATCATTCTAACTGTCAGGAAGTTTCTCCTTAGTTATAGGTTGCTTCTCTCCTTGATTAGTTTCCATCCATTGCTTTTTATCCTGCCTTCAGGTGCCTTGGAAAATAGCTTGACTCCCTCTTCTTTGTGGAAGCCCCTGAGATATTGGAACACTGCTATCATGTCCCCCCTCGTCCTTCTCTTCATTAAACTAGACATACCCAATTCCAGCAGCCGTTCCTTATATGCTTTAGCCTCCAGTCCCCTAATCATCTTTGTTGCTCTTCTCTATATTCTTTCTAGAGTCTCAACATCTTTTTTACATCGTGGTGACCAAAACTGGATGCAGTATTCCAAGTGTGGCCTTACCAAGGCATTGTAAAGTGGTATTAATACTTCACGTGATCTTGATTATATCCCTCTGTTAATGCAGCCCAGCACTGTGTTGGTCTTTTTGGCAGCTGCAGCACACTGCTGGCTCATATTTAAGTGATCATCTACTGGGACACTGAGGTCCCTCTCACAGTTACTACTATTTAGCAAGGTACCCCCTAAACTATACCTGTACATTTGGTTTTTCTTGCCTAAATGTAGAACCTTACGTTTTTCACCACTGAATTTCATTTTGTTAGATAGCGCCCAGTGTTCAAGTCTGTCCAGATCCTCCTGTATCCTAAGCCTGTCTTCTGGAGTGTTGGCTATTCCTGCCAGTTTGGTGTCGTCTGCAAATTTGATGATTTCCCCATCTATCCCCTCATCCAAATCGTTGATGAAGATGTTGAAGAGCACTGGGCCCAGAACAGAGCCCTGGGGCACCCCACTACTGGACTGTGGATGTGAAGTAGTTTTTAGTTATATGCCACTGAAGTTATTTAGGTCTAATTCAGGTGTTTAGATTTTGCTTTTTTAGCTGGAATTTAAGAACAATAACTGAAACTCTTCTTACTAACATTAGTCTTTTCCTGCACAAGGAGATTCTATTGTGTTGAGGAAAAAAATGTTGCAGAAAGACAACCTTGGCCTAGGGATATAGAATCTGCACACTTCCACACATGTTGAGGAACTACAATTCTCAATAATACCAGCTAGCAGGGACAATAATAAAAGTTGCTGCAAGGTTCAGTAATACCTGGAGGACCACATAAAGGGATAGTTATGGAAATAAAATACAACCATCTTAATTTTGTGGAGTGCTTGGTCTAGGGAAAACAGAAAAGAATTATAACTATAAACTTCTCTGCAAAACTACAAATGCTTTTAGTATCTTTTATGATTTTTCAACTTGTTCCACTTAGAATTTAGTTTTCATTTTTAACAAGCGTACAAATATTGCTGTGATTGTAATGTATATTTGTTATTCATATAGTAATGTTGTTGCTATGCAGCTGTCACAAAACAAATGTTAAAATCACTGGCGTCTTCCTAAATTGGGAACAATTCATTTTAATTTCCCCTCTGCTTGATAAATAACAAAACTAAACTTTTAATAGTTTGGATCACATAACGGGGGTTCTTAAAATAGCAGACCAACAGTACAGTAATTCCTTCCGGAGATCCAATAATTTATGCTGAAAGAACAGGACACTGGCTGCCATGACAACCATCACTGGTAACACTGTGGGGAAAACGGCAACAAAAAGGTCTCTTTTTCCTTTGCTCAGAAATAAAGTCTGGCTTCAAGCCTGTGATACAGTTAACATAGAGAAAGAAAGAAGAAGAATCAGCAATTCTACTCAGGTTCCAGTGACATTGTAAGTTTTTCATGTTTGTAGTTTTTGCCTTGAAAAACCAAAAGAAACTCCAGTTTTTAAGAAATATGAATTTCAAGTGCCAATTTTGCATGTAAAGTTTCTTCTGATCCAATTTTTCCATAATTATCTTGATTTTCAAGTAAGATTTGTCACATTTCACTGTAAAGAACTCTTTTGTGTTTCTGAGCATGTCTTTGATAGCACTCAAGGCAACTATTTTTTTTAGATCTGGCCTTTTTAAAATGTCTGGCAGCAATTTGGCAAGTAACCAGGCAGTGCCAGGCAGGGGAGCACAAACAATTCTAAAATGCATTTTCCTTTGCCACCATAAGGAAAAACACTACCTAAGGCACCCAAGTTAATATAGTAAAATTACACAAATCAGAAATATATGGCAAGTATTTATTGTGGCATTTTAGCTAGAACCTAGCCACAGCAAATCATGGTAAGTCCCACTGATTTTAACATGAGTCGAAAGCAGAAAGAATTGGTTTTCCTTAGGAACCTAACTCCCTATGACCCTATATTGTTTTCCTGTTATCTAGTAGCAACTGCTTTCTTAATCAAGACAGCAAAATTAAAGTAGTATTATTTGTTGGCCTGCATATTTGGATATATACTATTGCTTTCTATCCAGATGAACTACACATTTTTTTCCAAGTACAACAGAAATAGATTTGAACCAAACTATTTTCTATAAATATATAATTGTCAAACAATTGCCCTTGGTACTAAATCTTTATCTATCATGACAACATTTTGGAATAGGCCAAAAACAAATCTTATTCAGAAGAAGACTGCTGGAGAACTCTTGAGTACCGTATTTTCCGGCGTATAAGATGACTGGGCGTATAAGAAGACCCCCAACTTTTCCAGTTAAAATATAGAGTTTGGGCTATACTCACCGTATAAGACTACCCCTCTTCCAACGCACACCAAATAAAAATTTAAAAACATCAGATTTGATTTCAATATGGTAATTTTAATTCAAATGCTTATGACATGCAGGTACTTAACAGAAAAACTGTCATTTATAAACATAAGGCTGTCATCAAACATATAAACATAAAACAGTGCAAGTGGATTAAACTTTTCCTAATTCACTCTAAAGCTGAAAGGAAGGATAAGACAATAAAACCATGGGAGCTGCCATGCTGTTTGTTTTCTAAGCTGTCAACCAAACTGAACTGATGATGATAGGAGGAAGATAAAAAACAATAGAAAGAGCAAGTGCCGGGCAAGTCCCTGGTAAGTCAGCAACGCCCATCATAACTGCAAGCTATTTTTACAGGTTTTGCTTGTGTGACAGTTTCCCTTTAAAAGCCTTCAAAATCATCCTGTTCATCCTCTGATATCATAAAAATATCAATGACATCTTGTGGTACATTTGTAAGGCAGTCATCATATGGATCGAATTCCGTATCAGATGGTGTGGTCTCAGCTTCAGCTTCCTCTTCATCTTGCCACAAGTAGTCATCCTCCATACCATCTAATGAATTTGATATGCCACACTTCTTGAAAGACTTGATTACTGTTTCTGCATCAATATCATTCCAGGCTTTTATGACAAACTTGCACAAAACATCCAACTGTGGAGCACGCATGTTTCCTCCTTTTGTGAATGACTTTTCGCCGCTAACCATCCATTCATTCCACTGTTCTCGAATGCGATCTTTAAATGGCTTGTTTAGGCACACATCCAGTGGCTGTACCAACGATGTCAATCCTGCAGGAATAACTGCCGCATCTGTGTTTATTCTTGCAAGCCTTTGCTTGGTGCTGGGAGTTAAATGAGCCCTGAACATATCCCACACCAGTAGACTACGTTTTTGAAGAAGTCCACCTGGTCGCCTGCTCCATACATTATCAAGCCATAGCTTTACCCCTTCTTCATCCATCCAGCCTTTTTCATTCACATGTACAAAACAACCAACAGGGAACTTGAGTTTCGGCATTGTTTTTCTTTTAAAAATAATCATTGGTCTCAGTTTGGCACCATCAGCTGTGCATCCTAGTACCACTGTAAAACTGGACTTCTCATGTCCTGTTGTTTTAATTAAAATTGTTTTTTCACCTTTTTGATGGACAGTTTTATTTCCAACCATATCAAAATTCATTGGAGTTTCATCCATATTTCCAATACTACTTAACGCATAGCCATGTTTAATGCGCTGTTGTATTACGTATCGATGGAAACTAATTATTTTGCTATCAAGATCTGCAGGTAATTTGTGTGCCATTTTTGTCTTTTGCCTCAGTACCATATTATGTCTTTTCAAGAATCTAGTACACCAAGATACTGTGGCCTTAAATCTGTTGCTGTGATCTGGGTTAGATTTGGCCCACTGAAGTGCAGACAAACATATTTTATTTCGTGTCACTACATAACCATTTTGGCGATGCTCATTCACCATGTCTGCTACATGTTTTTCAAGTTCTGGCCAATGTGGGGTGCCTCTTCTTAATGCACACTTACCCCTTGCCATACTCTTTAACGCTTTTTCATTTGCTTTCCAGTCCCGAACCATCTTTTCTGTTACTCCATATTGTCTTGCAGCAGCGCAGTTATTATGTTCCATGGCAAAGTTTACAACTTTAAGTTTGAAACTGGCTTCATATTTCCTTCTTCTTGCTGGTGGAGCCATGATCGCATCTTGACTGTTGGACATTTGTATACAGTACTGTATGTACTGGTGTTCTACTATATGAACTGGTACAGATACTGGTGCTGTACTGTACCGGTACGTACCCGTATACAACAACCAGCCAATCATGGCAAGCGATATACCTTATCACTGGCAAGCGATGTACCTTACCGGTGATTGGCTTGTTGTTGTATACAAAGCCTGGTTGGATTGGGTGGGTCAGCTCTCCCTGCCTGCCCAGCCCTCCCTGTTGTCTTATATGCCCTAGGGAAAAAAATGGACAAGCTAATACACCCTTTCGCTGAAGAAGGGGAGAGGGAGGGAGGAAAGGGAGCGAAGTTTTCTGAGTTCTCATTGGCCACCTGTAAGCCCAAATGAGTACAGTATTCTCTCCTCCGCAGGCACCCTTTTATGCCAGTGCTGAGTGTGTGCGTGCGCGTGGCATGCATGCGACTCCCCCGGGCTGCGCACCGGGATCTCCGGAGACTGGATCTCCTCCTCTTGGTATTCCATCCCATGAATTCTAGCCGGTTTCAGGCTAGTATTTACTGCCTCCTTTCCCTCCTCCCTCTCCCTCCAATCCTTCCCTCCCACCCTGATTTCCAGCTCGGAAAATGCAATCCTTCCCAGCTCAGAAAGCAGCGAGGAGAAGCGTGCGCACACACACACACATGCACACACGCCTCCTTTCTCCCTCCAATCCTTCCTTCCCACCCCGATTTCCAGCTCGGAAAATGCAATCCTTCCCAGCTCAGAAAGCAGCGAGGAGAAGCGTGCGCACACACACACATGCACACACGCCTCCTTTCTCCCTCCAATCCTTCCTTCCCACCCCGATTTCCAGCTCGGAAAATGCAATCCTTCCCAGCTCAGAAAGCAGCGAGGAGAAGCGTGCGCACACACACACATGCACACACGCCTCCTTTCTCCCTCCAATCCTTCCTTCCCACCCCGATTTCCAGCTCGGAAAATGCAATCCTTCCCAGCTCAGAAAGCAGCGAGGAGAAGCGTGCGCACACACACACACACACACACACACACACACACACACACACACACACACATGCACACACGCCTCCTTTCTCCCTCCAATCCTTCCTTCCCACCGATTTCCAGCTCGGAAAATGCAATCCTTCCCAGCTCAGAAAGCAGCGAGGAGAAGCGTGAGCACACACACACATGCACACACGCTTCCTTTCTCCCTCCAATCCTTCCTTCCCACCCCGATTTCCAGCTCGGAAAATGCAATCCTTCCCAGCTCAGAAAGCAGCGAGGAGAAGCGTGCGCACACACACACACACACACAACACACACACACACAACACACACACACACACATGCACACACGCCTCCTTTCTCCATCCAATCCTTCCTTCCCACCCGATTTCCAGCTCGGAAAATGCAATCCTTCCCAGCTCAGAAAGCAGCGAGGAGAAGCGTGCGCGCACACACACACAACACACACACACACAACACACGGGGACGGATTGCTGAAACAAACAGCTTAGAGTTTAATTGCTCTCCCCACTGCCACTCTACCAATCAAGGACTCTTTTTGAGTGAGGGGGGGAGAGAAAACTTGATGAGTAATATACCAAACCACATGTGTAAAGGAATAAAATAGAATACCCGTATTTTCCGGCGTATAAGACGACTCGGCGTATAAGATGAGCCCCAACTTTTAAGAAGGTTTTTGTGGCCTAGAAAGTCGTCTTATACGCCAGAAAATACGGTAATAGTTTCTGTGTTGGTATCTCAGCCACTGATATTCCAAAGTATAAATTGCCTCTGATACCAAAGGCGATACATACAATAGCACTGTATTTCTCATAGTTTAATGTTTTATTGATTTTTAAGAATTACAATCTTTAGTGCTTAGTAAACAATATGTTGTCTGGGTTCAATATTTGACATTAACTTCTTCAATATAAATCTGTTTAGCACTGCACAATCCAGTATTTTTTCCCTGGTCATCCTTTTTCCCCCCTATTTTTTTTCCATTTTCCCTTCATTACACAGTTACAATTAATCTATACAAAGTTAGATATAAACATCTTTCATGATATTTTACTAATATTATACAAATAATAATATCAATTTATAAATTAATATCCTGTTTTTTGTGCTCTTGTTAAAGTTTGATTTCCCATCAATATTTAAAGTTATGATTTTCTCAAAATTAATTACATTTATATAGCTGAAAGTTTTATTTATACCAATCATCCTCTTATTTTCATATTTCCCATATCAAAAAAGAAAAAAAATGCTATTTTAATTCTAAATCATATCTTTCATTATAAAAGTCTAATTATATCTAAGGTCACCCGTTCTTTTAATCATAATCAAGTATTTAAACATATAATGCCCCCTCTAATAGGTCAAATCTTCTATTTTTAAAAAATAACTTTTTTATTTAAACTTTTTTATTTTTCCCAACTCTCCCCCATACATATACCGTGATATTTATCACATGTTAACATACATTCTTTTTACATTCTTATATATAAGATACTTTTAATAAAATGAAATACATACATATGACTTTTGGTGTTGCTCGCCCATTTCCCCTTTCACCGTATCCACATTCCTTCTTCTCTACCTTCTTTCTCCTTTCTTCTCTTTCTTCCCTACTTCCCTCTTCTTCCTCTCCTCTCCTCTTTCCTTCACCACTCCCCTCCCCTTTCTCCCCACTTCTCCTCTTCTCCTCCAACCTTCCTACTTCCTTTTCTTCTCCTTTACTCTCTTGTCTCTTTCCTCTCCTTTCTTCCCTCTCATCCCTCTTCAGATACAATTCAGGGGTAATGTCTGAGCAACTCCTCTCTCTAAATTTCCCTGTCTGTATTATATATAATAAGATTGATTTTCTATTACGTTAATACTTCTATTTATCTAACCTTCTCGGTATATACGTCTATAAATATTTATACGACTTCCAGTTATTCAGTACTGTGTCACCTGGGTCTCCCTCCTTATCTGCTCCTTTTTCTTCCATCTAAATTGGTGTTAACTATCTTTTAACTGTATTCTCTTTTCAGCCAATCATAAAAAGTTCCCCAGATTTCATAGTACTCTGACTCTGTCTTATCTTTAATTGCCATTGTTATTCTATTCATTTCTGCACATTCCAGTATTTTCTCAATCACCTCTCCCTCTGGGG
Source organism: Crotalus tigris (assembly GCF_016545835.1). Classification (NCBI taxonomy): domain Eukaryota; kingdom Metazoa; phylum Chordata; class Lepidosauria; order Squamata; family Viperidae; genus Crotalus; species Crotalus tigris. Next base: position 1,646,908 of record NW_024100087.1, on the reverse strand, counting down.
AGGCTTTCAGTGCTTTCCAATTTTGTGCAAACACAATCCTGGCTGTTGTAATTATATGAATAATTAAATATGTTTTCTTTTTATTATATTTCCCTGGTAGAATACCCAGCAGGAATATTTCTGGTCTTAGTTCTATATGTTGTATCATCTTTTTTATCCATGTTCTAATTATATTCCAATAAGTTTTAGCTTCTACACACGTCCATTACATGTGGTAGAAGAAACCTGGTATCTGATGACATTTCCAACATTTCATAGACCTGTCCTTAAACATTTTACCTAATCTTTCTGGAGACATGTGCCATTTTGTACATATTTTCTTTATACGCAGTCGCCATTGTCAGTTTATAGTTTCTTTCCCATAGTTGCTGCCATTTATCTAATTCAATCGTATATCCAAAATTTCTTGTCCATTTTATCATTGTCTCTTTCACTTGTTCCTCCTCTAACTCCATATGTAGTAAATAACTGTACATTTTTAATCCATTTTTCTTCCGTTCCTGTGAATATTTCATCTAACTCTGTTGTCCCCAAATTAACACCATCTATTTTAACATATTTTTCATATCTAGATTGTATTTGTGTTCTCATGTACCAATCCATCTTTATTCCTTGTTCTTCTAATTCCTCTAATTATTGTTTGGTTTTCAACTCCCCCGTATCTGTTAATAAATCTTTATATCTTATAATGTTTCCCATGTTAAACATATTGGGGTATTTTAATTCTAAATCATATCTTTCATTATAAAAGTCTAATTATATCTAAGGGTCATCCATTCTTTTAATCATAATCCAGTATTTAAACATATAATGCCCCCTCTAATAGGTCAAATCTTCTATTTTAAAAAAATAACTCTCGTTTTTTTTCTTTGCCAAGTAGCTTTCCAAGCCAAGGCAATTAAATAGCCCAGGAATTTTCTTTCTATTTTTGTGAAAGCTGCTTGGCATGAGGAAGACAATTTAGGTAGAGTATTTGGGGGGGAGGGATTCTTCCCATTTATATTCCTTAAGCAACTCCCACTTTCCTTCTCCTTCAATTTCTCTTTTCATTTTTTGTCTCCCAAATTGTGACATTTCCCCTGACAGCTCTATGTTCAATTTTTTAAAATCTTCTTCCTTGTCATCTGGTGTATTTTGCATACCTAAGGGGTAAAGAGTCTTTTGCATTTTCATTGTTATGGGTAAGACTTGCATTATTTTATTTGTATATGGTAGTTTATATTTTCCTTATTTTATTTCTTCCATCTCTAGGTCCATTTCTTCTGCTTCATTTTCTGATTTCTGGTTTATTTGTTCATACTTTGTAGTCTGAGAAATTTCTAGTTAGAGATTTAGTTTGGAGATTTGCTCATTTATATTATCTAAATTATTTATAGTCTTATTATGGTTCCTTTTTATGTCCTCTTTGTGTGCAACAATTGTTTGGTAAATTAGTTGTAGCATAGAGTATATTTCCTTCTGAAAGGTGTCTGTTTTTTCTTGAGACATCATTTCTGGAGATCCTCTAGTATCACCAGTCTCAGTAAAAGTAGAACAAAGTTTCCTCTAGTTTTCTGGTCTGTTTAGCTCAATAGGTTCCAAAATATAAGTCCAGTCCTAAAAACAATATTTTATAGTGATCCTTTGTCTCAGGTATCCAGAAGTTGTCAGTCAGGCAAGGTTGTAATTCACAATGTTCAAAGAGTTCAAAATGTTCAACCTCTCTAAAAACAGCTCTCTCCCAGCTAGACATAGTCAAAAGTCAAATTTTTTCTTTGTCTCCCACTAGCTCTTGATCTTAAAAGTCCAAGCTCAGTAGGTGTTTATAGTCCAAGAAGATCAGGGTGATAACTATGCAAAAATATTTTCTTTTATTGCCAGCTGTTCTTCCTTAAGCAAGGAATCACCAAGCAGTCAGGAAGCTAGTTACAGTGCTATACTCAAATCCACCACTAGATGTCATTCAAAATCCATTTTCCACTCTTAAGACAAAGGATTGATTTCTTGTATTTCACCTCAAAGAGAAAATCTTAACAATTATCTCAGTTCTCAAATTTATCAAAACTATAGCTTTATGTTACTTCCACCAGTATTGTGTATTTCTGTCCCCCGTAGAAGAAATTAAAATGCTGCTTCCATTCATATTCAGAGGTTTTTAGCTTCTTGAGCGCCTTTCCAGGAAATTAAGTTGTAAAATAGTAAAGAAAGCATCAATATTCTCACCCAGTTCCAAACATGCTGTTTACGATGTGTTAATTGGTGCTTTTCTTCTTCAGTTGTCAGCAGCTAATGGCTGGCAATAGGAATGTAGCCAGTCTTTTCCCTGCTGGTTTGGAGGGCTTTCCTCGGATCGAACGGAAAGACTGCCATCTCTCCGTGATCGACAAGGCACCCCTCCTTCTTCATTGCCTCTTCAGGGCAACTTCAGGGCCTTTTTAGGGCCCCAACAGGGAGAAATCGGGTGTGGAAGGCAGAGCCCTGCCTTCCTGCATCTCTTTTGCTGCAATGCAAAACCAGAAGTCAATAGTACTGTATTTCTCATTATTAGACATCAATACCTCTTGTCTTTTGATTATTATATAATCTCTGTGCATTTATGCATTTTATGGCAGTGCTAAATATTATAACTTAACAACACTGATAAACTTTCAAGGCAATTAACTATTGTACCAGCTAGTTCAGGGCTTTTCAACCTTTTCACCCATTGTACCAATTTTAGCATATGGCAATATCCGAGTACCATCAGTCGCCTAGCAAGGTGTCAAAAACTTGATGACCAAAAAAAAAAAAAAAGGAAAAAAGTGATGAAGTACAGATAGTCCTCAACTTACAACAGTTCGCTTAGTGACTGTTCGAAGTTACAATGGCACTGAAAAAGTGCCCCCCAAGGCACAGCCAAGCAAGACACCTGCCTTCCCACTTGGGGGCGCTCTTCCTCCTGTCCGAGGTTTTCATTGTTGTGAGCATTTCTGTTGAGGATTGGCAACAGGGGTGGGGGGTGTTTGGTTTTTATTCCCTCCCCCCGTCTGCTGGGTAGTTGCAGCAGGTTTTGGTCACTTCATATGACCCTGGGACACTGTGACCGTCATAAATATGAATCAGTTGCCAAGCATCTGAATGTAAATCACAAGACCCTGGAGATGCTGCAATATTTCAGCTGATCGGCGTTTCTTCTGGGCTCAGCAGAAGTGCCAGGATCAGAGCCAAGCTCCAGCTGGAGCTTGGCGCCAATCCTGGCGCTTCCACTGAGTCCTGACAGCCCTGCAGTTCCAGCCATCTCTCACTCAGGTTTGTGCGGTGCTGCCACCAGTTCAGCTCATTCCCCTCTCCCGTTACCACTTTTCTAGGATCGTCGCATACCACCTGCCAGGTGCCATTATACCACAGGTGGTACCCGTACCACTGGTTGAAAAGCCATGGGCTAGTTAACCTCTGTATAAGGCATATGTTGCTAGAATTTTTATAAATAGCCAAGGGAAAATGTTTTGAAAAATATAGCAAATTAAGATACAATTCAATAATTGTTTATTAAGTTTCTATTTACTTTGAAAAGTTTTCATGGTTTTAATTTTGATTGGACAAGTTTAATGCACAAAAAATAGTCAAATGGGAGAAAATTAATTTTAGATGTGAGTATTTTAACTTCATTGCCTTAAAATTATTCTTTTTCTTTTTATATATATGTAAAACTATAATATCACTTTTCTCCCACTTTGGATCATAACTGCTTATTGAAGAAAAAAAACCTGTCTCTGTTTCCCTGCCATAGAGAGTAAAGCAAGAGAACACTTAATATATGCTGCATATCTGAATCAATACTTGTAGGACTGAATTTATTAAAGGAAAGTTAAATCTCTTTAAAATTCAGAGTTTATTCAGGGACTACATGTTCATTATCAAGTTGTGGCACATATTAAATTTTGCAAAAAACAAAAAAAAGTGTAACAAAATATTTTATAAATCTCTTTCTTAAAATAGAAAGAACAAAATCAATAGCTTTCAAATTTTGTTTTGATATAATGTAGTTTTTAAACTCCTAAATTTTTCTATTGATCTGTGTGATCTATAGATTGCTGATCATGTCAAGTCCAGGAATAAATCTTTAAAAAAGGAACACAAGGTGCAAACTAAATTATAGGGTTGTGTACACTTTGAAATTATTTGAAAGAAGTCCTCAGACTCCATTAAAGCGTCCCAACTGTAAGAAGCCTATAAAAGGATGCTATTGCTTCAAGTAGTTGATTCATGGTGCAACTTTTTTTATAGTAGATGGTTTGAGTAGTGACTCAAAAGCCAAAACACCGCTTCCATTCACTTTTTAAGTAAGCGCAACCCTATTAAATAAACCCAGTATTAACCATTCTGTTGCATTCTTATAGCACTTTATTAGAAAGTTTGAAGTGATTGCGTCTTTTTTAAAAAAAAAATGCTTTAAAAAGAAAAATGTTGCTCTGACTTATCTCAAATAGAATGCTTAATGGCCTCTCCCTGCCTGCTGATTCTGTGGAATTCTTTGGATTACAGAGAAACCTCAGCAACAGCATAGGTTGTTGGAACAAATGTGAGTAAGAACTCACATTTAAGCCTACACTGTGGTAATAAGGGCGGCGGACATACTTAATTTTCCATACTACCGATATCCACAGATTGTGCCCTTGAATTCCTATCTCAGATAACCCATTCTTTTGTGGAGCTATGAGGTAGAAAGAACTCGCCGAAGGCTAATGTCAGATCAGGGGCAATACTTCAGAGAAAATCTTATTCTCTAGACTCCAAATGGGCTGAGTCAGAAGGGGTGACTGAATCAGTATTTTGAGGTACCTGGTAATAATTTAGCTTGCTCAGTCCAGGGAAGTAGATAGAGTAATCTTAGCTATGAAATCTCTTATTTGCAGTCTTGAATCATGTTTCATCTTGTTCCTTCAGGAGCAATGATGGGTTGAATCTAGAAGGTAGTCAATGTCTCTTTTAAGAAAGGAGATGCCTTCTGCCTTGAAGGAGGTGGTGGTAAACACTGTCCTGAAAAGATCCTCCTCTTTGGATCTGGTTAATCTTGACAAGTGCAGCCTAAAGGATAGAGTGTCAATTCCACAATGAACCTGGCTGAAGCCATCTTGCTCGTTCTAGGTTGCCATGAGTTGGGAGGGGGTGTGGAGGATTGGGCTTAGAGAGAGTGATTGGCCAAAGTCACTCAGCTGCTTTTCATATCTAAGGCAGGACTAGAACTTGCAGTCTCCTGTTTTTTTCGTCAACACTTTAACCATTATATCAAACATTCCTACAATGTAGGAAAAGTTAGCTGCGTCCACTATTTATCAAACAGTTTTTACCAAAGAATTAGAAAGTCCTGACCCTAATGAATTTAAGAACTACATGATTCTATCAGGAGCTTGATTTTTAAAAAGTGAGTCTGGACATGATTATATTGGTCTGAACACTCTGGACAGCACTACTGGGAATGTTTAATTATTATATACTGACTCACCTGGCAACTTGTGGAAATGCACAAACAGTGCAATATTAATCTAGCAGATAGTCTAGGCAGAGCAAAAATTTGATTTAATTCTATCACAGAAGTCCCACAGATGTATAATTGAAAACCATCAAATTGTGCAAAAAATTAATCCACCCTGATTTGATATAAATTACTGACTGTATATTCTGAAAGCTATCCCAGTCACATTTAAGTTCTTGACCATAGGAGAGCTGAATTAACTTTCTGACAGTGCTTTTCTTTTAAAAATGGACTACTATTAGCCCTTATCCTATTTAAAGTTAAACTGGCAACAAAACTTCTTGCCAAATGTTAATGTTCTTCTTGATCGCACAATGTTATTTTTATCTCATTCCCAGCCCACTTTTTAAACAGTTTTATGAACAGCTTATGTGTTCTATAAAATATATTTTGTTAGTCAATGACAGCATATCATTATGTCAGCAAAATATTACATTGATAAAACAAAGGCTTAATTTCACCTCATTTTGGTATGCCAATTAAAACCAATAGATAAAACTCATTTATTTCTCTTTCGCTTCATAAGGTCAACATGGGAAATTACTGTACCAATACATGCTGAACAGAAATCAACAAATTTATATCACAATGGAAATCACTTGAAATTTATATCTGCCTTTACTCATTTTAGTATTTTAAATATACACTATGAGATGTATTGTATTTTGATAAGTCAACACATTAATTAAAGGATTTCTAGTCAGACTGCATAATCTACTTGCATGAATAATATATCCAACTACAAATTGCAATAAATCAGCTCAATACCATTTGCCAGTTAGGTTTTTACAAAATGCTACTGGTCCATCAACCTCTTTTGCTGACTATGCTATAAATTTCAATAACTGAACTGCAAGGCATTTGATCAGAAACATTATCTACTGTGCTAATTATATAGCACAACACTGCTTGCTTCCCTGTTTTTTAAATAGTAAGTATTGAATTTCAGTCCATTTCACAAATGTATATATCATATAATCAAAATCCTTTTATCAATTAATCTTCCATAAACCTAATCCTTAATATAACCCAGAAGGATACTATGGTTGTTGGTGAAAGTTGACAAGAGGTCAAGAAGACCCAAATAGATGCATTACCCCCATCCTTCTCTTGTTCAGATATTATGTAAAAAACTGACATATTTTAGAAAATTAAACTTGAAGTAAAACTCAGTGGAAACCATCTTGTGTACTAAAACTTCTGCGTGTATCATTTTACAAAAATTAGTAATTGAAGTAAAGTATATCTGATCCTTATGATAATATTTTCTTATTTCTAACTGACAAAACTCAGTATTTGGTTTACATAGGGATTAAACTGTGAATTTCTAGTAATCAGTTATTCATTGGAGTGATCTCTTTCTGATACCTGTCTTTAGCTCTTTTAATTTCCAACATTGCCAGAAGAAGCCATAGGCAACAGAGGCAATACAGTAGAATTATCTAGAAAGCTTTTACATGTTGTCAGCCTTTGTTTAGTCTCTAAAATATTTTTCCTTAGTGCCATATGGATGTTTTCAGTGAGCTCAATAGCTATATTACTGGACGTTCCAGTTGGTTGTTTTCCTACAAAACTGTTCTTCAGTCTTGGTTAATGTTTGCCCAGAAATATGTAATTGCAGACTTCCTCCTCATAAACTGTTCCAGAGTGCAAGCTGCCATCCTCCCATGCTATTATTATCTTTATGCCTCCTGGCTAATGCAGTTAGATGAAAGATAACCCTTTCATTCCTGAGTCATAAAACCTATCTGCTGCTATGTCTAAATAGTACAATTATTTGAATTAAGTTTCCATGCCCTTGGACCAAGAAAAAGATTCAGTACTAACATTATCTTCCTGAATAAGTAAATAGGAAACTTCTGTAGCTCACTCATTCAACTACTTATGATAGAACTTATCTTTCTGCTGCTTTCACCTGTTTTGCCTTCTGCTGCTGAAATTGCTATTAACTCTATTTTGCTTTTATTATACCTTGCATAAATACATGAGTGTCAGCAAACCTTTGTATTATTCTACAACAGTGAAAAAGCTGTGGCCCTGTAAATGCAATTGCCAGCATCCTGCACCAATTGTTATGCTTTCTGAGTCTGCTGGGATCTGAATAACTGTATATTTGAAGAAATTCTCATTTACCTATCCTGAAAATTATATTCCTTTTTGCCAAATAATTATTATTTGCATTATAATGCAAATTATAATGTCCATTATAATGTGCCATTCTGCAACTATTTTCATGACCTTATTTATTCGTGGTACTTCTAAATACCACTTTAACAAATTATACTCTGGATGCCTTTTAGGAAAAGTAAATAATCAAAAGGTGGACATAATAAAACACAGAATCATATATTTACTAACCATGGTTCATAATTCAATAATATACTTATTTATTTACACAAGCCAGAAGGATATTATAATTCATTTTGCTCTGAATATACAAAGACACTGCTTTCTTAAACAGAGTTCTGCAAAATATTCATGTGTAGCTAATAAAGCCATCACTGATGAGACCAAATCATTATTTTTGTCAATACCAAAATAAAAATATCAGCCACTGACCAATATTGAAATGTAATCATTTAAACTAGGCATGTCAAACTGCCGGCCCGCAGGCTGGATGTGTCATACCGAAACCGCGCCCATCCCATTGCTGGCAATGGGGAAAAATCGTGATATGTTGCGCGATGTCAAATGATGTCACGAGTTAGACATGCCTGATTTAAACCAATTAGTTACAAAATCTTTTGGGAACAGTACTTTTACCCTATGGCCTAGCTGCACTAACTCTAATTAATGTAAGAGCACAACGAAGCACACTCAAATTTCAGTACTAGAATCAGCTACTATACAAAACTCATGACAGTGTATAGTTTCTTATAAGACCTATTACTCTCAGCTCTGCATTTTGCTCAAGTCTCATCTATAGAATCTCTGTAAGACGCTGACCTGGAGAACTAAAAGATGCTAGTTCTTCCTATAGAAATGGAATGGCTCTTTCTAAAAATACTAAGTAACAAGCTTTATATCTGAAGCCAGTCAGAATCTTCCCTTCAAAATGAATTGAAAGTGAACCAGAGAAACAGGAACCAGATCATGTACCATATTATGTATATAAGCTAAAATGTCTTAACAAGTGTCCAGTCTTTTCTAATAGAAAGTATTTCTTGGTAAACAGACCAGAAATAATATGCTCTTATTTCCCTGACTTTCCAGCCAAATTTTATTGGACCCAGGAAGTTTTTACCTCTTTTAAAGGATCTCCTATAGTCAAGTTTCACAACTAAGACAAATATTAACTAAATGTAATAATAGATCATATGCCATTATAATATGTTTGAATATACCTCAATTTCCCTCAAAAATTGATTTTGTTATATAAAATTTTTTTTTCAAATGCCTGCTGAAATTATCTCACAAAAATCATATTAAGCAATTAGTATTGTCTGTTGATACAGTATGCAGAATATCTTAACTCTAGAGATTCTTGATCCTATATTCCCAAGATCTTTCAAAATAAGTTTTCAACTATAATTCAATTTTTTTAATTGATTGATCAAAGACAGAGCTTGAATGAAATATCTCTTGAGCAAGTTTTATACATTAGATACTCCAATATTTGGAGCATATACATTTGGAGCAAAATTGAATCAGGTCATCAAGTCTATATATTATAGATTGTAGCTTTATAATTACAGAGAAATTAATTTTCAATACTATATGAGATCATATCAGCAAAGGTGTTATTGGACAGTTGTTATTAACCCAACTGCATTACATAATTTAAAAATGATAAAGTTTGTCTTTGAAGTTTTTTCATACCTTTGAACCACATGGTTTATGAGCTCATTCATGGGAAAAAAAAGGTTCACCTTATAAACCATTAGTGTCAGCAATACAACTCTTTCTCAAAAACTACATGAACAAATTTCAAAGCTGTCATATTACATTTCTAAAAGATATTGCATATAATCTTTGTTTGTTTAGGTAATTATTCTGATTCAATTATGCTTGAAACTGCTGTTACATTTCATACTTTTTTCTATATTTCTTATTTGTTGGTGTCTGTTATAATTTAGTATGTAATTCTAAAAGACTCTACATCAGTAGTCAAAATCTTGCCCGTCATTAGTAAGTTAATCTAACTGCAAAAGAAAGAAATGCAGAGGGCAATATATAGTAATTACAGTAAAATGTTATCTCATCTGAGGAACTTTATACACCTTAATATCCCTACCAGGAAATCAATAAAATTGTTTGCCCATTGCATAAGAACCAGCTCATACTATTTGCACAGGGAAATAATCAACATGAATTGAATCCAAATATAAGACTTATAAAGGCATAAGACAGGATGTGAAGACAAAGCCTGATTAGAGATGGAGTGTGAAGAGAAAACATTAATGTCAGTGACATATCAGTTTTTAAGCTCCTCAGCCACCTTAATTCATATACAGTACTGAGAAATGCTTCAAATAGCAATATTATCTTGAGCTTAATACTTCTTTACAATCTCTCTGAAGCATTCAATTAAGTACTACTAGCAACCACTGGAAACTGGACATTGAATTTAGGTTCTGGCATACCTCCTAATTAAATAGAAATGTATTTTCTTCTGTGGGACTCCTTTATGGCAAGAAGACATTACAATAGTTTGGTTGGGTCTTAGACCAGAAAAACAAACTATGTCCACTATTACTTCATACATTTCTTTTGTAATTAAACATGATGGAAGATTTTTCCCTTGTTTCTTTCATGTTTTTGTGTAGATTTATTAGACATGTAGTAGGGTCATGTACATTGAAGTAAAAATAAAAATGGCACTGATTATTTTCACTTGTTTTTAGTGAGATTTTTTTAAGCACTGAAAAAGTCCCAATCAGCAGTAAGTATTTAAACAAGAATTAGATGTGGTCAGCATTGTTGCTAAGCAAAGGAGATTCTGGATTTTTACAGAATAGTTAATGAATTTGCTTATGAATCTTGACAAGATTTCTTCCAGAGACTAGAGTAACAGTCTCTTCTCATACAGATTTTAGAACAACAAACATGAGCAAAAGTAGTAACACAATATTAATAATGTAGTCTATGCTCCACAGATCCCAAAAGATACTGTAGATTTTTGACTTCCTGATAAGAAATGATCAAAAGGCTGACCTCTTTACAGATTAGTTATATTTTTGTCCAAGCAATCTAATTAGCACAGGCAAATAAACTGGCTCATTCTAACCTAAGAGGTCAATGTGAATCAGATAAACTGAGTCAGACAGCTGAGGAAACAAGCTTGCTGTTAAACTGCAACCCAGGTTATCCTAGAAGGAAGAAGTAAATCCCTATAGATCGGCAGCTTATATAGTATATGTATAAGAAGGGAAGGTAAAGGACCAATGGGTACAGTTTTAAAAGACAAATAGCTCACACTATATGCTCTGCAAATTTTGTTGAAAGAAAACAATTGTCAACATTATGCAAATGCTATCACTGAAAGCATACAAACATGGTAAAATCCATATAGCACTTTTTTTACTTTTAACATATAAAGAGAAAATAATTTATAAACTCTCCAGTGAGAGATTAATTAGAGATTAACCTACATACATAATTTCCACATTCGAAAGCAATATCTATTAGGGTTCTTTGCTCTCCAAGGACTGGATATATCACAGTGAAACAAATCTATACAAAATACTTTATTGCAACACATATCTTAGCCAAAAACAGGTTGCTGCTTTAGGTCAACTCCATCTTTCTAGCCTTTGCAAGGTGATGTTGCCACACAAATATGTCTTTAATACTTAGATCTTTAGTACTTGTTCCTATAATTCTTTTAAAATTCTCAAAATCTTTAAAATGACATATAATCTTTGCTTTTCTCCAACACTCTTGCATCAATTGGGATGAGGTGCTGTTGAAGTGTGGTTGCTGCATTTAGTTGCTGCCAAGCTGCAGGCAAAGCTCCAAGCTGGACTCCCACCAGAATATACTGCTCACCATACCGTGTTTCTCCCAAAATAAGACCCAGTCTTATTTTTATTTTTATTTGCCTCCAGGTCTTATTTTCAGGGGGTGTCTTTTCACTCACCTAACCGCTGCGGCACCAACAGCCCCACCCAGTTGGCCCACTTCTGCAGCCAAAGGAGCAGCTTCATTCTGCAGCTGAGAATGAAGCTCAGGCCTGCAATTCACAGTCAGAGGCCTTTCCAGAAGGCCTCTGCAGTCAAGAATCGAGCTATGGATTGAATCCATAGCTCAGTTCTCAGCTGCAGAGGCCTTTTTGAAAGGCCTCTGACTGCAAAATATAGGACAGGGGACACCGTAGAAGAAGTGGGCTGGCGAGGACAGGCAGGTGTCAATTCATGGGAGGCCTGGTGAGTGCAGGATACGTGGGCAGCTCCACCACCCCCACTCTAGCTTGATTTTTAGGCACACGCCTCATCCCAAAACTAGGACTTATTTTTGGGATGGGGCTCATATTGGACCCATCCCCTAAAATCAAAAATCAAGCCCATCCCCAAAAATAATTTCAGGGTAGGTCTTACTTTTGGGGAAACACAGTAGTGTTTAGTCCTGGCAGTTGAACGATCGTTGTCTTGCTTGCTTGTAATACCTTGCCCTAGTTTGCTTCCTCATCTGTAGGCCATTTGTTTTTCATTTTTCTATTATAGCCCCACACCCAAAACACACACTATTTTAAAATTTTCTTTGGTAAGCTGAGGGGTCTGGGTGGGTGAGGCTGTCTCTAGACATTGCAAGTCCTTGAAAATGGCCAGGGTGTGACTCACTTAACCAGGTGAGTGGACTGCAGACATGGATACCTGTGAGTATGAGTGAATGGTTACACACCTGAGGGAAGTTGGGGGGGTGGGACCTGTCTGCATGCCTGCAGCTACTTTTGAAGGCAGGCAGCAATCCCAACTTTACTCCCTCACAATCTCACTTGTCAAATTTTTGTCTTCTTTGAAGAGAGAGTCACCAAAACGTGATGTGATCACATTTGCAAAGCACCAGCGCTAAAAGGGAGGTGGAGGGAAAAATAGTATAAATGTAATAACAAAACACTATTCCAAAAGCTTTCTATAGATTGCATAGTCAAGCCACTTTAATAATAATTATAGTAAAGTTGGATGGGACCTTGGAGGTCAACTAGTCCAACCCCCTGCTCAGGCAGGAAACCTTATACATTTCAGACAAATGGCTGTCCAGTCTCTTCTTTAAAACTTCCAGTGTTGGAACATTCACAGCGTCAAGAGGCAGGTTGTTCTACTGATTAATTGTTCTAACTGTCAGATAATTAGTTCTAGGTTGTTTCTCTCTTTGGTTAGTTTCCATCCATTGCTTCTTGTCTTGCCTTCAGGTGATTTGGAGAATAGCTTGACTCCCTCTTCTTTGTGGAAGCCCCTGAGATATTGGAACACTTTGAATATTTAATTTCCATAGACAGACAATAAATTATATAATAAATAAGTAGGTTCGATTTTGCCAATTTGTAGTGATATATCTTCCAATACCATTTGAAATATCACTTGGGACATTTCTTTTTTCTGAGTTAATTTCTCTTACGTGGATTATTCCTAGGTGTGGATTCACAGTCTAGTATGAAGCATAGTAATGTGATGGGACCAAATTACAAAAAGTAGGTGGTACCAAGACAAAAATAAAATAAAAAATACATTTGGGCTAATTTAAATCAATTTAATTTAATATATTGCTACTCATTTCTTTATTGCCATTAAACTATATACTATGTGCTTCATATCACTATTGCCAATATTTTATTCTTTAAGAATTAGCTGACTAGGGTATTTTTCAACTTTACATCCAGATTGTCTGGATGTGTTGCTGTCTATTCTTATTCCAGCTGTGGGCTTTATTGACAGATAACTGTAAATTTTAAATGAAATATGTTTATTTCTCCCATCCTATTCATTCATTCAAACTATTTTTCCCTATATGGCAACGCTAAGGTACTTCAGAAGAAAGTTGATCCAAATCTCTTTCGAAATGAGCGCTTTTGTTTTAAATAAAAAATGGAAAATATAAAGCATTTCTATTACTTGACTATTAATTTCCTAAATATGATATATATTTCCCCACTGACATCCATTTATTTATTTATTTATTTATGAGACTTATATACCGCTTTAAGTGCAAGCACTCTCTAAGCGGTGTACACCAGTAAACAATGTATATATATATTTACATTGCCCCCAACAATCTGGGTCCTCATTTTACCTACCTCGGAAGGATGGAAGGCTGAGTCAACCTTGAGCCGGTGAGATTTGAATCGCTGACCTGCTGAACACAGTCAGCTAAAGTGGCCTGCAGTACTGCAATCTCAGTTTCAGAGGCCTCCTGTAGCCTGTAAAAAGTATTAAATTAGGAAGAATGTTGATGCATTTATACAGAAGGAAAAATTGAAAAATATATACAGAAATTTGCCTGAGACAATGTGTAAATGTAATTATAACCATGGATCCATGGATATTTTTTTACCTAAATTGATATTTAAAATGTGTAGATTATATCTAGTGTAGATTTAAGAATCCCATAAAGTAAGTGATCTGATCTTCGAATCTACAGTTTAATAGTTAGAAAGGTTCATCTGATAACTTGAATATCATAATATAAAATAGGAAACAATTAAAGGCATGCAATCCAATGTATACTTAATTTGGGAATATGTTTTAGTTCTGAATACATGCTCAGGATTGCATAGCAATTTCCAAGCGATAGGGCCCTAGAGATTAGACAAGCTATCTTTTGTTAGTGGTGTAATCAAGGACTGTCTTTAATATGACTGAAAACCATTTTGGGTTCACACTTGTTGATATGTTCACATATAATCATTTGCAATCCAATGTTGTTTAGCTGTCATGGAACAAAAAGAAGAAAAACATTAAACAGAATCTCTTTTTCTCTCTCTCTTCCCAAATCTTGAAGAGTTTTTCCATGCCAATGGTATTTGGCAATTATAATCACACAGTAAAATACCTAAGGTTAATGAGTAACCTCAAAAGGAAGTTACTTCACATAATGACAGCAATCTCTCTGAACTAAATGTTAATAATAAGGCCTGTAATACGGTAAGAAGGAAATGGTGGCAATTGGCAAATGGAACACTGTTGCCTAGTAACAAGACCTTAAGGTATGAGCTAGTTCTCATGTTCGCTCCCTTGCTCTCTTTTTCCAGCAACAAAGAAAACATTTCCAGCCTGAGCTGATTATAGACACTGCACATTTTATAACTCCAGACAGCACTTTTATGCAGAAAACTAGAAGCAAAATCCCCCATAATTTTATGAACAATCACTTCAATAGTAAAGCCTAAAGTATAACCAAGCAGTAAAATGTAAAAGACTACTATTCTTGGTTTTATTGGAATAAGGCCTTGTGGAGTTTATGGGCTGTGCTTCTGCATAAGCAGGTTAAAAAAAGAACTGGTGTAGAAGAAGATTTTGAGTTATTCCTGTGGCCATGACAAGCCATTTGCAATGAACAGAAAAGGTAGAGGACTATGCAATGGAAGAGAGACATTGGTGCAGGACCTTTGGGTTGGTGGGGGAGGGAGGGAAAGAGAAATGATTGTGTAACCAGCAGCATTTCAGCAAAGTTATAGGAGGCTGATTCATAAAGACTCTATGCCCTCTGGTCACAAAAAGCGTGTGCTAAGAGGAAGTCTGCCTTCTAAAAAAACAAAAACCTGAAATTCTTTTAACCCTGCCAGATTCTACTAGGTCTCAGAAATATTCAGAATCACTTTTTTCTGTGTTATTATTCATTAGCCAACTAATGAAAAGGCTAAATCTTTAGGTTCTCCATTAAGCACCTCATTCAGAATTACAGGAGGACTTTTAAGAATTAGACTCATGGGTAGTAACAGCATCAGGATGCTAGAGAAGATAAGAAGATCTTAAGATGAAATGTAGAATCTCTGGATTCCCCTGGGCAATTATCTTCTCCCAATAATTCTCAGAAGCTCATAAATAGAGTTTGACAGCTTTTCCATCTACCTATAATGCTTCTCAGAAATTCATTTCCCCTGAGTATAAAAGGGCTTTATTTAGGAGATGGTTGCACACTAATAAACGTAGCTGCCATAAATATGACAATCTTTTTATAAAAAGCTGTATTCTGAAAAGGCACATAGACCTATGATTTAAAATTACAGGTGGAAAAATAACCAATTCAATGTTTCACCATAGTTAAAAAGTGGTATGGCCATTCTTGTTGCATAGGAAACTAACTCCCCCCAAAAAAGATTTAATTGAAATCTTACTATATGTGATAATGTTCTGCATAGAAGAAGCTGTATACTTCCTTCACAAGTAGCTATAAATAGAATATATTGTTAATCTGTTTAATTAAATGACTGTTTTCTATTTATTTCAGCCACAGTGTTTATAATTCCTGAACACCTAATCCTTTCTTGAGTTCTAAATTAAGATAATCAAATATCTTTGGCCTGTTAGATAATGAGCTGATATTATTTTTAATTATTCCTCATGCTAAATATGTCTTCTTTCTTTTAGAAGCTATCATTTTTAGAAAATTGATGGTTCTTACATATATTATAGTTTTATATTTTCAAGAAGAATAGAGAATTACTATTTTTACTTTAGAGGAGGTGGCTCAGAATCAAAGGGTTAAAATATCACTTAAATACAGAAACTTCATTGTTTTGTAATTAAAACAAAAAAACCCTTACATGAATGAAATTCAACAAAAGTTGAATTGAACTGCTTTTCATTTATGAAAGTATTTTGATACAGAAGAACCCAAAGCAGGAAGCTGCCATTTCATCATGTGATATGTAACATGTTTATATTGTGTCATCGTCACCTGAGATGCTCCACTGAAGCCTTTGATTCTCATTCATGTAAGTGAGAGCTGAATACAACAAGGCTAAACATGGAAGCGATATAAATACAATTTACAGGAAGAGCTGCAAATGTAAAAGACTTAAGCAAGGACAGGTGTTTTGTGGTTGCTACTTGCTGATCTGGCAGCAGTTGTTAGTCATTTGATCAGAAGGCCCATCTGCAAGATCTAAAAGATAAAAGCTTTGATTGTCTGGCCTCTATATTTGTCTGGCTCCTCTTCACTCATTCTTCTGAAGTGACAGAACCTCCAACTCTGAAAGAAAGAGTTGGAGAGAAATCTATCCAAGCTATTCTGTTTTGCAGATGTGTGTAACTGAGCTTGTGCAATAAATAGCTAATAGTTTGATTAACCATTCTTCATGAAAATACGGCAATTATACTTATGTAGCTATAAAATCTAATTTTAATCTTTTAAAAATTATTTATAGTAAAATTTTCTGTATAATGCCATTATCCTATAAACAATATAACTGTCCAGAATTATTCCTCTCCACAGTCTTCCCAGTAATATGGCATATTCATATTTATGAGAAAGGATTGGGAGAAGTGCAGTGCCAGCTGTTGTCATAGAAGATATGGGTGGTCCTGGGATAAGGCTGATTGAGGATCTGCACTGATCTCACATCAGCAGAAGGAAAGTGTATCTGGGAGATCAAATAGGCTTATACTGCAAGTCAGTAGGAAAGCACAGTAAGTTTCATCTGAAAGAAATGAATTCACAGCTATACGGGTGTGATAATAAGGGAAGCAGTAGTACTCCTAGAAAGAAACACTTGGTAGTTTAGAATAGCATCTGGCTGTACATTCTGGCTATATGCATAGTGTTGACTCAAAAAGTAAAACCTCATTGCCTGAATAGTGTTTCTAGTGCAGTAGTTTTCAACCTTTTTAATGCCGTGACCCCCCAACTGGTCGTAAGTCGAGGACTACTCAACCGGTTGTAAGTCGAGGACTACTCAACTGGTGCAGCACCGTTTGCAGAATGGGACTTTTGGCGGGCTCAGCAGGGCAGAGACAGCCTGGACAATTCCTATTGGCTTTTGAAAGCCAATAGAATTAGACTCTATTCAAGAGAGTCTATTCTATTGGCTTTCAAAAGCCAATAGAATAAAAGGGAGTAGCACAGCTAAGGAAAAGGGGGAAAAAATGGTGGACTGCGTTGTTTGGCGACCCCCATGAAATGGTCGTTCGACCCCAAATGGGGTCCCGACCCACAGGTTGAGAACCACTGTTCTAGTGTATTAAGCAGAACAATTGGCTAAACAAATGTCTTACACTCTGCCATAAAACATAAAACAGGGTTCCCAAACATTTGGCATAATATCTCATATTTAGCTTTTCTTACCAAACCTCATGCCTTCCCAATGAAACACTCAGTGAAATAATAATAAAAAAATTAAGATGGAGGCCATATAGTGCAATCAATTCTCCATCTTGTTTTAAAGAGTATTGAATTCACAACACACAAAAAAACAAGGGAGAACCTTGATCCCATTTGCACAGCTGCCATCTTGACTTTACCACAGCATATGGACACATACAGAGAGCAGATAGGAAATGCCCATTAAACCCACTTATTTTGCTCATATAGTTTTCAGTGGACTTCCAGCCTCACTTTTCTTGTAATCATCTTGCTGCAGTCTTGCCATTCTTCCTATCTCCTGACATTCATTCTAACACCTTTATTTGGAATTTCTTCATACACATCAGGTGGTGCATCACTAGATTGGTTATTCTGTTTCTAAGCAGCAAACTGTCCTTCATTCAGACTTCTTAACCCATCTCTACCTGGGTCCAGCCCATTCTGCTCATAATAGTGAACTTGAAAAATGATCCTTCTATGTAGCATATATTTGAAAACTATATTTAATAATAAAACTCTTATAATCCAGCATGTTGAAATACAAATTCACTCTTAAGGCTAACTATCTAAAGCAGGCTTGTCCAGCCCATAAGTCACATGTGGTCCTTGACAGTTGATAATGCCGCACCACAAGATCATAACATTATTTACACAGAGAGAGGGGGGGGGGGAGAGAGAGAGAGAGAGAGAGAGAGAGAGAAAGATGGAAGGGGGGGGGAGAGAGATGCAGACTTGTACAAGCATCCTAACCCATAATTTTGTCTTTGAATCCAGAGCACTATACAATCCTAATATTTAGGCATTCTTGTTTCTGATCACTTTGTTATACAAAAATGGAAATGGCAACTTTGCTGTTCTACATAATGAAAAAATACCACATTGTTCTCATGTTTAATGGGAAGCCAGGCAAAAATCAGTAATAGAAACATAATATTACAAATACTGAACATCTGGAAAATTCTTCCATCATGTTCCATTAGGTAAAATCCATAAAAATTACTTAAAAATTATTTCACATAATAAAGAAGTTTAATTCTTTTATTAAGCCATCACAATAATATAATGCAAACAATAATACAGTACTTTTTACAGTAGTGGCTTTTCTAAGCTACTTTGGCCTATTTTATCTATTTGTAAAATAGATGGTTAAGAAACAGCTGCCATATAGTGCTTGCTCCCAGTTTCTATATATGTGCATATCTTGTCTATTTGTGTATAGTCTTTTTCCCCTGTGGAAACCTATATGTACATAAGGTTTAGAGATTAAGATTTCTAACTGCAGACATTATGTGACCCTTAACTGTTGTACATTATGTATCACTGCACATTTTATAAATATACACTTTTGAGGGCCTTTGATATTTATATCAAATGAAAGGTATGGAACAGATTTGTAAAAAAAAAATGAAAATCAGACATCTAATTGTTTAATGGAAGCAACAACAGAAGGCACAGCTTTAAACAAAGTGGGCACTATTGTTCTGGGCCCCAGTGGTTCTGTGTTCTGCTGGGTGATAGATTGGAGTCTACACATGGACAGCAGCTATACATAGATATGCAAAGTTTCTTTCTCTCCAAGCAATTTTGTTAAAGCAAGATATCTGTTTTCTTACTGCTGTGAAAAATGGGGGTGCCATGATTTTAATCTTCATTGCTGGATATGATGAAACTATATGGTTACTATTATAATTCATTCTTCAATGATCCTGATGAAGATTGTGTGGGGAAAATGAAACTCAAAGAGTGACAGTCTCACATGCTCCCTTCCCCAACAAAATTAACTTAATGTACAAGATATATATTTTAAATGTCTAGTGCAAGATATCTGATTAATTTCAGATGGACTGCTTGAAAAACAAGTTTGACTTTTAATACATTCTACATTAAGCTTGGAGAAGAAGCTAAGCTAAGCTAAGCTAACCCTAATATAATTTTTGCACATAAAAATACATTGTCAATTTTATAACTGAATTTTATAGTTTCCTTTCAATTATTCTGACTTTAAATTGTACACCTTTCTTTGAATTTTGTTGAAGGTTAATGTTGAAAAGAACTACTCTTGATATCTATTTTCTGTTTTTGCTAACAGTTCTTTGACATAGAATCTAAACATTGTTATAATTAAGAGCAGTAAACAATGAATGGGAAATGGGTCAGCAAAAAATGACAATACAGTTCCAATGTCCTGGGAAATTATTACAATGAACTATAGTGGAGTAGGCTAAAATTATTCCTCTGACAGACAGAATTTAGTAGATAATAGCAACTGAATAACATCATCATGATATTTCACAAAGCTTCAGTAACTTCTTATGCAATTGTTATAAACAGTAGTTTGCTGGACACAAAAAAAATCGAAATTTGTCACAGGCCAATTTTCAGAAGTCATCTTAAAAAAGGACACCTGGCAAGAATACACCCCAAAGAATAAGCTACCTAGAAATCTGGGGTATTCTCTCTTTCTTTTTCAGTGATATCACTGAGAAAGAAAGCAAGAATACCCCGTTTTCTTTACTTCAGAACAAAATCAAAACAAGAAAAGACTGAGGGGGTTGCACCATCTGTCCCTGTCTGGGCTCTCTTGCTCCACACTGAGAGGATTTGTAAGGGATTGAAGTGCACCTTACAGACTAGAAATGATTGTGGCTGCTTCAGTTCTGTTGCCCAGACAATGGCAAGGCCCGAGAATCTCTTTCCTCTTTCCTCCCTTCCTTCCTTCCTGTTGAGTGTTCTGCCTGACTAAACAAACTAAATGTGCCTAACTCTCTTCTTGTGGCAAGTGGACTTGACCGGAGTTAAAACCAACAAAGAAAGATTCTGATGGGAGCTGCCCAAGTGCTGGGTACAGAGTCAACAAGCAGGTCTTATTGAAATGCTAATGAGACCATGTACTCCACAGCACCTCCAATGTCTAACTTTTCAACCCATAGCTAGCAGCAACCAATTTACAAGCTGCTGTAATGACTTACTAGGCTAGCCTAATGTCCTAGCTTTGTCGGCTGGCCTTTGCAAGGTTATTGCACCCTGCAGGTTGGATTTTTGTGTTTTTGCAAACATTAATGTGGTTGTTACAAAGTACTAAAAGTCTTTAGAGCTTTGGGAGAACTGAAGTTTTGTTAAATATAATGTTTTGAAATCATGCATTGAAAAGGCATAGAGCATATGCAATTAGTTGTTTTTTCTAACTAGTGGACCATCAACTCTCTGAATAGCTCATCACAAAAAATGTAACCCCACAAATACCATAAAGTTGCCATCACCATTGTCAGAAACATTGTGAAAGGATGAGTGACATCTATGTTGGTGTAGTTAAATGCCCAGAAAGGACTATCCTACTACACATCAGAAACATCACAAGCCAAGTTGTAGTATAAGAGATACAACCTTTAATCTATGACAGAATTTCAAATGCTTAATTTTCATTTTGCAATTGTTTTAGTATTAAGACAAATTTAACCGTGCTATCATTATTTTCATTGCAGTCTCTTTTTTCATAAAGTTGATTTTGTACAGAACACAATGCAGATGAGCAATATATAATAACAATGTTGTTGTTATGTTTCTTTATTTTTATATGCAAGGAAATTATTATAATTCTTTATTCTTATATGCAAGGAAAGTTTGTGTGTTTTGTAGATACATATTTGGGGAAAAGGAGAGATTTGTCATTTGTCTAGATAAAAATTTAACACAGCTAACTGTAAAAGATATTTGGATTGAATCTTGTCCATCAATACTTAAACAAAGAAGAAATGCTCAGGCTTGCAAAAAAAAAAAGAAGACTTTATACAAAAATTGTTATGTTCTAGAACTATTTTCAATCATGCACAGTTTCAAAGTCCTGTCCCCATACTTTCAAACCAATCTGAGCCAGATTTCATACAAATAGTCTCCTTAACTATGTACATACTTTTTTTAAAGGTATTCATTTTTGTTCATCATTTAGCTACAGATGGATAATTATATTGTTATAAGGATTATACAGATTTCTGACAAATTGGTGCTTCAAGCTAATTGAAAAATTTTATAACTGATGTTTTTGCTTCACTTTCCCTCTTTAGCAATCTTTGTATTAAAGTTATTTCTCAGAACACAATGGAGTAAATTTTAGGTTGTTGTGTTCTATAAATATATTTAAAGTATTCTGGTTAATGAAGAACAAATGTATATACAAATAAATCAAGCATTTTATATACATTTGTGATGGTGATTTTTTTCCCCCATGATCCATTTATGCAGAGGCTAAAACCATCTATGGGAATCAAAGAATTAGTTGCAGTTCTCAGAGTATAGGCCAGGCAAAACATGCACCTCTCAGATGGAAACCCCTAAAAGCATAATTTCAAATAAAAAATCAATTAGTTTTTTTTCTAAAACTGCATTTAGATGTAACATTTGAGATTTCATTTTTACTCTCATTAATTTTATATTTTGGCTTCTGCATCCATATATTTTCCAAATAATTATATTTAATCCAAAATGGATAACAGATATATAATTTGCCTAATTAAGTGTAAGATGAATGTCAGAAATTAGAAGTGTTTATGATGAGAAAATCACACAGCATGTATATATATATATACATACAGGGGTGTTTTTTTTGTCATAGAATGCCCAGAATGGCGTTCCGACACCTTTTTTGGATGGAACCTTGTAGGGTGGGCAAGGCGGGTTGTATGACGTGGATGAGTTCTGGCACCTTTTTTTTTTTTTTTAAAGCACTGTATATATACATAAATTCAACCCTCCAAGTCATTCCAATTCCTACCACTATCTTCAGCAAAACTGCAGCAACGTCCTAAACCATTAATTCCAAATTATATCAGTGCCAATAAGTAAGTAGCTATTCTCAGCAGACAAATCAAATTCACCGCACAATCTGTCTGTATACCAGACAGCTTTAATAGGAGAGCATACAAATTTAAGGGCAATAAGCTGCTGTGGCTATTATTTATCATGATAGCTATGTTAATACCGCCAAGATTGAAGGTAGTGTGTCTCCTAGTACAATTTCTAGAGAATGTGAGAAGTGTTCTTTATGTTAATGTCCTGTTTATGGTGTTTCGTGAATATCTGTGTGATCTGTGTGGGAACATAAAGATTTACTGAACAGGTCTTTGGTCTGATCAGCAAAATTCTTCTGGGATTGTTACATTTGTTTTACATGATAGGATACAGAACATAGAGCAGTATACATAAAATATATTGTATAATTCCTTATCCACCATAAGCTCAAGCAAGCCATGTCCTACATTTCCACAGAAAGCTTTAAATGAACCCTATTATCTTCAACTCTATAATTAATTGATTCAGCAACTAGAGAAAGTAGCAAAGAATTTCTTCTAACTTTGGAAAATACATTTTCCTACTTGTAAATATTTATACAACTTTTAGCTGAAGCTTGGCCTCTGGATGTTTCTATTTCATTAACAGCAACCCAATCTGCATGTTTGTGATCTGGAATCACAAAAGTCACTTTCCCTTTTTCTTTCTCCTTGAATCAAGTTCCTCAAAAGTCTTTAAGGTTTGTCTGAAAGAAAGCCACTAGTTTCACCTTCTTGTTATTGCTGTTATTACTACTGCTGCTTAATTTTTATTGTTTTGGTGCTATAGGTAATATACCATTTATTTTCAATTGATTATATCTATAGTATACAAAATACAGAAGAACACATTTGAGAAAATGCAGTGTTTGTTTTTTTATATAAGAACCATAGTGTTGAGTATGTGTTTAGGATGTCATTTTTGAGATATAAGTTTGAAGGAAACAAGTGCAAACACGTAAATCAATACTTCAATCTATGTTAGGAAAGACAATTGTGGTAATTTAATTTATAATTTATCATTTTATTACCCATTATTTGCTGTAACCATGCAAGATGAATGAAGTTGCGCTTTTTAACTATTTTCTTTTAAGTATACCACTATTTCTTCAAACTTTTTCTTTTTTAAAAAATATATACTTTATTAGTTTTTTACAATAACAATCTTTAGTATTTAGTAAGAAACGTGTTGTCTGGGTTTACATATTTTTTACATTAATAGTAATACAGTTTCCATTTTTACCCTTTATTCCATTTTTCTAATTATTTATAAAAAATTTGACATGTTTGGAACTATTCTGAATCTTGTTTCCCTTTCATTTTCAATGTGAGCCTATCCATTTCTGCACAGTCCAGGATTTCTTGATTATATCTTCTTCAGATGGTATTTCTTCATTTTTCCAATATTGAGCAAATGTAATTCTCACTGCTGTTAATACATATAATATTAAATATACACATTCTTTATCATAGTTTTCTGAAATTATACCTAAAAGAAATAGTTCCGGTTTATAGTCTGCATGTGTTCCTGTCATCTTCTCTAGCCGCCTATATATTTTTGACCAAAAAGTTCTTTGCTTTAGGGCATGTCCACCAAAGATAGTAGTACATGCCTGGATTTTATCTACATTTCCAACAATTGCTAGACATATTTTTAAACATTTTTGCTACTCTTGCAGGTGGTAAGTGCTATCTATAGAACATTTAATATAAATTTTCTTTATAAGTGGCTGCCCTTGTTATTTTATAGTTTCTTTCCCATAGGTTTTGCCATTTTTCTAACTCTACATTGTGCCCAAAATTTTTTGCCCAAGTTATCATTGTTTCTTAAACTTGTTCATCTTCCATCTTTAAATTTAACAGAAAACTGACATGTTTTCTGTCAAACTTTTTCAGCAGGAAATTATCTATTGCACTTTTTTTACTCTGAAATGATGGTGTATTCTTTCATTTTTTTGTGGTGTTTTTTTTGTTTGTTTTTTTCTGGCAGACTATAAGGCCCTGCAGCAGGTGCAACTTGATTCCCAAGTGCACTGACCTTCCATAGGAGCACGGCAGGAATTTCAAATAGGATTAACCAGCCCAGACAAGGAAAAGGTCACAGGACATTTCCATTGGAAATTCTCATGCAAATAGACCTTTTGATTTGCATGGCATTTTTTCCACGCGCATCTAATAGCCATGCAAACAGAAAAAGGGAAATATTGAAACATGATGGCTAATATATGTTAATCTTGTGAAGGTGTTGACTTCACTGAAAATCCAGGGCTGCCAAAGGGTAGGGGTGTCTGACTTTGTATAAAAGGGGGTCTTAGAAGGCTCTTGCAAGAAGACAGATTCTATCTTCTTGTTTCTCCTTTTTACTTCTAACACATATCCATTCGTAAGTGAGGCACTCCTCAATATGTGACATAACTGTCTTTACTACAACTTTGAAGATAGGATGAGAATGTGTATTATTGCAAATCACAGCTTCCTGTAGAACTGGCTGGAATAGTTTGATCTTGCCTTCAATATTGCAATAATAAAAATTTTGAGCAATGAGAATTTTGAATCAGTGAAAAAATACAGGTTCTTGTCATAACTGAAAAGTATCTTTCCATAATGTTAATACAACTATTTAGCAAGCTAAATGGTTCAACTCATTACTGGAAGAATGGGTAGGAAACATTTACTATGATCAATAGCCTTGTTTTTTGTGTTATTAATACAACAATGGTTTGATCTATATATGGTCTAAGACAGGGGTAGGCAACCTCGGCTCTTTTATGACTCATAGCATAGCTGACTCAGGAATTCTGGGAGTTGAAGTCCATGAGTCATAAAAGAGCCGAAGTTGCCTACCCCTGGTCTAAGACATAGTATATTTAATCATTATTAGTGGCTCAGTTCCACTTTACTAGGTTCACACACACCACTATACCAAAATCTAATACACATCTTACCATCATCTGTGATGTCTTACCATCATCTATGAATTCTGTCACTGGATTGAGTATGCGTATAGTTTAAAAATATTCTAGGAAATCCAGATGAAACATTTCCTGTTTGAAAAAGGCTGAGGCTTAAATCTTTAATTATCATACCTTCTAACCAATCTAAACAGAGAAGACAGAGAAAATAGGAAAAGAGTGACTACCAGCATTTTACACACACTTTATTACTTCCCAAATTTCATAACTTAATTGGGGTTTCCCAATGAAATGGGCATATACTTAATAAGAAAATCTACAGCAGAACCAAGATTTGGGGGCATATAACCTACTACATGCAGATGTTTATAACAGATAATTTTACTGTAATATTTAGGATATTTTTCATAATTCAAAGCAAATTTAAAATTGAAATCACTGACTTGTCATATATTTATTTATCAACCCGATTAACAACTACTGAAGTTCCAAAGGGAAAATTTCCAGCAATTTTTTTTTTTTAAATCAGTTATGTCTGCAAAGGAGGGATAGACTACTTAGGAATCTAGAAATAACAGTTGCTACACAGTGGAAGTAAAGATAAGTGAGAGGCTGTGCTCATTTAATACACAAAATTGAGGGATATCTGCTATTATCCTGATGTACAAGATCTGAAAAGATAATGTCAACCTTGCACCTCAACATTTCATTCTATTGGTTTTGATTTCGGTTATTATAAAACATGGACCATGAATTCTAGAACACTCTGTGTTCTATATTGTCCTTCAATATTCCCAATAGTCCCAAATAAAGAGTAGAAAAGATGAAGTGAAACTAACAAGCAGTTTCCTGCCAGAATCGATTATTTTATATTATAATACACTTTTCTTTAACACACCTTCACACACAAACTATCAAAGTTTGCAAAGACTGATCTACAATATAGAAGTATCTTTCTCCACCTCTTGCTATCTCGAATGGGGCCTTAGCTGAACTAAAAAAATTTGCAAACCTTTGCATTGTTTCCCCTGACACCGGATCAGAAAAGACAAAAAGAAACTGCCAGCTCAAAAGCAATCTGCTGATAGTGCCTGGTGCTATCTAATCAAGGGCAAAAGGTCACTTCCGAACAACTGGGCAATAAAAGATTATTTCCAGCCACAGAACAGAAAGGCTCCATGGTGGATGCTTGAAAGAGGAGGGGTGGAAGCAGGGCAAAAGGGCTCCCGTCTGTGGGAGGAAGTGCATTGAATAAAGCCAGCAGACGGGAACCATCTGGCTCTGTGCGTGGTCTGTTCTTAAGAAGACAGAGAAAGCCCCCACAGAGGGGCCAGTGACTCCATGCAATGATTCAAACTTTTGTGGTAATTTAAAAGCAACTTTCCCAGGCACTAAGAAATTGAAAAAGGCAACTTTCCCAACAAAGAGAATGAAGGACATGTTCTCTCACACACTGAAGACAAGATGAGCCTCTCATTTTTATTCACTGGAATATCTAGGCTTTAAGAAGAAGGCAGATCCAAAAAGAGACTAAATCAGAAGGCTAAAGGAAAATTATTTAACTGCTCCTTACATAAATATTAATTCAATTTGTTACTGACAGAGAAAAATATAATTCAGTGGCTTAGCTTGAAAAGTATTGATTTTAAGGAAGGAACAGTTTAAATAAGTCCCTCAACAAACCCTGGAGATTGATTGAGTAATGGTCAAAGTCTTCTCCAACTAATGCATTCCCAAGGAAAAAAAGGGGTAGTTTAAAAGCCAAGTTCTCTATCCAGTGTAATAGCACTGCATTTTTTTTAAAGGTAAGGCTTATTAAAATAATGTTTTATAATGTACCCACATTTTTAATTAAGTTAAATTATGAAATTTTTACATAGGGTTAATCTAGAACTCAAACAATGAAGAAGAGAAAGAACTAGAAACAAAATTATAGAACACAACAGAAGAGAATATATTGTATGTGGCTTGAACTATGAAGTCCTTAGTATTCTCTGGTGTTTACTTGCAGATGTTTCATACATGACTAAGTAACATCGTCAATGCTGCTGATGTTAGCTAGTTGGGTAATAAATAGTACACCTTCAAGCAAACAATCAAATTCAGAGAGTACCAAGGTCTCCACAGGATCATAATTAAACCAGAAAAGATTTCCCACTTACAGTGTCTGCTTAAGGTAGTTACTGGAGGTTTTTAAGAAGAGATGGGACTGCCATTTGTTTGGAATGATATAGGGTCTCTTGCTTGAACAGTAGATTGGACTAGAAGATCTCCAGGGTTCTTCCAATTCTTTTAGATGGACTAGATAGAAGGTCCCTTCCAACTTATTCGTATTCTATAAATATTATCTCTGCATGTTTTCCTACTCAGTCACAGGTCTACTTGGACATGAAAAGAAAATAGGCAATTTGACAAATGGAAAAGAAAATTACATTCTAATATTTTCCCTTACCAGAGAGAAATGAAAAGAAGGCAAACAAAAAGCGGTATGAGTATGCCAGGACATTCCTACATCAATTCTTCACAAAACCTGCTCAAACAACCAATTTATTCTGTTGTAAAATATCATTTTAGGGATTATTCTTTAAATTCTCTTTGTAGTGATAGCTGATTCCTGTATATAAGTTACATCTGCTGCATTTATGAGCTAGTTCTCCAAAATAAACAATATCAAGGATAGTCATATGTTTCAAATTTAATTGAGAACCACACTACCAGATTTAAATATAAAGCAGGCTAGATGCATCTTGCAAAAGATGCCAACTTGTTTTTGAGAAAGCACATTCCATGGTAAAAGAACCAGCTAACTCTAAGGAAATGGTGGGAAACAGTTAATTAAAAGAATAAAACTTTTCCCACTCCTCTCTGACAGTGCAGGCACATTGTCCAATACATCTTTTAGTAATTGATAAATAAATGTTTTATTTTCCACTATCATATCCACTTTTCAGAAATAGCAAGTTGCTTGAATTAGTATGAATATTTGATAAGCTTATGTTTTACATGCAGAATTTTATTCTGTTAGTACACACCCAAGTCCCAAGTTTATTATACCCACAATTGCTTGAGGAACATATTGACTATGTACTTAATAATTATACAAAGACCATAATTATTAATCCCAAATTAATCCAAAGTTAATATTTGCAATAATATCAGTAGACTTTAATATTCTTAATTCTGGTTGGATACTAATATTTGATTTTTTAAAAAATCAGCTACTTAGGTTTCTTCGCAGTGGTAAAAATTTCTAATTCTTCATGAGGCAAAATTTTTCTTTCCTACTATATTTTTCTTAGCTCTTTTTTCTTTTCTTTACTTCTTAGCTTCCCAAACTCAGCCTTGCTTGTAATTCTTTATCCCAGCAGCCCCCAACTTTTTGGGAATCAAGGACCGGATCTGTAGAGAGCAGTTTTTCTACAGACTGGGGGCGGGAGGGCGGCGTGGTTTCGTGTGCTGCCTGCATCCCACATGTGCATGGGATGCACATGGATCTGTCATTTGTGTGGCCCAGTTCCTGGTGATTGGGGACCCCTGCTTTATCCAATGCAAGCTCATATACCTATCATGACTATCTAACAAGACAGTGTTGAATAGAAGCAGCTTTTCCTTTCATGGTTTTACTTCAACAGGTAACTTCTGGTATGGAGATTATCAGTGTCAAGTACAGCTTTTAAGATATGCATTCTACAAGATGATCTATTTCTTTAATTTACAATTCCTACCAAGAAAAGGAAGTAATGCTTAAGTTCTACATAATCAAGAAGAAAATTCTTCCTTCTTAGCTACCTTTTAAGATTTTTGTGAGATTAAAATGGGATGGGTGAATGGGATTGCTGCATGAAATCTTGAAGTCCTGGAGAAAGAACGTAATAGAAATATAGCCAAAAACTAAATATTGTTCACTGTGTATAAATGATAAATTACCAGATTTAGGTGACATGAATAACAGCTAAATGCTTCTTCTGAAAAGTTATGCAATATTTGTTTCCTAAAATTCTTGAGGAACCAAGATATTAGCTATTTCAGAAAATCGTGTAAAGACCTCTTTGAACCACAACTAATCACCTGCTGCCTGCATGCAGAGTATCTGCTCAGCCACCGAACTATTCTCTAAAAATGGGATGATTATAAGTTAATTATGATTTTAAAAATCCCTTAAAAAACATGCAGGCTATCAGAATTTGAGCAATGAAAAAAAAAAATGCCAGTGAGTTTATTTGAAACAAAGTCCACTACTGGTAATTCTCAACTTATTACAACCATTCGTTTAGTGATCAACGTTACATTGGCACTGAAAAAAATTGACTTATGACTGTTTTTTCCACACTTATGACTGTGGTCACATGATCAAAGTTCGGACGCTTGGCAACTGGCTCATATTTAGGATGGTTGCAGTTTCTCAGGGTCATGTGATTACCTTTTGTAAACTTCCGACAAGCAAAGTCAATGGGGAAGCTAGATTCACTTAACAACCATGTCACCAATTTACCAACTGTAGTAATTCACTTAACAACTGGGGCAAGAAAAGTTGTAAAATGGGGCAAAATTCACTTAACTATCTTGGTTAACAAAAGAAATTGTGGTTATAAGTTGAAGACTACCTGTAATTAACAATAAACTCTAAATTTTCCTGATAAAACCTCCACAATTGGTCATATACTCATAGATTCTTTCTACAGAATTCTGAGTTAAAATGTATGCATATCCCTAAGTCACATGGGGTCAAGCTTAGAAGCCAGAAATTTTGGGGCAGATTTTTCATGTTTCCTCTAACATCAATAGCCTTTGGAGCTTTTTAGTTCTTATATTTAGTTGGAATTGAAGAAATCAGACTTGACATACTTATGAATTGGTATTCCTTTATTCTTTCTATACTGGGTAATTTTGGCATGTAGTGTTCTTATTATCATGTATATCATCTATGATAATGATTAAATCTTAGCTTACCACTAAGGACTATTTTTTCTCATAAATATAATACACAAAATTCATTCTTAATCCATTTTACATACCACTTCTATTTTTATCAGTACAGATGGTACTTGATTTATGACCACAGTTGAAACCATGATTTCTATTGTTAAGCAAGGCAGTTAAGTGAGTTGCACCCAATTTTATGACTTTCTGTCATGGTTGTTAAGCAAATCACTGCAGTTGTTAAGTGAATCATACAGTTGTTAAGTGAATCCTGCTTCCCCTATTGAATGTGTTTGTTGGAAGCTGGCTGGGAAGCTTGCAAATGGCAATCACATGACCTCAGGATGCTGCAACTGTCATAAATGCATGCAATTTCCCCGGCGCCCTAATTCTGATCACATAGTCGCAGGGATGCTGAAATGGTTGTTGATGCAAAGGCCGGGCTGTGGGTCATTTTGTTCAAGGCAATTACATCTTTGAACAGTTGTTAAACGAATGATTGTAAGTCAAGAATTACCTGTATAGAACATGAAAAAGAAGTTCTACTGAAAAGCATACTAGCATTATTAATAATTCTATAATAATTGTAAAATATGTTGTATTTATAATAAACTTTTAGTGAACAGATTCAATTTAACCTAACATTAAACATCAGTTATCTCCAGACCAATTCACTCCAGACATGTTGGGTTGCAGTTCCTGTGATTCAGTTGGAGTTCTGAGGTATTCACAGAAGAAGACTACTAGAACACACCCTTAATGACGTATGTTTTCTAAAACTTCCATAAATATTTGTATACATGCAAGTATTATTCATTGCGAATAAATAGACCAATCAGGGTTCTCTGCTTTAGTTAAAAAATGCTAGATGCAATCCATATTTTTTCTAGCTGAGTACCATATGTATTTTCAGCCTGAGTCACTATAGAAATACTCAGCAGTAGCAGCACATGTCTAAAAGTCAACATCCTTCATCTCAGAAAACAGAAAGTATTACCCACCCAGTTTTTTAAAAAATCAAACCAAAACATAATTTTAAAACTAATCAAACATATCCCTACACTGGCACGTAAGATTTTCCCCGAGGAGATGAGGCAAACAAGAAAAAGAAAATAAATCACACCTGACAGAAGTTAGTCACGCCATTTAGCACAGAGATAGGCAGGATCTCACATGGCATTTTTGTGACAATTAAATCCACCAAGGATTAGCTAAAATTTTGATATAGGCAGTGCCCTAATCTAAATCTCTTGTGCCCCAATTAGTTTATTTTTAACCTATCTTTTTTGCTGATTAATTTGAATGTAATATTCAATTTTTAAAGTACATAGGGATATTTAAAAGAAATTGAGAAGATAAAAGGGAGTTTTATCATACTTAAATAATAAACAATTTCTCCACAATTTTAACCAATTTTTTTTAATGAAAATAGTTCTATGTGGAATATAAAAAGACTATAAAGGTATTTATATGTTATGTATACTTGAAGTATGCTTTGTATTTTGAATATTTTTACTGAACAATGGTCAAACAATCAACTAGATCATAGAAAAAAGAAGAGTCCTGATAAAATAAGCAAAAAACTATAGGTAATCCTCAACTTATGCCCACATTTGGGCCCAAAATTTATGTTGGTAAGTGAGAAATTTGTTAGGTGAGCTTGCCCCATTTTATGACTTTTCTTGACACGTTTGTTAAGTGAATCACTGCAGTTGTTAAATTAGTTACCCAGTTGTTAAGTGAATCTGGCTTCCCCATTGACTTTACTTGTCAGGTCACAAAAGGGAATCACATGACCCCAGGACATTACAACTGTCATAAATGTGAGCCAGTTATCAAGCATTCAAATGTAAATCACGTGACCATGGGGATGCTGCAACAATCATAAGAGTGAAAAATGGTCATAACTCACTTTTTCAGTGCTGTTGTAACTTCAAATGGTTACTAAGTGAATGTTGTAAGTCAAGGACTCTGTAAAATACTTTGTATTTGAATATGTTGTTCTAAACTAGCATAATTCAATTGTTCTGCAGCTTAAAAATATTATTTTGATTAATTTATTTTCTGCCCATAGCGTTTTTTGGTGGGGGATTTGAATATTGATTGCAAACTGATTATTAGCTAGCATTGAAATGTGGCTGCAAAAAAGACAAATGCTGTTTCTAGTTGTTTCCGGAAGAATGTAATTTCTAAACTATGGGAAGCAACTGTTCAAAGCATGTTGTATCTTGCTCCACAATGCGAGAAATTTAATGATAGACTTAAGTTATAGTAAAGAAATTTTCAACTGAATGTTAGAAAAAGACTTCTTAACACTAAGTGTAGTTCAACAGTAGAACCAATTCCTCAGAGTTAGTGGGCCCAAACAACAAAATACATTGTGAAATGGGAACCAAAACTTGTGAGCTTTCTGTAGCCTCCTCTGTATTGACTTCAGGTCCAGCTGGGTCATAGTAGTTTGTATTTTCACTTTTTTTATCAAAAAAACATGCAAAAAATTAAAAGCTGGAAAGTATTGGTGAGCCATAATCTACAAATTTAACACCAGTAAACCAGGGTTAATATCATTTGATGCTATTGGCGCCAAATTTAGTACATTGTGCAAAAACGCTATCAAAAATGACTTGTCAAGTTCTTAAAGACTCTTGTTAGTTCCTGCAGTCTCCATTCTCAAAGTCTTTCCAAAATAAAAAGGTCAAGGTTTTTCTGTCAGTTGTCCAGCGTTGTCCGTAAACAAAATTTCCATGGACATGTGGCCAACATGGCTATACACCAAAGGCGAATGGAACATTACCTTCCTACTGAAGTGGTACCTATTAATCTATTTGTATTTGCACGCTTTCAAACTACTAGTGTGCAGGAGCTGGGGCAAGTAACAGGAGCTTATCCCGTTACTCAGAGCTTGGGTCTTGAACCAAGGCTGTCAATTCTCCAGCTTACAAACTCAGCATCTTTAACCACTAAGCCATTGCACCTCCCCCCTTTCCAAAATATCTAGACATTAATGGCTATTTTAAAATCCAGAAAACACATTATGTGAAGACCCAGCTCTCTGGAGAAGGCTCTAATGCTGAGAAAGTGGAAGGTAAGAGAAAAAGATAAAAACCAGCAAGCAAGGTGGTAGATTCAGTTGGAAGATCTTAAAGATCAGGTTTAGGAACAGATTGTCATGGAAAAAATATATCTATACTGTCACTAGGTATTGAAATTGATTTGAATTGGCATAATCAATCAACCATTGCTGATCTGACTTCAGAATGTCAATACTCAAAAGGAATTACTAGTTTTTAATGTTTTTTTTTATCTTATTTAAAAATATTTTAATATTTCATGATTGGGAGTTTCTTTGCGACTAGCTTATATTACTTCGCTATTTAACATTGTGCTGTTTTATTCTGCCTTTAGAATACCTGCGGGTGGGGGGGGGGGAAGCCTGAACATTAGTTAAACTGAAAAAACTGCTAGAATTTGAAACAAGTATTTTTTTTTTCCAGATGATTCATACACTGCAAAGTGTTGTGTTGGATATAGAAGCCAAAGCTTTTCAGAAGATTGGAGATAAGAAAAAAGGCAGGCTGACTTTGCTAAGATGCCGTATGCCTTTAGTTTTTCCTCCATGTGTGTTTTCAGGCATACATGTGTAACAAATGCCAAAGAATTATACAATGTAGAAAGTATTAATACAAAGGCAGGGACAACAGGAACTTCCTGAAGTCTTTAAACTAGCATATAGGAAGCCCTTTTAAGCTTTTATCAGAGTTTAAAAGAGAGAGAGAGTGGAGGAGGAGGGAAGCAAACATGATCTATTGTTAATTACCTGTAAAGTAGGGCTTTAGCCACTTCCCCTATTCCTAAGAGTTCTGAAGTGAAACCTGAATGAAGCCACCCATTGTTTTCTATTGTGCAAAAGCCAGAAGCAAATAGGGTTCATATTGCAGCTCTGAAAGGCAACAGGAAATTGGCGCACAGCTAATCTGACCTGAACTATTCATAGTAACAAAAGGCTATATTCCTGCTCAAGCATTCCCCATTACAAATCCAATGCTAAGCTGTTGGAAGGATTAACGAATAAATTTGTGGAAATAAAAGCTTTTTTCATTTAAAAAGTTTCAGAAACATGTACACCAGAGAGTAACATTAGGTAGATATGTGATATTGTTCCCAGGCACATTGTTTTTTTTTTTTTTTTAATGTCAAACTTGGAAACACTGACTTTTTTACACAGTAATCTAAAACTTTTGTATCTCATCACTCATACTGCTCTCAAGTAACCCAAATAACTCCACTTACATGTTATCAATTGTTGAACATAGGTAAAATGCTCCACGCCAACCTTCAGGGGCATGCAAGTAGAAGTACAGGGGAAACTGTTTGTCTTCTGTTATCTTAAGAAATTGTTTAGAAATGCTTATTATGGAACAATTCAGGGAACTAATATGCCAAGATGTATTATTTTACTTTTGATGCAGCGTGCCATTATACATAGTACTGAACACAAAAATATAGGATACATATTAGCTATTCAATTTATTCAGTGCCATGGTTTTGAAATTTACAGACTAGAGAACTCTGGTGTTTGACTTACTTATCCACTTCACTAAATGGCTGCATTCATATAGCATACTAAACTTGGTTAGCTTTTTTGTGAGTGCAGTGGAGTAGGGTGGCTTAATATGTTGTATAAGTCCAAGACACTTGGTTAGGCTTTAGTTTGATGCATTATGCAAAGTAAGACTAGGTTAAGTGTTGAACAGTTTAATAAGGAATTAATGCATTGAGCTCTACAAATGGAAAAATCTTTCAGAGATTGGCTTTTGGTTTTGCAAGAGGAGTAAGATATTATAGCAGGATTTCTCCTTTCCCTTACAATTTATTACTGTTCCAAAGCATTCACATACTTTCACCTAAGTGATGAAAACCTCAAATAACGGTTTTCATGAATGAAACTCAGGTGTCCCTTTCACAAATTGGAGTAAAATCAGGATTTCAGCCACTACATTTAGCAGTTCTGTCACTATTCATCATAATGGTTTTAATACATACTTTTAAGAAGTGCTGTATAAACATGTACGCAACCAAACTGCTTTGGATTTCAGTTTAATGTATCTGTAATTTCCAAAGTTTGGTATGTAATTTAATTCCCATAGCTATGCTACCCTGGTATTCCATCATACTTAATGTTTCTGTTCCAGTGTTCTTTGAGTCTATTTTCATATGCAAATATATATAATGAAAATTATGGAATGAAATTGAATTTTAAAATGTATTTAAAAGTGATCTAATAAGCACACTTTGTTTATGTGAATAAACACCATTTGCTATATGCCAATAATCATTATTACCAGACACATAGAAGCCAGGCTGCCATTGTAAGACTTTCATAGGCAGCGCAACTAGAGTAGATTTAAATTATAAACCCATTACTGAAAATTGTGCATGACTCACTTAAATATCTGACAGCTGTAGGAAATAACAAACATGGAGAATCCATAGTCTCAATTATTGCTGATTTAAAGTAAACAATATAACCACATCTTTGGAACTTCAGCTTTCAACTCACTAATTGATCAGCTTAATAATAGAGATAATTTAGTGGATAATACTGAGCAGAATAATTCTGACAGTACCCTAATTGATTTTTTAAGTCATCACTGTAGTTTACTTCCTCTGATTTAAGAATTAAATTCGTGATTGGTTGTGGTTAATATATGTTACAATCTACTGATTTTAAAAAGTGGAAAAGAATTGTAATGTAAAATACGAATAACTGGCATCTTTTGAAAGCAGTATGCCTATCAATATAGATATGCTGCGTTGTCTTCCAAGTCATTCATTCTGAGCCTAAGATCTATTTACCCATTCCTAAATGGTGTATTGGGATATTTTCTACTGCTGAATTCTCGTTACCCTTCAGCTTATGATCAACAGTCACATCAAGCCAGATTTGTCAGTGTACTACAAATTCTGCTAATATACTTTAACTCCCACATCATCTGTATACAAAACCAGATGTGAACTGGTCTGGCTGCTTATCAAAACTATAACTAAAAAAATTAAGATATTTTTTAATTGCAACTTTTTCTTTAATTGCCAGGTTTAGTTTTTTTAAAAAAAAACCAACAATACTATTACAAATATTTTTTTAAAACTTGATTTCTCAAAAACCTGAAAACCATACTTGAACCATGAATTAAAATGGGTTGAACAATGTATTACACTGAGATGAATCCAACGGTTTCCTTCTTCTAGAATCAATTTATTTTCAGATAACAGTATTTTTATATATGCGTGAATTTCAAAACATTAAAACTATGGAGGCCATCAATCTCCTACTTTGACTTTCAATGAGTCTAAAACCATATTTAGTATTTTCTAGCACACCCCTCTCAGGGTTGTGACAATTTAAAGCCTTTATTATTGCCATTTTAAAAGCACAACAATATCCAGATGGTGTAGATGCTGCTGCAAATCACTAGTTGGGAAAAGCTCCTAGCATCAAAACAAGATGCATATTTTATTTATTTGATTTTTATCCTGACTTTATAAGTAACTCAAGGCGATGAACATACCTAATACTCATATATATTATACACACACACACACACACACACACACACACATTCCGTCATTCCATGAAGTGCATAAATCTTGACTACTTAAAAGGAGATCTCATCCATGTTTGTGCCTTGATATGAATGTCATGTTTGACTCTGAAGGCACAGCTGGAAGCTAAACCTTTTTCTGACAAGATAGATGGCAATTAGCTTTCATTTAAAATATAACTTCCTCGTATCTCAGCCATCTGAGAATGTTAGCCATATACTTTAGGTAATATAAATCATATTCAATATTTATTGTCTTTAGCAGGTGACAATTTCAAGTTAAATGTGGCTAAGATCAAAAGATAAACATGGTAGAATGTGATTTCTACTTGAATGGGGAGAACAGCATAAAATTGATATAAATTGTATATCCTCCTCCCACAACCCACCCCCTCCCAACCAAAACAGAATAATAAACCTTCTTCTATATTGTAAAGAAAACTATTCATCTTCTTTATATGGCCACATATCTCACAAAAAAGTATCTAGACATGCCCATCTAGTATCCAGAAACTGGGCTGTTTTAAAAGAGCTTTGATTTACTGTAATTCCAGGTTTCTCAAATTATGGGTTAAGAGTAAATTTACAGGTGAGTAGATCTTTTTTTTAAAAAAAATATATCTTGATACAGGCACAGACATAGCAGAAACACTGTCAAAACTCACTTAGGCTTTGTTCCTCATGCTCTCTATGCAAACATTCAGATTAGTTATGGCAATTCAAATGTTTAAAAAGCCCATGATTAAATGATTAAAAGTGGAGTAGTTGTTTCTTGTCCAACCCTAACACATAGGAATTCATTATTTTATTTTAGAATTTTAAATGGTCATAGTACTACAATGTTGACAATGCTTGTATTAATCACATGTTGAAAAAAAAATCTACTTTAAATCCAAACTGCTTGCATACATATGTTTAGCCTAATATTTAATAGGGAACATGTCACATGTTTACTTTTCCAGGGAGTCGATTGTGGTTTTGGAACTGGAAAGGGCATGCCATGTCTCAATACCATTAGCATATAATTTGACACTTTTCCCAACTGTATAGTTACATCACATAGTATATTGCAGATCATTTTAATGTTTCATGTACCTAGCTAGAATCAGTTCTCCCTGAAATAAATCAATATAAAAAGATAACAGACCCATTAATTTATGATGTATAAGGCCTTAAGCTAGCCTTAGTATAGTAAGGCTAGTTTAAGGCCAACTTTACAACATGAGAATACAGGTACTCCTCGACTTACAACATTCATTTAGCAACCGTTCAAAGTTACAACAGCACTGAAAATAATGACTTATAACCATTTTTATAGCCATTGCAGCATCTCAATGGTCACATTATTTACATTCAGATGCTTGACAACTGACTCATATGTATGACGGTTGCAGTGTTCAGGAGTCATTTTGCGACCTTCTGAGAAAATCAATGGAGAACCCAGATTCACTTAACAACCGTGTTATTAATTTAACAACTACAGTGATTAATTTAACAATGTGGGAAGAAAATGGGACAAATTCACTGAACTTTTTAATTTTTCACTTAACAACATAAATTTTAGGCTCTGTTGTGATCATAAGTTGAAGACTACCTGTACTTGAATAAAAAAAAATGCATATATGGCAATTCTATCCATACTCCAAATGCCTCCCAGACCAATATTTATGCAACTCCACTACAAGACCAGGGCTTCATGGATGGGATTTTGTGCAAGTTCTATAAAGCAAGAAAAGTAGCGAAAAAGCAGCTTATAGGAAATATCACCCTTCTCAGATAGAACAGAGCAGGACAATCATTAAGAATTCATTACACATAGTCAGAGCACCTAGAACCACATTCCCTTAGAAAAAAGTCACATATTTTACTTTTTTCTTCTGAAAAAGAAAAGCTACCAGAAAACTGGAAATAAGACTGTGTTTATTAAATATTTTGATAAAACTGGGCACAAAAGTTTATATGCAAAGATTGGAATATTCTACTATATTCAGAGAAAGTGCGAAGACTAGATAAACCAAAGATTTTGAAGTGGGGTAATTTTTTCTTCACCTTCTTCTGCAAACAGAAACACATCCAGAGGAGTTCATCATGGATTGATTTTGGCTTTGAGTTTGTCTTTGCTAAATTAAAGTGCTAGTGTGAGATATCAAGACAGAGGGAAATCAAATGATAAAATGTCAGTACTCAATAAATGGACTTTTCCTCTCAGAAAAGGAAAGGCTTTGATGTTGAGTGATTAACATACAGTGAGTGTTTTTACGTAAACTTTTTAATAATTCAATGAAAAGAAAAACACTGCATGAGCCTATCACAAGAGCTGAGTTTACTCAGATCCTCCACATCAATGAAGAGAGCATGTTCAACAGTGTAGCTATTGACACAAACCAAAAAGAAACTATGGTGCAGAAACATATTTCCATGAAAAATGCAAAGTAATAAAGGCAACTTATATAAACATTTCAGGTATCACTAGTCCCAGATGACACAAGTGAATGTTCCATCCTTATGCATAGTTATGGCAAAGGGTTCAGAACACCACTAAGAGAGAAATTGGTACACTAATTCTTATTAAAACTTTTGTGTAATCATTAGGAAGCTAGAAGAGAACTATAATGAGCCACTTTAAAAACTAAATTCACTTGAAAGCTTCAAAGCTCACTATAGTATTGCCTTTTTTATTTAGAAGTTTTAAAATAAATGTGATTTATTAAGCTGGTTGAATTATATGGCACATAGTGTAGTTAAATAACACAGGATTTCTGAATATGGACATGCATTCTTGGTTATTTTAGAGAAATCAAGCACTTACACTATGGGTAATGTTATTTTTTTAAATGCCATGTAAGGAGTTTAGAGGCAAAACAACCAGTGTAAAGAACATCAGCTAACAGTTTCAGTGGTATCAATTCAATTAAATATATTTTATTAATATAGTAGGCACCAAATAGGTCCACAAGTATTGTTTATTCTGAATTCTGGAAACAGAATCTTTTGGAGAAAAACCATGAACATAATTTGAAAAATGAAGTATTTAGGAATTCTCATTTTTTCCCCCCAAACTCTTATTTATGTTTGGTATCTTATTTTCACACCTTAGAAATATTATCTTAAAAACAATTAAAAGAATGAAAATCAATGTATAGTTTATGAAAAACTCTACAGCTGCACAAATATATCTTGGGCTGTGCTTGTTTTCAAATGAGCAAGATACATCAATGCTGAAAAGCACTTCAGAGCAAAAATCTGATTATTATTGAGAAGTGATTTCATAGTCATGAAAACTTGAGAAAAGAAATAAGCGGCAGTGGCCTTACAGTGAAGTCCCACTGAGTACGGTGGGCCTATCTCCAAAGAAAGTGGTAAAGGACTGTACAGTCTTTCTTCTAATACTGCTAAGAACAAACAGCTTTACTAACAAATAAAGAACCCAAGACATTTTAATTAATTATTATATTTTCTGCATTATAGTTTAACATACATACTTTCCTTGTGTCACCCTTATTTTCATTAAATGTTGATATTTTGTAATATTCAGACAGGAATACATTTTTGGAACAGGTTTTTATAATAAATATCATAAAATAATAGAGATTTACATAATAAATATTCTTTACAATAAAAAAAGTTTTAACAGACCTTTGTCTTAAAAATAGTCAAAATTCAACTTTGTGATTTTACATAAAATATACAAAAAGCACCACAATATGTGGTTAAGGCAATAAAAATAGAAGAGGAAAGATACTCAGCCCGAGGGTGAATTAAACTTTTTAAACCACAGAAATAGAAGGGTTAAGAAAGCAAAGAAGGCTTATACAACTTAAGCTGT
Source organism: Crotalus tigris (assembly GCF_016545835.1). Lineage (NCBI taxonomy): Eukaryota > Metazoa > Chordata > Lepidosauria > Squamata > Viperidae > Crotalus > Crotalus tigris. Next base: position 1,606,091 of record NW_024100087.1, on the reverse strand, counting down.
ATTACTACCTGTATTATTCAGATATGAAGAAACCAACTTTAGTATCAAAATAAAAGTGACAGATAGGCTGTGTGTGTGTGTGTGTGTGTGTGTGTGTGTGTGTGTGTCTGTGTCTGAAAACAACAGAAGCTTATGAAGAAACCTGTAATGATGGCAATGAAGGTAAATATTTAAAATCTGGATTGAAAAAAATAGTGGCCAAGGAATGAGCCAACTGTAGGTGGTTAATTTTTTAAAAAATGGGGGTGGATGGGCAGGAGACTAGGTTTACTAAATTTCAACCCATCTTTTTTCTTTCCTTTCCGCTTTGTTTAATGGAAATAACTGGATTGTGCAGCCTTTTTTTAAAAAGAGGAATGGGAAGAATTGGAAAAAAAAACCACTTGAAAGTAATTAAAGTTAGTTAAAAATAGAACAAAACAAAACAAAACAGCCTCTTTGGAAAGTTGTTTGCAGAATAAAGAACTTCAGAAAAACCCAGTACCCTCCTTACTTCTTTCAGGAGTCTATTACTCAAGAGTCCTGAGATGACTTGCCAAGATGAAAAAAGACACCAGCACATGAGCCACACTTACCGAAGGCCACTGCATTCAGATTTGCCCTTCACTGAGATAAGCAAAGGAAGTGAAAGAGGATCTTGGGCATGATAAGAAAAAAGGGGAATGAAGACAGAAAAGTCAGCCACAATCTGAGAGATGGTGTCTGAGGAACTGAATCTTTCTCTCCACAAATCAGGAGGGCTTGCCTTGACCCCTAGATGGACAACTTTCCAGTTTACAATAAACTGTATTGGAGTTTTTGCACCGGCATCCTGGACGATTCATCCAATCGTAACACCCACGGCACAGTTTTAGGCATCCTTTTGCAGGAGGGTAACAGAGCAGGCAAGGAAGAAACAAAGCCATGGCCCCCATGCATAGGTACCGTGAGCAGCAGTGTGATTGGGAGCATGAGCATGGATTATCCGCATACGAGTCCCCTTCATCATCGTTGGAACAGTGGTAGAAAATTCCTTTGACCAGACACATACAGGTGCTATATTCCACCATGCTTTCTGCTGAGCACAAGCACTGTCTGTTGCAGGCCAAGCAAGAAGGCAAGGCCCTGGGTGCTGTGCATTCTCCACATTTGCACTTCCCACACTGTTCACATATGAACTTATGTTGAGTAGAATCCTCTTTCAAAGGACTTTTCAGGTCATCTACAATCAAAGATGATGGCTTGGGTTGCGTCCTGATTGGCCTTTCAAATCTCTGACCCAGGCCCAGCCTTGATGGTGGTGATCTTAATAGAAGGCCCTGCTCTGAAGAAGCACTGCTATTGCTTCCAGAACTAGCTGCACTTCCAATGCTTGTAGATCTGCTCAAAACAGGAACCCTTGAGTTGTGCTGATGTAGCATATGTCCAGGATGGCTGGGTCTGGTCTCATAATTATTATTCACATTTATTGGTAAGATTTCATGAGTCCTTTCATGTTTTTCTTGTCTTGGAGCTGTTCGTGGAGCAGACTTTTTCACCACAGATGGACCTTCAGTGTATTCATTGTTACCCCTGAGAGTCTTGATCTGGTCCAGTGACAAGATGGCAGTTGCCTGAATATCTCTTTCATAGTCCAACCTCTGCCGGTTGTCCAGAAAAAGCTGCTGATGGACAACTAACGAACTGCTGTTTCCATGCTGACCTGTGGACTCCATCGGTAGTGGTCTCTAATTCTGGCATTCACCAGAAACTGGGCATGCATCTGAAATCCTAAAAGAAAGGGAGAAAATTGGAAAGATGAGTAAGTTCCAAGAAGTTTTTTTGGGGGAAAAATGAAACCTTTTACAACAAGCCACAAAATTGCCCCAATATCCTAATAGAGACAGATAGGGGAATTGCCCTAAGTTAGGCATACCAATATAGATGACAACATAAACAAAATATACTGAAATTATTGTGGTTAAAAATCAAGCATTTTGCTTTTTAGTAAATTGTAATGTGATTTCATTTTTAAGTATAATATTATGGTTTCATTGCATTTGATCAAAAGTAGATTCTTTACTGCCTTACATGCTATTGCAAAAGTAGTATAATTATTTCTGCTCCATTGCCACCAGTTATCAGTAGATTGCAACATAAAACATGCAAAGCCACACCAAGTTTCAGAGCATATGATAAAGATTGATAGAATACATTCAAATTCTAAGCAAAAGGAGACATGAAAATTCTTAATTAGATTTTTGGTAGGCCGTTTTACTTGTCCAAGCCGCATTCTACAACCTTTCTTTATTTTAAACATTGTCAGCTTAACAGTATTTTTAGTTGTAATTCCATGATGCCTCAAGCCAATTACCAATGGGAAAAGTATGTGAATCATTTCTGGGCAGTGTGCATTTATATAATGCATACATTCATACATACATTCAATGTCTAGTGCTTGTTAGAGCAAAACACCAGATGTAAACAACATCCTGTTACACAACATCTTTTTCCAAGGGCCCATGCACATAATGCAGGATGTGAAAGGAGGTAGAAGAAGGAAAGGATATCAGGAAAAGAGATAGGCAAATAACCCACTACATTTATCAAATCTTTGCAAATGTACCTGCAGGTTCTTTGGATAAATAAGACGCTAGAGGGGAAAAAAGACCTGAACATGATGTGTGATGAGAAAAGCATATCATAAATAGACAAGATTCAAAACATTCCTTTTCATATTAATTTTAAAAAGAGAAAGCAAAACTTGAATCTGTATTTACTTTCTTGAGACCACTGTGACAACAGTTAATACAGGTTTTTGAGGAAAGTGCTCTACACAAAGACAATTTTTGACCATGACAATTTTGAGTGAGATACAGCCCATGATTTGGAAAAATATCCCCATAATTTCTCATCTGAGTTAATGTAAAATAAGGTATAAAATAAGGCTGTGCAGCACTTGACCAACATGCCCAAAATGTCACATAAACCTTTAGTATGCAAAGACTCATCATACCTCAGTACGAAAAAGCTGAAAGTCATCTAACTAGTTTAGAGCTGAGAAAAAAATTTGAACTAAATATTCACAATATTCTGCTTTATAAAACAGGCCACATTAATTTTTTTAATATATTTAAGTTGTATGCATCTTATACATCATGTTGTGAGCTGCTTTGAAAGTAAGAAATTGAGCTATAGCATTTGAAACTGTGGTAATATAATTATAAACGGAAGCTTACCATTTAGTAATTATACAAATTAAATAACTGCTTTCCAGCAAAAAATGCTACCCTACTTTCCACATACTTATAGAAACACATTTTTATACACCCACCCAGACACCACAGGCCAGAACACAAATATAATCCACACAATAACCTTTCCATAAAGTTCTAGAAACTATTCAAAAAAATTCTACTGGGATAAAAGAGAAGATTGGAAATTAGATAATTTTTTTCTTAGAACGTTGTGGCTTTCAAAAATCTAATTATGTACAAAAAATAGCAAGATGGAATGTAATTATTTTGTTCCTTCTTTAAAAAGTAGAGTTTATTTGGAAGTGACTTCTGATTGTTCCAGGGTACTTATTTTCTAAAATGTTTTGGATGCTCTAGCCTGATTAAGTTAAAAAAAAAAAAAAGACTACTTCTCTTAGATAGTAAGTTGTACAACTGATATCAAAAATCAGGATTGTTTTTATTAGTTTTAAGTCCCATGCTTTGTGGGACAAAGCCTGACATGTTTCTTGATTTACTTCATTACTAGCCTTCAAAATGGTAGGAAGGTGAACAAGCCCTACAAAAATCTGGGTTTCCGTGGACTTGAGAGAAATGGAGCAGCAACAGGCTGGTGAGGCAGTGGTTGCACTGCCCACATGCAATCTGAGCTCACAGAGAGCAATGAATGCAGAGCTGGATAGAAGAAGAAAAAGTTATGAATGAAAACAAGGGATTTTTTTTCATCCCCCATTTGCAGAGGAGGAGGGGAATCGGCTAAGGTTACTATTACCTCAGGGGGGCGGACTTTCCAATGCTTAAAGCTGCACTGCTGTACCTTTCAAGACAAATATGGAAGATTTGTGTGTGCTAGTTTGAGCATGCAGGGATTCCCCCCTCCCTTTTCCCTTCAATGATTTCTAAGAAGGTGGGGGAGGGTGGGGAAGCCTTTTTATCTCTGCCTGAAACACCATTTCCTTCTTGCAGCCTCCCTGCCTCTTCAGTGACCCACTAGAATCTCGCCCATATTGCAAGGGAAAATCCCTCCACTAGTGACTACGCATAGTTCATGCACACACACACATTTTTAAGATCTGCATTCTTAGAAAAAACTGTTGGGGATTATTTAGTAAACTATTTGAAACAAAAAGTCGACCTTGCTTCTTAGCATAAAATCCAAGGAATTAGTAGGGATTATTATGACATCCACCTGTCCTCAACACACTTAACATCCACAAAACGGCATGTAGCAGAGTAGAGCTCTAATTCCTGTGATGAAAAAAAAAAATCCAATCTCTTTTTTTTTAAGAAGTGTTTTACACTATGTGGCCAACACAGTTACACAATTGTATACTCTCCCTTCTGAACCATATCTGTACTCCTGAGAATAAACAAGACAACTCTGATAGGGCTGGACAGAGCAGTTTCCAGAAGCATATGTGCAAGCATACCATCAGCAACAGTAAAAGCAAGACCCAACCTGGTCAATTTATTTCATCATCCAACAATCAAGCAATCCAAAATGATTTCCTTCCAGGGTCACCTGTGCCAAACGTGACCAAAAGACTACACCAGAGGAGTGGGTTAAAGACCTGGCATTGGCATCAAAGATCTCTAACGGTCAAAAAAGGGCATACTTCTCCACCGAAGCAGTTGGCAGCAAAGGTCGGCAGGTCTTAACTCTTTGATCCAGCCACCCCACTTCTCTTTACAACAACACGCACGCCTATGCCTTGTCCCAAGTCACAAGTTCAGAGCCCAGCAAATCTGGGCTGGAAGACAATCGAAACCGCCTCTTTTTAAGCCAAGGAAATCTAGCCAAACGAGCCCTCCAGCGATCGCAGCGCCACCCTCGGATCCCCTCTTCAAACTGGGCCCACAGAAAACTCCTCTAAGTAGGAAGGGGAAATGCCAGGGCACCTGCTGAATACTTGAGCGCCACACGTGCAAAAGAAAAGGCAGCGAGAATCCATTTTGCAAGCCAAGTTAGGGCAAGAAAGGGGACGGGCACAAACTTACGTTTTTGAATGGCAAATCCACGTGAAGGCACCTCCCTGCTAAGTTAGATCCATAAGGTAGCGTGCGAGGCTCAGAGAAGTCTTAAAGCGCAGGAAAACTCATTCCAGAGGGCAAAACCTTCTCGGCTCCCCCCAACCTTTGCTCTCCAGCTGTCGTTTGATCCGAAAAGCCAAGTTTGTTTCTCTTCGCCTTTTCTCGATTCGCGCCCAGCGGTCGCAAAATCCTGGTCCTCGAACGAAAGGCAGCCCAACTCGTTTGCCCCCCCCAAACAGCTCGCCTTCCCAACACAAACATTCAAGGGGGTGTCTGCTTACACTGCACGCCCCTGCCCTGCAACTAGTTACTCGGGAAATTTTCTCCAAAGAACAAACCCCAAAGAGTCTTCTTCGGTAGTCAGCCGAACTGGTTTTGCAAATTCGAGCTACAGCTTTTCCATCACGCACCGCATCCACACAGTCTGAGAGAGGGTCGCTCCTAAGCGGAAAACGACTTCGGAGGGGGTGGGAAAAAAAAAAAACCAGAAAGGAGTAGCCGCCTTTTCGCGAAGCAAGCTTGCTGCGGCACGTTCGCTTCTCCCTCCTGCCTTCTGCCAAGTTGGAGCTTTTTCTTTTTTTCCCCTTTGGAGGCGCAGATTTTCCCCTCCCAGTCAGGCGCGCGTGTAGCAGATAAGTCCAACCACTTCCTCGACTCTAACCTTCTTTTCACCACATGGTCCTTGGCCCGCAGCTTTCCGCTCCAACCTTAAGCGAAGCAAAGTGCAAGGGAAATGCCTGGGGGAGGGGAGGAAATCTAACATCAATAAAAAATGCAACCAGGAGGCGCAAGACATCCTCGCGGGCATAACAGACGAGGCAAGAAGCAAAGCTACCATGTGCTTCTTGGCGCAGCTTGCTTGACAGGCTGATTGCACCAACAATCTCACTGGGGAGGAGGGAGGAGTAGCCCTAGAGAGTCACTACATCTCCCCCCCCCCCTCTCTCTCACGTCCGACAGACACACACACACGTACGCATACAGTTGGTGTTTGAGCTGAATACCCGTGTAACCCGAAAAGGTACAAAGGTTGCAAAAGGATTTCACGGAGGGAGGACAAATGGCGCACTTTTTTTTTTTTTTTGGCATTCGTTAAATTCCCCCAAAAGAATTACTGGGTCTATATTTGAAACAATTTAGCTGCTTTACTTATTAAGGGTGTTGCAGATCGTTAAACCATCAAAAACTCACGAATGCCAATACTGGTATCCACTTATTTTAAACGTTTCCAAAGCCAGGAGCGTTTAAGCCATAAGTTGGTTGCACCCACTTACAGATACGCGCATTTAATGAATCTTTCTCTCTTACACGCACTCGCACACGCACAGCACCTGAGCTACTTCCGAAAGCCTTGCAAAAAACCTCCAGATCGTGATTACCGAATGCAAAGGTTAGGAGCCGTTCCCTTAAATTAAATCCCACGGGAATAGAATTAAATCCAAGTCGCCTGCTCGGAGAGACGGCAGTTGGTTGACTTTGCCCGCTGCAGCTATCACTTTGCAAGCTCTTTTGTGCGCGAGCGTAGCTGTTTCGGAACGAGCTAAACTCCGCACGGCAACATTTCAGCACTGAGCCCCCACCTCAATCTTTCCTCACGCCTCCAGTGATGTCAATCTGTCACTCAGAGAGCGACCAGAAAAACCCGGAGTGGAGTTTCTTCCCCGCAGCTACACTGTTTCATCTTACTCATTCATGTCTCTGAGCTTCCCAGTTATAATGATTGTTTACCAACCTTCATGTTTTCCCCTTCACGTCACGAAAAATAATACGAGAAGTAATGTTGCTCTGATTTGGATTATTTGCAAACACAACACAATTTTTTAAAATACCTCTCTGAGAATATAATCTTTATGACTATTTTTTTTAATGCTTGTAATGACTTTGTCTTTTTCTTACACGTATAAATTGTGGTTGTACTAAACTCATTCAATGAGTTCATAAAGGACATATGATACTTTTCATTAGTATAATTGTATGCATATTTATGTAGAAGTAAGATTTGTGATGCTTCATAATTTTGCAATCTTAATTCTGATACACAGATCTAGTAGTCATTTTTAATAAATCTGGAATAAAATATTTAATGCTATATTTGTAGTATTTGCTTGTAATCTGCATTTGTAGATTACAGACTTTTTCAGAGGATTGATGCATGTACTTGTTTCATTTATGCATGTTCTTAATTGTTATATACAATCCAAAATAGAAATAGTATTTTAAAAAGTAGAATCCCCAATTAAATTTTATTAAGCTATTATCATTGTATGGTACCCTTGGAGTCTAGTCTGTCTATCAGATTTTCCCAAATTCATGTGCTAAACAAACAAGTTTCTGTGAGGGCTCTCTTGAATGAGATTGCTTTGTATTTATTTATATAGCTTGTAATAACAATTCTCGAAATAGTCCGGGGGGGGGGGAGGGGAAAGAAGAGCTAAAAGAAATTAAAAAGGAACAAAATAACAAAACAGCATAAATAATAAAGGCTGTAAAAGGTTAAAAAAATAACATACAAAAAGTCTGAAAAAAAATAGTAAAAAGTTTGGAAATTCATGTCTGGGTAGGACACCTTGTTAGTGTCATGATCTAAATGTAAACATCCTCCTTTCAGCTCCCCATGTGTGTGGTCAAATGGGAAATTTTAGCAAGGCAATGGGAGAAGGTTATTTGCATTGCTGCCCTGACAATCTTCTCTTCCTCTTCCTCATCCTATAGCAAGAACAACTCAACCATTTTCAAGACCGCCATGTCCAGCTCCGGTCAATCATTTTGCAAGGCTCCCTTGCTGAATATAATATAGACCATATTTTGTCTATCACCAATCCTCATGTTAAAGTATTTTCTCCTATTTTTTTTTCTCTTTCCTCTACCAAGGGAAAGAGAAGAAACATTTTCTGAAAGTTTGTAAACAGATTATCCAAAGTCTGAATGAAAATTTGCTTGTGAATTATTTTGAATTATTTTATTTCTGCTTTCTGGAGACAGCTAAAGTTGGCACGTTTCTCAGGATGTTTGGGTGTTGATGCTAGTACTTTTTGGAGTTCATATCTAATCTATTATTTGTGATCATGTCTTTATGTGATCTTCTGAGAGTTTTCTTATGATTGTAACAAGATATAAACTTGATATAAATTTAAATCATTAACATATTATTCAAAGTTTAGCTTGATGTAAAACATGGTACAGTACAAAATCTTATATAAAATGCTATTGTTAAGTATATATAATGGTTGTCAAGGTAATGACAACCAGCTGATGTAATGTATGATGTATGATGTAATGTTGGGAATGACTCAGCAGGGTCTATGGCTCTTTAAGAGCAAGCAGGGTCTGTATGTCTTTAAGAGCTTAGTACCGTGGTAGCGAACCTATGGCACAGCTGCCACAGGTGGCATGCAGAGCCCTCTCTTTGGGCACGCGCACCATCGCCCCAGTCCTAGGCCTTCAGCTGGGTTTTATAAAACCTTTTCGCTTTAGGCCTTCACCGCCATGTGCAAAAAAAAAAGGTTCAATCAATCAATCAATCTTTTCTCACGGAAAAAAAAGATCTCGCAAAGTTGGAATTGATTGATTGAACTTTTTAGTTCCACCCAGTCTTCCGTTACCACCGCAGCCATGCCCACCATATGGGCCATGCCCACCCAATTGGCCAAACCCACCCAATGGGCCATGCCCAATCGGCACCCGTTGATACATAAATGGGTTTTTGGTTACAGTTTGGGCACTCAGTCTCTAAAAGGTTCGCCATCACTGGCTTAGTATAAAAGGGAAGGCTCCAGATGTGTGCTCTCTCTTCTGTTTCCTGCTGTAACTGCTGTGTTACAGCCTGCTGTATTAGCAAGTATATGTATATTGTTCCTGGTGTATGATATTGTAGATAGTGTAATATAAACCACCATTTGATATAGACCACTGTTTACTGTGTTTACTCCTGGATTATCTCTGTGCAATAAGACTGTGCATGCTCTGACAATGGTGATGTGGGATGATTGTATAAGTTATACCAAGTTTCTTTCTTCATATGTTCTTGATAGAATATCTTCCTTTGAAAAAAAAATGATAGCAAGCATGTTAGAGAATTTTAATTTCTCTGTTGGTGAAAAAATAAATCAGAAGCTCTCAAAGTTGACTGCATTTAGCTGATTCAAAATATAACTTCTTTATATTTATATAAAAATATTTACAATACCATACATTCTTCTTTACAGCAACATAGCACAAATGAAGACTTCTTACAGAGAAGAGATACAGATACAAACCTGAGACTGGAAATCCAGCTCCTAACTCAATACCTTTTTTTGCACAGACTCAGTAGCACTTTCTCCACATTGGCTGACTGAGTTACCACATGACTCTTCCTTTTCATGAATATTCCAACAAAGCACAACCTTGAAAACATCTCAAAGTGCTTTAGTTTTTAAGCACATGTTTTCAAGACATTTAGATGTATCATTGTGTCATTTAAGATGCATTGTGTCATCCTGAATTGCAAAAATTGGTGAACATAGTTGAGGACTGCAAATTTTAATATACCTTGATATATTGTGTAAATGGTGAAATGAGCTGGCTCTGTTAATTACATTGGTAAAAGCACAAAGAGAATCTATCAAAATTGATAAATAGAACGTTGCTTTTAGAACAGCTGTAGCCTAAAATTTGTTCCTGAAATAGAAACCACTTCTTAAATATGAGGAATATGATTTAAAAAGCAGAGTTAGCACTAATTCAAATACATTCTTCTTATATTCTCAAATTATCCTTTCACTTTTAAAATCTGGGTCTAAACCCTGCTTAAGAAGAACTTAAAATATAGATGACATCTTTGAAGAGTGGTATAGACAATAACAGATGAATAAGACCTGAAATATATTTCTAGGTTCGTTCAAATCATCCGTTTACTGTATTAATGCAATAATAAACTTGATTCAGTGGAAAATCCGTGGTGGCACAGTGGTTAGAATGCAGATTCCAGGCTAATTCTGCCAACTGCCAGCAGTTCAATCCTGACCGGCTCAAGATTGAATCAGACTTCCATCTTTCCAAGGCTGGTAAAAATGAGAACCCAGGTTGTTGGAGGCAATATGCTGACTCTGTAAACTGCTTAGGGCTGTAAAGTACTATAAAGTGATATATAAGTCTAAATGCTATTGCTATTTATTTATATGAATTTATGTGGCAGCCATCAGGTGGATAACAAAAATTAAAATACAATATAAATATAATATATATTTTAAAAAATAAAAACACAAGTAAATAAAGTTGATCTCAAGCACACCATTCACCAACAGTATTATAGAAATTATGGCAATAACGTAGTCCTTCAAATTTCTGGGCCTCATGGCATGTAGGGGTTTATAGGTAAAAGCAAGCAGCTTGAATTGCACCAACAAGCAATCTAGAAGCCAGTGTAGCTTAGACCAAAGGTGTAATATAGACAAAGCAAGATATTCCCATAATTGCCCATGCCTTTGCATTCTGGCCCAACTGAAACATCCAGAAATTATTCTAGAATGCCCATATAGAGCACATTAAAATGTGGATATCATTTACTTGAACTTCAGTAAGGCATTTGATAAAGTAGGCCACAACCTGCTACTAGATAAGATAGAAAAATGTGGGTTAGGCAATATCACCACCAGATGGATTCATAACTGGCTGATCAACCGCACTCAGGGTGTAGTCCTCAATGGAACTGCATCTACACAGAGCGAAGTATGTAGTGGGGTACCCCAAGGCTCTGTTTTAGGCCCAATACTCTTCAACATCTTCATCAATGATTTGGATGAGGGGATAGACGGGGAAACTCATCAAATTTGCATAAGACACCAAGCTGGTAGGAATAGCCAGCACTCCAGAAGATAGGCTTAAGATACAGAAGGATCTTGACAGACTTGAACATTGGGCGCTATCTAACAAAATGAAATTCAATGATGAAAAAAGTAAGGCTCTATATTTAGGCACGAAAAACCAAATGCACAGGTACAGTATAGGTGGTACCTGGCTGAATAGTAGCAACTGTGAGAGAGATCTTGGAGTCCTAGTGGACAATCACTTAAATATGAGCCAGCAGTGTGCTGCAGTGCAGAGAAGAGCAACAAAGATGATCAGGGGACTGGGGCTAAAACATATAAAGATGGTTACTGGAATTGGGTATGTCTAGTTTAATGAAGAGAAGGACTAGAGGTGAAATGATAGCAGTGTTCCAATATCTCAGGGATTGCCACAAAGAAGAGGGAGTCAAGCTATTCTCCAAAGCACCTGAGGGCAGGACAAGAAGCAATGGATGGAAACTAATCAAAGAGAGAACTGAGAAGAAATTTCCTGATGGTTAGAACAATTAACAAGTGGAAAGCCTGCCTCTGGAAATTGTGAGTGCTCCAACACTGGACATTTTAAAGAAGAGATTGGACAACCATTTTTCTGAAATGGTATAGGGTTTCCTGGCTGAGCAGGGAGTTGGACTAGAAGACTTCCAAAGTCCCTTCCAATTCTGTTATTCTATTCTTTTCTAAATGCCACCAGAATCCAGAATGATCATAGTAATTCCACCACCCATCCCAGGGTTTAAGTTAATGCTACACCCAAAACCCCGATGGGCACAACTCTGAGACAGCAATCATTACCTTGCACCCATCCAGGCCTCAATAATATCAAGCCTCTTCTATCATCTATAATCAAATTATACACGATGGAGGCATTACGGGTAGACCTGGCATTCAGTAGCAGCAGAGAGAAGCCTGTGCCTTCAAACATCAGTGACTAGGGTATGAGGCAGAGCACAAAAGGCCAGAAGACAGCACCACGACCACAACAGCCGCATCAAGTGTAGCCCATCATCTCCCCATATACTTTCCTCTATCCATCTACAGCAGTGTTTCCCAAACTTGACAATTTTAAGGCATGTGGACTTCAACTCCCAGAATTCCACAGCCAGCCATGCCTTAAAATTGTCAAGTTTGGGAAACACTGATCTACAGTATTGATGTTCCTTTCTGTCCTCCATTCCCCACATTCACCATTGCTTCAACCTTGCTTAGGAGAGTCCTTAGGCTATAGCACTGATTCTATCAGTGTTGTTGTTGTTAATTGTGAAGTCGTGTCCGACCCATCGCGACCCCATGGACAACATTCCTCCAGGTCTTCCTGTCCTCTACCATCTTCTGGAGTCCATTTAAATTCACACCTACTGCTTCAGTGACTCCATCCAGCCATCTCATTCTCTGTCGTCCCCTTCTTCTATTGCCCTCAATCTTTCCCAGCATTAGGCTCTTCTCCAGTGAATCCTTCCTTCTCATTAGGTGGCCAAAGTACTTGAGTTTCAACTTCAGGATCTGGCCTTCTAAAGAGCAGTCGGGGTTGATCTCTTCTAGGACTGACCGGTTTGAACGCCTTGCAGTCCAGGGGACTCGCAGGAGTGTTCTCCAGCACCATAGTTCAAAGGCCTCAATTCTTTTGCGCTCAGCCTTTCTTATGGTCCAACTTTCACAGCCATACATTGCAACTGGGATTCTATCAGTAGCACTCAGCAGATCTCATTGACCCAGCTGCTTTCCCCCTTGCAACTTCCACTCATACATTCACACCTATCCAACTCTCACCTGCTCTCACCAGGCCACAAGGAAACCACATCTCCCAAAACAGAGGCAGATCAGAGACAGTTGCTCCTCCCTTACCAGATTCTCACTGAGTGCACCAAATAAGTCCACTCTCTTCATTCAGTCTTATGCCATCCAGCCAAGAGCCATCCAGTTCAGAGACTTCTGGGAGAGATGGAAAATCCCTCTAGCCAAGCAGCCATCCAAGGACAAGAGAAAGCACTGTTGGTCTCCCAAGTTTTCCTATCAGATGGTATAGGCAAGATAAGCACCACACTTATTTTACCCTTTATTAAAACTCTTTTTGTCTCCATCACTTAGCAGAAATTCCTAAAGCTGTTGGGATACTAGAATTGTTGATATGTAAGATTGGAATGACATCGCTACACCATAAAGCTATTCATTATTTAAATTAAAAATTCTTAAACATCAAATCATTTTATTATTAAGTGGCCACCCGAAGCTCATAATGAGACTACCATGTAAAAATTCTCTTTTCAGAAGAAAACAATCGGCAATACATTGAAATCAATGTGTTGCATCGAAGTATTTAGGCTTGTTGGGCTCATGCAAGGTTAAATGAGTTTAATATTGCAACATTTTGTCTACTAAAATACTAAGTACTGTTTTCAGTAAACAGTAGATAGGCTACATCTTGGAAAGTAGGATGTAAGTAGGATACCTTAAATATCCTTTGGTTTCTGATTAAATGTTCTCTTAAACATCCTTCACTCCCTTTTCTTTGCTATTTTTCTATTATCTATACTTGTGTTCTAGATGTTTATTTTCTCCACTGTTTATCATAATTAATTGCTTAAAATCATTGCTACTAACTCAGCAATTGCATTGTCTCCCAGTTTTGTTAGGAAAAGAGGAGAGGAGGGGAAAAAAATCTAACAAAGCATTCTGTGGTCAATTGTGTTATCAAGGCACTTGGCACTACCAGCTGATTCTGGCTTACTATTAATCTCTCGGGCAAATAAAACACTCCTTTGTAGTTAAATACCTAACCAGCTACTACTACATTTTTTACCTTACCAAAAACACTTTTACAAAAACTACATATAAAGCCTCAAACAGAATCACACTGTGCTAACTAGTTGGTTTCAATACTGAATGCTATTTAAATGCAAATTAGCCCAGTTAAGCAATATTAAGCAGGACTAGAAAACTTTACTGAAGAAAAATGAAGTTTTCTAGAACTGCTTAATCTTGATTACATCTTAAACACAAACTGAAATTAAATCTGGTGACATACATAGAATTTTTCTATTTTGACAAAGAAAAAGAATCAGTATAATTAATAAACTTTATGCATCTAAGTTCCCGGATGTGCTTAAAATTATGTATGGGACAGTATGAGAAGTAACAAAAAATGAACCTTAAAAATAACTTTTTTAATATTGGGAATTTCAGACTTGAAAATGAAATATAAAGAAATTAAAAGCACACAATAAGTTGCCTGAATTTTTTCATTGCAGAGAGAGAATGTTCAAAGTGATTATTTTTTGTTTGCTTAGTTATAATTTCTGAATTTACATAAAATACAAGCATGATTAAATCACGATATATTTGCAGTGTAGTGAAAAATATTTGGAAAAGGCTAGATTTTACCCAAATCTTCAGTTGGCATCTATTAGTTGATCTATCTATTTGGCAGCAACTGGACTGGGAATAGTTTGCATAATAAACAGCATCATCCACATCAGCAGGGGAGGGGGGAGGAGAGAGGAAGAGAAATGTTTAATGTAGATATTGCCCATCTAGGTCACACATTTTTCTACTCTTGTAGAATTCTTCCAATTGAAGTGTGCATTCTATAGAGTTGACTATGAGACGTTCCCTGAGGATGGGATGAATTCGAAAGCTTGGAAGATTAAACCTCTGGTCTTGGTGATCGACCTGGATTGGATCTTGCAACATTATCCTGGAACACGTATATTTGCCTTCATTCAGTAGACCTAATTCTTCACACACACCTTCACCATACAGCAAAATTGGATCAAGTACCTAAGTTTGTAATGCATACACTGATACTATATCTAGAGCATATTTGATTATTCCATAATGCAATTAAAACATTTATTTCTATTATATGAACTTACATTATCATACATCTTGATAATTAAAGTAATATGCAACTATAAATAAATCGGTGAACAAGTGAAACTCTTAATAATTGTAGAAAAGTTAGCATAACCACACACAAAGTAAACTACAGATTTTAGAGCAGTCCTTTAAAATGAATATGCTTGTAGGAATCATAGGTCATTTGTTCAACAATGATGAAAAAAATTAACAATTTTTTTTATTAAATAGCACAAGATGATTATTCTGATATGCTGGGTATTCCAATTAGTTTTCATCAAAAATGCATCTTTACTGGCAAATTGAGTCTCAGTCTCAATCCACTTAGATGAGTGGATTTTTTAAAAAGCAATTTCTCTGGCTTTTGAACACTGGTGAAATATACCCATACAACTAAAAACTTTCCCCTGGCTAGTTTTTGTAATCCGCATATAAGAAAAATTCATGGTCATTCTTATAATTTGGCTTCATCATCAGGGAACAAAAGTGCAATCATGACCTACATGTTTTGGTTTGAAACAAACTGTTGTTTTATCAGTTAGGAACTTTATTTTGGTAATAATATATGCTGCAAAATGCTTTTAACAGGTCAGAAACTGTCTTCTTATTATAAATTGTCAGGCTATAAAAATAATGGACATAAAATATGGACCTCAATACCTGAGAAGATTCTGGAAAAGATAATCAAGCAACAAATCAGCAAACACCTAGAGGCAAACAAAATCATTACCAAAAGCCAATATGGGTTTGTCAAAAACAGATCATGCCAGACAAATCTTATTGCATTCTTTGATTAGGTTACAAAATTAGTGGAGCAGAGGAATGCTGTGGATATAATTTACTTGGACTTCAGTAAGGCATTTGATAAAGTAGATCACAACCTACTACTTGTTAAGATAGAAAAATGTGGGTTAGACAGTATCACCACCAGATGGCTTTGTAGCTGGCTGACCGGCCGTACTCAGAGTATGGTCCTCAATGGAACCACATCTACACGGAGGGAAGTGTGTAATGGGGTGCCCCAGGGCTCTTGGTTCTTGACAGACTTGAACATTGGGCGCTATCTAACAAAATGAAATTCAATGGTGAAAAAAGTAAGATTCTACATTTAGGCAAGAAAAACTAAATGAACAGGTATAGTATAAGTGGTACCTTGCTCAATAGTAATTAGTGTGAGAGGGATCTCTGAGTCCTAGTGGACAATCACTTAAATATGAGCCAGCAGTGTGCTGCAGCTGCCAAAAAAGCCAACACAGTGCTAGGCTGCATTAACAAGAGGGATAGAATCAAGATCACGTGAAGTGTTAATACCACTTTACAATGCCTTGGTAAGGCCACACTTCGAATACTGCATCCAGTTTTGGTCACCCTGATGTAAAAAAAGATGTTGAGACTCTAGAAAAAGTACAGAGAAGAGCAACAAAGATGATCAGGGGACTGGAGGCTAAAACATATAAGGAATGGTTGCTAGAATTGGGTATATCTAGTCTAATGAAGAGAAGGACAAGGGGTAACATGATAGCAGTCTTCCAATATCTCAGGGGCTGCCACAAAAAAGATGGAGTCAAGCTATTCTCCAAAGCACCTGAAGGCAGGACAAGAAGCAATGGCTGGAAACTAATCAAAGAGAGAAGCAACCTTGAACTAAGGAGAAAGTTTATAAGAAGAGACTGGACAACCATTTGTCTGAAATGATATAAGGTTTCCTGGACTAGAAGATCTCCAAGGTCCCTTCCAACTCTATTATTATTATTATTATTATTATTATTATTATTATTATTATTATTATTATTATTATTATTATTATTTTGGATCATCGCACAGTCAGCCAGATGTTCAGACTGGATTTGGCATTTTGTCTACCTATCGAATCCTTACCCAGGACCTGGGATAGGCAGATGTGGATGTTTGATGGTATTACAGATATCGTCGCAGGATGGAAGCAGTTCCTAGTAAGGCCGCCTTTTGCAATTGACTAATAGCGAATTTGTCAATGCCAATGGTGTTCAAGTGGTGCTCCAATTGTTTTGGGATTGCACCCAAGGAGCCTATTACTATTGGTACTACCCTTGTTTGCTTTTGCCACAGTCTTTCTATTTCTATTTGTAGGTCTTTGTATTTTGTTATCTTCTCCAGTTCTTTCTCGTCTATTCTGCTGTCTCCAGGCACTGCCATGTCCACTATCCAGACTTTTTTGTCTTTCTTATCGACAATTGTTAAGTCTGGGGTGTTATGTTGCAGGTGCTTGTCTGTTTGATTATTATTATTATTATTATTATTATACTTTCTTGTATTGAAATAATAACTATTAATCAATTCATTTAATTCGTATCCTAGTTTTTTGGTTTTGGTGAGCATTCAAAGTAAATAAAATTCAAAACAAATTTTTAACAAGTTAAAAGTATGGATTTGAATTAGTAAGAAAATACTATCCAATAACTGAAAGCCTGCAATAAAACTTTATTAAAACATAAAAGAGCTTAGGATATAGAAGAGCATATTTAGTTGTATAAAAAACTTCAAGAATATCTGATCAAACTGTACGTTTCAATATATTTCTGAAACAGAAGCTAACAACGAGCATATGTATAACATTGACATATATGAAATTTGCATACAACTCCATATGATGGTTTGAAAGGTCATTTATGACCAAAGCATTGTATATCTTTGGTTGGTAGTTAAACTTAAAAAATACAAAAAGTTACAAAAATTAATTTTGTAGTGCTTTTTTTCTTGATGAAATCAAGATAGAAAATTTGTCTCATTGCTACAAGTCTGGATAGTTTACATAATAATTTTTATTTATTATTGTATTTATTTATACCTCACCTTTGTTACTTTGATAAATAACTCAAGGTAGCTAATATAACTAATATTGCTTCCTCCTCCTATTTTCCCCATTAACAACCCTGAGAGGTTATTAGGTTCAGAGAGTGACTTGCCCAAAGTCACCCAGTTGACTTTCATGTCTAAGGCAGAATTAGAACTCATAATCTCTTAATTTCTAGGCAGGTGTCTTAATCACCTGACTAAATTGGTTCTTTATTATATTTAAAAGGATATCTGGAAAAGGGATCTAGAAATTACTGTCTAAGTAGTGGAATCGTTGTGGAAACAGTAGTAAGCATTATTTTGAAAATACTGTCAACAATCTGGAAAAACAGATCTTTCAAGGAGAAAGATTATCATAGTTAATTTAATTGTAAATTAAATTTTTAGAATTATTTGACAAAGTGTTAACTATCATGGGGATCTGGTTCATATACTAAACAGCTGTAGACGTGAGCAAGTAGTACATGTAAAAACAACCAACTTTATTTGGCATACATTTTGGTAAGCAGCAGCTATCCCTAATACAGTTGAATAATCTTGAAAAAACTAACAAACTATGTCTATTTTGTTCCACAGACTAGCAAAGATTTTGTACACCCCCATCTTCAGTATGATAGATTAATATTCAATGTTTTCCAAATATTTTTTAATCAATGTGTAGAGCCATCTTGTAGAATAATAACTTATTAAAGAACTAGAAAGGCAGAAAAAATTGCAGGGACATTACACAAATAGTTTAGAAAGCCATTTAAAACTAATTATTTGAAGTGGTTTAAAGCATTATCTGAAACTGGGTATGATCCATAAGTTCATTGGTGATACCAATTTTTTTATACTGGGGAAAAAAGGAATTATAAAGAGCAGGGGTGTCAAACTGCCGGCCCACGGGCCGGCTGTATCATACAGAGGCCACGCCCACCCAGGTCCAGCAATGTGAAAAAAGTCGTAATATGTCACGACACGTCAAGTGATGTGGCGAGTTTGACACCCATGATATAGAGCTCCAAAACAATCTTTATAAACTGGAGAAGAATAGAAATTAACATTTCCAATGTTAAAATCCACTTTTAAACTGATATAATTTGAAAAAAGCCATTTGGTGGACAGCCAAAAAACCAACTTACACTCTGCACATGACAGCTCTGAAAAAGGTAAGGAAATTTAGATTATAAGAAACCTTTAGTTAGTGATAGTGATGATGGGGAAATGAATGAGTGCTGCTATGGCAAAGTTGTAGGACTACAGTGTCATCAAAGTGAAAATCCTAGGATTTTGAGCGACTCCTCTCCATTCCATGTACACATACCTCTTTTGGCATGATGATGCACTATCATGGTGTGCTTTAGATGTTTCAATCATGCTTTCACACAGTTCTCAAGTTTATTTTTATTCAAAACACTTCATTTTTTTATTTCAAAAGCTTCTGCAATATTTATTCAAAAACTAATTATTTTTATTCAAAAATTATTAATAAAATTCATTTTACATATCTGAATTGAAAGAACACATTTCTTTGAAAAAAACCCTACTTATTTTCTAGAAATCAAGTTGCGTACTATATGTTCATTAATCACTTTCTCACAGTGAATGCAATCCACTCCGCTGCTGATACTCTTCATAAAATTTCTGTAGGGAATCTGGAATTCTAGGAGTCACAACAACCAAAGCTTGTTGAAAATGCTCCTTCATGATATATTTGGCCTCAATATCTTCTTGAAGTGCAAGAAGAGCAGCTTCTCTACAAACTGCGGTTATCTGAAAAAGAAAAACACAGATTCCTTTTTTAAAAAGAATTTTGTTGGAATAATTTGCTGAGAACTAAATGCAGGAAAGTCACAAATGCAACAGAAGGTCATCTTTTGGCCTATTTTTGCTCAACATTTTGTTAAGAGAGTTCAGCTGCAATAATATTCAACAAATGGTTAGAACAGCAATGCACTCTGCTATCAAAGTTCCATATTCCACAACTTTTATGTATCTAAAATAAACATATTTAGTTAAAAAGCTGAGCAGCACACAGTCCTAAATGTTCAAGAAATAAGTGAAAAATGAAACTAACTCAGGCTGTAATAGTGACGTTCTTGTTTAAAATCTACCTGTGTAACACTCTCACACACACTCCAAAGCAATATGAGAGAATTGGTTGGTTAAGAAATAGGAAATATAAATAACTAACTAAACAAATAATTAAAATTCAAAGAAGAAAAAAGGCTAGAATCTTCAAGCTGACTTTAAAAGTTCAGGAAGCAGCCTCATGAAAGCTTCCTTCCAAAGGTACATTACTGCTGTGAAAAGCATCAGTGGAATGAGTGACCATTATTTCAGTGTAGGAGAGAAAACAGTGATTGATACTGACTGCACCCTTATGGGCGTAAAAGAAAACGCCAGCTGAAATGCATTTGTGTCAGCCATTCAATGTTTGTTCCTTGTTTGTTCACTTGTTACACTGCTTACGCCGGACTAATGGCTGCCAAAATCGTTTAGGAGCTTTCTAGAGGATTTAGTATGTGTTTAGGAAAGGCTTCTGAGAAAGGAGAAATTTGGACGTCTTTGTCACATTACTATAATATTTCTGTTAGTTCTGATCAGCATTTTAATTCTTTACAGCCCACTGCAGATCATGAGAATGGAGGCAGGAGAAGGCAGGAGAAAAATTGCGCACAGCCTAATTCAAACTTTAAATTAAAACAAATCTTATTTGTTTTAATTTAATTTATTTTAATTTAAAGTTTGAATTAGGCTGCTATTGTTGTTTTTATGCTATGTACCTGAGAGAGATAGTTCTGGTGCAGAATGTGCCAACTGATAAGTCAGCTATTGGGAAAATGTACCATACCTTAATGCTGTTGCAAACTAGTGAATAAATGGATCATTACAGACGCCATCTGAAATCAGATTTGTGAACCTCTTCTAAAAATGCTATGGTAACTCCTCACTAGTTTGCAACAGCATTAAGGTATGGTAGAAAGAGGTTAAATGCAAATTTCAAAACAACATTCTAAGCCAGAGTCACAAAATAATAGGGCAGGAAGGAAGAATTAATATTTATCTATTTCAATTTAAATTTAGTTAGTCATATCCTGCATGTAGTCACACATAATTAAAAAGTAAAATACTTTTCCTATTTGTTCAAATTCCCATACCATATAAATCCAGGCCAATTGATAATACCTGTATCACATGTGATTGCCATGCACTTTGCCCTGAAAATGAACACAATTGTTTATAAATTGGGTGGATTTTTATAGTGAATTTCTAATGTTTTATGCTCATTGGAGTTGGGCAGCTAATAAATTCAAAGGCATTAGTAAATATCTAATCACTGTGTATCATACATGGATTACCATCTAACCTATGGGAGTGGTTTGAGGTCATTTGATTGAACTATGTAATATCATATATAAATATTGTGCTCAGTAACAGGGAACTTGAAAACACATGACATAATCTGTTATTTCTGAAAGGTAAGTATGCCCCTTATTATGGAGCTCTATCTTTTTGGTGCAATGTTGAACTCTGCTGATAGACTTATAAAGAAAAACCTAAGGTATTTTTTCAAATAATACTTTGTGGAAAACAAAACAATATTTTTTTTACAAATTTATTTTAAGTTACAAAAGTGAAAATTAAAGAAACAGCAATCTTATTTTGGATTCTGACACATAATTTGTGATTCTTCCTTCAGCCATAGGTATTCTATTCAGAAACAAAATATTTGAAAGGGATTTTTTTGCCAAAACCCAATTATCATGACTATATAACAAAGGTGTCAGAACACCAATGGGGAATTGTCTATTTATTTTACTTAGTCCCAGGAGACTTTCTACCAATTTTGATTTCTGATTGATTTTAATATACGGATTCTAAAATTAGTATTTAGAGACAGGATTCAAGCAGCTGTAATTTCCCAGCTCATATATAGCCGATTTCATTCCATAAATCATAGGCTTACAGACAAAGGGCTAATTCGAAAATCAGATAAAATGAATGGCCAATTCAAATGGCCTGAGTGAGGTCCTTTCAGCAGTTACTTTCTTCTTTGTATTTGAAGTACTAGGGGAAAAAAACTTTAAAGAATCTTGAGAAAGAAAAGGAAAGCAATGAGCTTCTGTGTTAAAATCTTAGGTATTTTTGTTTTAAGTAGCTTTTTTAATGCATCGTCTGCCAAGAACACCTGTTAGCCATTGAATTTTGTCTGGCTGCAGCTGGGGCTGAATGAGTGTGCAGGAACTGGCAGCCTGCTAGGCTGGTTTTACATTGTGCCTCCTTTTCCATGCCTTTCTTTCAAATTTATCCCCTCCTCCCTGTAGATGGTTACAACAGAGTATGTGAGAAAAAGATTAGGGACCTGGAGCAGATTGGTATCCTGTGGTGGATAGTGAATAGTGCAAACTGTGGAGCTTTCCTGGAAGACAACTACCTGCAAGCGTAGGATATGCACCCTCCTAGGCACTTCTAAAAGCAGGATTAGGGAGTGGGAACTCCAAGTTTCCCACTCAGCATGCAGGACTTTGAAAAGTTTCCAAAATGGAGCCCTTTTAAAAAGAAAAAAGGAAACCCCAAGAGTCAAATCTTTTAAAAAGCATTTACTCCTTTTCCCCAACCTTCTGATGCGCAACTCCTATTAAAGCAGCCCTATGTGCCAGCTTAAATCATAAATAAGGCCAACTCACAAAGACCAAAAGGCAATCTTATATAAAAATATTAAGTAACTGTATTTCATGTGTCATTCACTACCTATGAAAAACTTTGAATAACTATAGAAAAAAATCAACTCTGATTTCTATTTTGTTACATTTTTCTATTTTGAAATACTCTGCATATATAAATCTTGAATATATTCTACTAATCTTAGTCTCACTCACAAATTAGCTTTTCCTCCTCTCAGGAATGAGCATATAAATAAAAACTATAGTAAGTTAACACTTTCAAAGCAGTAGCAAAAGCATAACTGAGAATCAATAGCCAATTCTTTTTTTAGGAGTAATACACTTTTCTCCAAAAAGAAATTAATATGTAGAAAGAAAAAAAGAGGGAGAAAAGGAGAGAGAGAAGAAAAAGTTTATTTCATCCTTGAGTGGTTTTTTTTTTATCAGCATCCAAGAATTGATTTAGGAATGTCCTATTAAGAAAAAGAGTTCATTTATCAAAACATGCCTTGTTCTAAAATTATGTGTAAAATATCTGGGAAGAAAAAGTTTATACATAGTATCATTTATAAATCATGTCTTATACATACTTATCATTATTCATGCTAAAAATAAACAACATTTACTAAAACAATATATCTTTCTATCTGCAGTGGACGCTGTAATTTACATTGAAAACTGCCCAGAACCATTTGGAAGTGAATGAATTATATATTAGTAATTTTTTAAAAGTTATTATATGAGGGAGAATGTGATTCCTTTTCCCCCATTGTGGACTATCCTGTTTACTTTTACAGAAGTTAGTTGGTTAGTACCTAGCCTCTGCAAGAAGGTAAGCCTTACAGGAATGGGAGCCTAATAGGACTGGAAGACCATTCTCCTCTACAGAGTAAAAATAAGGAACTGCTTGCTGTGATCATTTAGGCATACAAAGCAAACAATAGGATTTCACAGTTGCAAGTAATGTCTTTTCTTATCATGAGCAGCATAAAGTTGCTGGGAAAAAAACCTTTCATATTCCTTGACTGAAAATACAAATCAGAACATTAAATTCTCCCTCTCCATTAATCCATATTTCAAATTCAAGGCTTCTATCTACCCAAGGAACTCTGGGCAATGAACAAAAATAAAACAATTTATGCAAATCCAATTTCAAAATTTGGGGTGGAGCCCCCTAAAAATTAAATTAGCTCCATTAGCATCCAAACCTATAGCTACCTCCCAAAAGGCTAATATTTGTTCATTTATTTATTAAATTTGTTTGCCGCCCATCTCACAACAAAGGTTGAGTCCAGGAGGAGGCTGATCCATAGGTTATAGATATGGCATACCTCTGGGTCCCATAAAATGACACTGCTTTGTTGGTTGACCAAGAACATGTGCACCCTGCCAAATCTAGTAGATAGGCAGAACTATCTGGTAAATGCAGTCCCACAAGTAAGTTGGTCTCATGACATCTTGAACTGCCCACTACAAGCCAACTCACATAGCACTGGTGTGACATGGGTGTTTTGTTGTGATTCCAATATTATGTGTGTGTGTGTCACTGCTGTTTTGCAAGAGTGGGTGATGCTTCCTACTTTGAACAAAATGGTGGTACACTCCCTTTCAAAAGACTACCCTTGAATCCAACAGTAATAGGCAACTTTTGTCCAATCTCTAAGCTTTCTTTTTTATGGAGATTGTTGAGAGAAAGATAAGTACTCAGCTCCAGCAGGCCCTGGATGAAATAGATTAATTATGTGTTTTGAGCTGCAAAAAAATTTACAGCCATTCAACTAGCTACATCTCTTGATCACCATCTAGTGGTCATATGGATTTCTGTAATCTAATTAATTATTATATATTGAAAACAGAATGAAATCTGTGCTGTACCAACTTACTTGGAACTAATGCCTACATTTAACCATTGCAGTCCCAAAAGATTTAGAGAACACCAAGGTAGAATAGACTAATTTAAGGCCAATAATTTGTGCATCATTCTGAATGAATTGGTGCAGTTCTTGATTAAGTTCATAAGTCCTGGGAAAAAAATGTTACTTTTTATTTAATTTTATAGCAACTAGAACGCTGCTATAATCTACATTCCTGCAAGGATCAGTAAGAAAATCCCTGGAGTATTGTGTGTGTGTGTGTGTGTGTGTGTGTGCCTATGTGCATGCATACTAGATCAGATAAACTGCCATTAAAAATAAAAATAATTAAGATGCTGAGAAGTTAGAGGTAGCAATCATAAAGTGGCTTAAATTAAGTGAAAATTAAATGAAAAGAATATTTAGAATAAATACTTGCATATGCATGTCTCCATTATGACTAAGTAACAATTTCAAAGCAGAGGCCCTAGGATAGTGATCAAACAGATTATACAGTTTCAGCTTGGCAAATATTTAGGATTTATTTAAATATTCATTTATATTGTACCTGGTTTAAGTATATTATTTCTTAAGTTTTATACTGTTATAGACTCATATAGGTGTTTTAAGATCGATTTGAATTGGGAAAAGTGAAAATGTCAATGAGATGGGTAGTAAAAGTGCAAAAAGTATCCTGAGTGATTATTTTAGTTGTACAGTAAAAAGGTATTTAATAGTCATCAGTCATCATGCCAATATTTTACTCTTTTTGTTGCAAAGCATATAGTTTTCTTCAGCCAGAGCATTAAAACTAAGCTTTGCTTTCTGAAAATAAAACATTTCTATTTAAGAGGCATGTGCCATCTGTTTTTACATTAAAAGTTAAACATGTTACCTATATTTTAAAGATGTCTAACACTTTCTGAAAGTAAAAAAGTCTAGAGTGATTCAATATTAATATTTTTTCATGTTATTAAAGTAATAAACCAACTATTAACTAGGCTAAATTAATTGGACATATTTATTATAATTAAACAAAAGATAAAAATACTAATTGAAATTTCATTTGGAAAACAAAGTTATTATTAATACAAATGCATATATCAGGTGTTTCCTTCCATGTAGAAGATTATTTAAGAAGATGGCTAGGAAAACCTAGCCCTTCTTCCTCTTGTTATTTTTCATTCCTCTCCATCATTATATATTTAGGGAGTGTGAATGGCTATTGTTGTCATACATTCACGTAGCGTTTCATCTTTGATCAGTGCAAATTGTTTAATTTTTCATTTCCTTTAATGCCCTATTTCACTGCACATTCATGTGTCCATAACTATAATAAATAAATGAAGAATAATTTAGAATTTTTTCAGTTCATTTTCACCGCAAGTAGAATATCTATGCAGTCATTTCTACCTGCAATAAAAATAATTGACAACCACATGATTTTAATACCTAACACTGACATTTAGGATATATCTAAATGATCACTGGGTGATCTTGGGTCAGGCACACCCTAGTAAGGAGACAACAGTAAACCACTTCCAAAAAACTTGCCAGGAAAACTGCAGGGACTAATTTGAGCAGTTGCCAGGAGTCAACATTGACTCAAAGGCATAAAGAAAAGCATTATATGCATATAAAATAAGATTAGGGCGATGGTGTTGAGAAAAGATTTTTTTTTTAAAAAAAAAAAAAATCACTGCCTCCCTTCCCATGCCCAACATCTCATTTTATCTTTTTAGGTTACCCGAATTTGATAGTTCTTAAATTGCTGTTAAGTTTAAGGAAAAAGGATTTAAAATGGAAGAAAAAAACAAAACCTTATACAAGGTTCTAATAGCAGCTTCATTTTAAAGATAAAATCATATCATCCTATCTTTGCTAACTTATCTAATTTGGTCCTATGAGGAATTCAAACTTTAACCTATAATAAATGCATGCACCAATTATTTATGTAACAATTGATCATTAACTAGATATGAATTCCAGCATTTTATATTTACTTAAGTTTGAATGTTAAAATAGTTGCTAAAAACCTAGGAGTTAAACTATGAATGTTCATGATGCAACATTATAATATTTGATTCTACAGATATGAAAAATACATATTTTTCCTTTGTAATCATTTCCATTAAATGCTGTATTCTGCTGCTTGTGTGTTTTTATGTGCATAACTGACCACAAGAATAGAGTAAAAATAAAACTTTCTGACATTGCATATGAAAGTGAACTCTCATGACAAAATTAGGAGCAAGATGAGATGAGGAAAATATAGATTTCAGTTCTTAATTCTAATTCTAATGACATAAGAAGGATTAACTGAAGATTCCAAGCATTTGTTCTCTGCCCATAACCAATCTCTAAAGTACATAATGTATATGATTGCTAATGAGCAGAATACTGAAGCAGTTCCTTGGAACCAACTGGTCTTTTAAGATTTCTGCTTAACTTAGAATCCAGCATCAACAGAAACAAGAGCTTGCAGCAATATTTGGTTTTTCACTGTATGGTTCTATTACTCTAACTTTCATGTTCTATATTTACATGTTTTGTTGTTGTTGTTAATTGCGAAGTCGTGTCCGACCCATCGTGACCCCATGGACAACATTCCTCTAGGTCTTCCTGTCCTCTACCATCTTCTGGAGTCCATTTAAATTCACACCTACTGCTTCAGTGACTCCATCCAGCCATCTCATTCTCTGTCGTCCCCTTCTTTTATTGCCCTCAATCTTTCCCAGCATTAGGCCCTTCTCCAGTGAGTCCTTCCTTCTCATTAGGTGGCCAAAGTATTTGAGTTTCAACTTCAGGATCTGCCTTCTAAAGAGCAGTCGGGGTTGATCTCTTCTAGGACTGACCAGTTTGAACGCCTTGCAGTCCAAGGGACTCGCAGGAGTCTTCTCCAGCACCATAGTTCAAAAGCCTCAGTTCTTTGGCGCTCAGCCTTTCTTATGGTCCAACTTTCACATCCATACATTGCAACGGGAAAACCATGGCCTGGACTATACGCACTTTTGTTGGCAGGGTGATGTCTCTGCTTTTTAGTATGCTGTCTAGATTTGCCATAGCTTTCCTCCCCAGGAGCAAGCGTCTTTTAATTTCTTGGCTGCAGTCCCCCTCTGAGGTGATCTTTGAGCCCAGAAAAATAAAATCTGTCACTACCTCCATTTCTTCCCCATCTATTTGCCAGGAATTGAGAGGGCCGGATGCCATGATTTTGGTTTTCCTAATGTTGAGTTTCAAGCCAACTTTTGCACTCTCCTTCTTCACCCGCATCAAGAGGCTCTTTAGTTCCTCTTCACTTTCTGCCATTAGAGTGGTATCATCTGCATATCTTAGGTTGTTGATATTTCTCCCGGCAATCTTAATTCCAACTTTTGATTCATTTAGCCCTGCCTTTCTCATGATGTGCTCTGCATATAAGTTAAATAGGCATGGCGACAATATACAGCCTTGCCGGACTCCTTTTCCAATTTTGAACCAATCAGTGGTTTCGTGTTCGGTTCTCACTGTTGCTTCTTGACCCGCATATAGGTTTCTCAAGAGACAAATGAGATGGTCTGGTGCTCCCATCTCTTTAAGAACTTGCCACAGTTTGTTGTGATCCACACAATCAAAGGCTTTTGCATAGTAAATGCAGCAGAAGTAGATGTTTTTCTGGAACTCCCTATCTTTCTCCATGATCCAGCGTATGTTGGCAATTTGATCTCTAGTTCCTCTGCCTCTTCGAAATCCTCCCTGTACTTCTGGTAGTTCTCGATCCACATACTGCTGGAATCTAGCTTGTAGGATTTTAAGCATAACTTTACTAGCATGTGAAATGAGTGCAATGGTGCGATATTTTGAACATTCTTTGGCATTGCCTTTCTTTGGAATTGGAATGTAAACTGACCTTTTCCAATCCTGTGGCCACTGTTGAGTTTTCCAAATTTGCTGGCAAATTGAGTGTAGCACTTTTACTGCATCGTCTTTTAAGATTTTGAATAGGGACTTCCGGTGGATTAGCGTCGGTGATGGCGGCTACTTTGTAGCTGTCCTCCTGGGAAAGCGTTAGAACCGCAGAGAACAGCAGACACCAGCTGTTCCGCGACTCAAAACCTCCCTCCCGGGCAAAGGGGAGGAGGGGAGTATCACCTGAATAGAGGTAGAGCCTCTTTTCTTTGGGGGGTGAAAAGAGTGCTCCCTCGGAGTTCGGGTTGCCTCCGCCTCCCAGCTGTCTTTGTGGAAATATTTAGAGAAATTGAAAAAATATTTAGAGTCAATTCTTGGATTGCAAAGCAAAGAAATCTGCCAAGATATGTGGTAATCTATTTTGGGAAGAGATCTCTGCGTAATGAAATTATACAAGCTTTTTATAACAAGAGGTTTCAGATTGCTGCTCAAGATGTTATTATTTTAAAGGAGATTCCATCTAAAATTTTAAGAAGAAGAAAAGAGTTTGCTTTCTTAGCTGATGAACTTAAAAAAAGATTGATGCCATTCAGATGGGAGATTCCAATTGGCATCGTGGTGAGTCATGCGGGGATACGTTATAGACTTAATACTGCTTCTAAAGCAAAGGAGTTTTACAAGTTGGTTCTGGGAGCACGCTCACCACCACCTATGATGCAGAAAGTTTTGGATGGCAAGGAGGCAGAACAGCAGTCTGAAGAAGTAGTATTGATGGATAGTGGAAAATTACAGGCTGAGTGGTTGCAACAAGCAGAGATGAAAGAGCAAAGAATGACCCAGGCAGCCCATAGACGTAAGGAAAAGGAACAACAGAAGAAAGATGTTAAAGAGGTTCTACAAGAAATGGCTTCGGTGCCTGTGGGAGGAGCAAGACCTAAGAGCTCTGCAGTACAGCTTTTGGTCAAGGGAGATGGTAAAGCTCCTGACATGGAATGCTAATGGCCTCAACTCCCCTCAAAAGAGAAAGAAAATATTTCATTACTTAAAGCAACATAACAATGATATTATTTGTTTGCAGGAAACACATATTATTTCTAAGGATCAAAAATATCTAGTTAACGCTCGATTGGGATCTCATTTTGTATCTTCTGCTCCTGGGAAAAAAGGGGGAGTAGTTATTTATGTTAAGCAAAATCTATCAGCCTGTTTAGTAGAATCTGATTCTCAAGGGAGATATGTTATGATTGAAGTGGGTTTGTATGGTAAGAAAGTACTTATAGTGGGATTGTATGCACCAAATCAACAACAGGAACAATTTTATAGATTTTTACATCAAAAACTAACTTTGTTGGATTATAGATCTGTTATATTAATGGGAGACTGGAATGGTGTTTTAGATATATAAAGAGACAAAAAAGGACCCTCTATTTCTTTTAAACAGGCTAAATTACCTAAAGCTTTTTTTGACTTGAAAGAGGATTGGGAGCTGCGAGATTATTGGCGTGAACATAACTTGGAGGAGACTTTACCTTCTTTTCGGACAGACATCAGTCTTTTTCAAGAATTGACTTTTTCTTGATTACAACCGATTTATATTTTAGGGTAAAGAATGTTAAGATTTTCCCTAGGACATTGACGGATCATAGTCCAGTTTGTATGGAACTGGTTGATGAAAAAGAGGAGAGGAGATCTTGGAGGATGAATGAAAATTTATTTAGACAAGAAAAGAATGTTCAAAAATTAAAGGAGCAATTAAAGGATTATTTTGCTTTAAATATGTATAAGGGAACTTCAATGTCAATGGTCTGGGATGCAGGTAAAGCTTATATGCGGGGGATTTTGATACAAATGAATAAGGTTCATAGACAGAAGCAGGTGCAGAAACGTAAAGAATTGGAAGATGAGATTAAATTAAAAGAAAAAGCTCTGATTTTAAATCCCACAGATGAGAAGATTAAGGAATCTATAAAATTGCTTAAATCACAATTTAATATGTTGATGGCTGATCAAACTGCAACTAATTTATTGTATATGAAACAAAATACATTTTGTAATGCCAATAAACCAGGGAGATGGTTGGTTTATCAATTGAGAAAGAAGCAGAGACAGAGAACTATAGATAAAATAAATTATAATGGTAAGCTGGTATATCAGAAGGAGTTGATTAAGAAATCTTTTTTAGATTATTATCAAAAATTATATATGAGTACTAAAGTACAGGTTTTAGATATAGATAATTATTTAAAAGATGCTAATTTTCCTAAACTAACAGAAGATCAGAAACAAGAAATTAACGGTCTGATTACTAGTGAGGAAATTGAGACAGTAATTAAAGAATTAAAATTAGATAAAGCACGGGGTACGGATGGATTGACATCTATTTATTATAAAACTTTGGTACAAGAGATGATTCAACCTTTAAGGGAGCTTTTTAATAATATATTACAGGGTTCAGAGATCCCCCCGTCATGGGGTAGAGCTTTTATATCCTTGATTCCAAAAGAAGATCAAGATCTCACTTTACCAAAGAATTATAGACCTATATCTCTTTTAAATGTAGATTATAAGATTTTTTTGAAAATTTTAGCTAATAGACTCATGAGGGTCCTGCATCATGTAATACATATGGATCAAACGGGTTTTATAACTGGAAGGTATATGAAGAATAATGTTAGACAAATTATTAACTTATTAGAATATTTAGATAAAAACAATCAAGTTTCTGCAGGATTGATATTTTTAGATGCTGAAAAAGCTTTTGATCAGCTGAATTGGCAATTTATGTTAAGATTAATTGAGAAAATGAACTTTGGAGAAAAAATTTTACAAGCTCTTGGTGTTATTTATCAAAAGCAAACGGCACAACTTATAGTTAATGGGGGTTTGTCAGAGGTGTTTTCAATAGAGAAGGGGACTAGACAGGGTTGTCCATTGTCACCATTGCTGTTTGTTCTAACTTTGGAAATTTTGTTGATTAAAATTCGAGAATCACAGCAAATAAAAGGAATAGAAGTTAACAAAAAAGAATATAAATTAAGGGCTTTTGCAGATGACTTGGTTGTTACTTTATCTCAACCTACTTATTCTGTAATAGAGTTATTACAATTGATACATCAGTATGGACAGGTTTCGGGTTTTAAAATTAACAATAATAAGACTAAAATATTGCCTTAAAATATGACTAATTTGGATAAGGAGACCTTGGTTAGGTTGACAGATTTTGAGGTTGTTAACAAGGTAAAATATCTGGGGGTTACTTTATCTGTTTCTAACGCCAAATTGTATAAAAATAATTATGAAAGGCTGTGGGTCAAAATACAAAGAGATTTGGAAAATTGGGAGAAGCTGCAATTATCTCTTTTGGGGAGAATTGCGGTGATTAAAATGAATGTTTTGCCAAAGTTTCTTTTTTTATTTCAAATGATACCCATTTTAAAGAATGAGGTTAATTTAAATGAATGGCAGAAAGGTATCAATAAATTTATCTGGGCAGGGAAAAAAACAAGAGTAAAACTTAAAATTATACAAGATATTCGTGAGAGGGGTGGACTCAAGGTACCGAACTTGAAATTGTATTATGATGCTGTGGCTTTAACATTAATTAGTGATTGGGTTAATTTAACAAATGTAGAAGTACTCCTCTTAGAGGGTTGGGATTTGCTTTTCGGATGGCATGCCTACTTAATTTTCAATAAAAAGGTTGACAGGGCTTTTAAATCTCATATTATCAGGACTTCTTTACTTTGGGTTTGGAAGAAATATTATAGAAATGATTTTAAAATTCCATTATGGGCTATACCATGGCATGCGACAGAAGGGATAAGGAGAGGAGTCAAGATGGATAGTGTTTCTTATACACAATTACTTAGATGGGATGGTAAAAATTGGCAATTAAAATCTCTGGAAGATTTAACACAAGAAAATATTATTTATTCATGGTTTCAGTATAGACAAATAGTAGAGAGGTGGAAGATAGATCGTAATTTGGGTTTGCTTAGAGAAGATGAGAATTTGTTAAAACAAATAAAAGATCAAAGACAAACTCACATTAAGAGAATTTACGGGGTGTTAGTAGAGTTGGATTCAGAAGCAGAATTAGTTAAAGAATGTATGGTTAAATGGGCACAAAATTTTGAGGAACCGGTTTTATTAGATACCTGGGAGATTATTTGGGTGAGGAATGTTAAATTTACACAAGCCCAAAATTTAAGGGAAAACTTTTATAAAATGTTTTACAGATGGCACTTTGATCCACAAAAAATGTCTCGTATGTATCCTGACTTGCAGCCTAAATGTTGGAGATGTGGATGTTTGGATGCTACTTATTACCATATCTGGTGGTTATGTAAAAATATAAAAGCTTTTTGGATTAAAATATGGTGGAATATTCAAAGAATTTTCAGAAGAAGGATAAAATTTACCCCACAATTGTTTTTGTTAGGTATTGTTTCTGATTGTGACAGTAAAGAGATTATATTGATGTTAAATTTAATTACAGCGGCCAGGTTGTTAGTAGGGCAATGTTGGAAGAAGGAATCTTTGCCTACATTGCAAGAATGGTTTTTTAAA
Source organism: Crotalus tigris (assembly GCF_016545835.1). Lineage (NCBI taxonomy): Eukaryota > Metazoa > Chordata > Lepidosauria > Squamata > Viperidae > Crotalus > Crotalus tigris. Next base: position 1,573,392 of record NW_024100087.1, on the reverse strand, counting down.
GTTTCTTACTTGGTGGAAATGGCAAAGATTTCGGCTTTCTTGAAAGATCAATCGCAGGAGAAGTATGTCCTGGTATGGAAAAGATGGATAGATTTTATACAATATAAGTTGGATATAAAAAAATATTACTTAGTTTTTGAATAATTTATAATTAAAGTTTAAGATATTTCTTAGATATTTTCTTTTATTTTTATTTTTTTTCTTTTTCTGTTTTTTCTTTTCTTTCTTCTTGTATTTTTTTTTATATTGTTGTTAATTATTTTATAATTTGTTTAATTAACGTATTTAGATTTGTTTATGGTTTATAAGTGTTTCAAGATTCTTTTAATTTTTTTTTAATTAAGCCTGTATTCAGCTCTGGGAAGATTGGGGGAGGGTAGGGGAGGGGTGGGAGGGTGTGGGGGAGAGGAATCTTTTCTTTTTGTAAAACCTAAAAATTTTCAATTAAAAAAAAAAAGATTTTGAATAGCTCAGCTGGAATACTGTCACCTCCACTAGCTTTGTTGTTGCTCAGATTTTCTAAGGCCCATTTCACTTCACATTCTAGGATGTCTGGTTCGAGGTCAGTGACCATCTCATTGTGGTTATCTGGGATGTTAAGCTCATTCTTGTATAGTTCTTCTGTGTAGTTTTGCCATCTCTTCTAATCTCTTCTGCCTCTGTTAGGTCTCTGCCATTTTGGTCCTTTATCATGCCCATCTTTGCATGAAACGTTTCCTTCATATCTCCAATTTTCTTGAAGAGATCTCTGGTCCTCCCTATTCTGTTGTTTTCTTCTATTTCTTTGCACTGTTCATTTAAGAAAGTATTCTTATCTCTTCTAGTTACTCTCTGGAATTCTGCATTCAATTGGGTGTATCTTTCTCTTTCTCCTTTGCCTTTCACTTCCCTTCTTTCCTCAGCTATTTGCTTTGCAAAGCTTCCTCAGACAGCCATTTTGCTTTCTTGCATTTCTTTTTCTTTGGGATGGTTTTAGTTGCTACCTCCTGTACAATGTTGCGAACTTCCATCCATAGTTCTTCAGGCACTCTGTCTATCAGATCTAATTCCTTAAATATATTTGTCACCTCTACTGTATATTCATCAGGAATATGATTTAGTTCATAACTGAGTGGCCTAGTGCTTTTCCCTACTTTTTTCAATTTAAGCCTAAATTTTGCAACGAAAAGCTCATGATCTGAGCCACAGTCAGCTCCTGGTCTTGTTTTTACTGACTGTATAGAGCTTCTCCATCTTTGGCTGCAGAGCACATAGTCAATCTGATTTCTGTGTTGGCCGTCTGGTGATGTCCATGTGTAGAGCCATCTTTTGGGTTGTTGGAAAAGAGTGTTTGTTATGACCATCGTATTCTCTTGACAAAATTCTATTAGCCTGTGCCCTGCTTCATTTTGTACTCCAAGGCCAAACTTGCCTGTTATTCGGTTATCTTTTGGCTTCCTACCTTAGCATTCCAATCCCCCATGATGATAAGGACATCATTTTTTGGTGTTAATTCTATAAGGTGCTGTAGGGCTTCATAGAACTGGTCAATTTCATCCTCTTCAGCACCAGTGGTTGGGCCATAGATTTGGACTACTGTGATATTGAATGGTTTGCCTTGGATTCGAATTGAGATCATTCTGTCATTTTGAGGATTGTATCCCAGTATTGCTTTTCTTATTCTTTTATTGACTATGAAGGCTACTCCATTTCTTCTGAGGGATTCTTGCCCACAGTAGTATACCTGATGGTCATCTGAGTTAAATTCACACATTCCTGTCCATTTTAGTTCGCTGATTCCTAAGATGTCGATGTTCAGTCTTGTCATCTCTTTTTTGACTACTTCTAGCTTGCCTTGATTCATGGATCTTACATTCCAGGTTCCTATGGAGAAAAAATCTTTACAGCATCGGACTTTCCTTTCACCACCAGATATATCCACAGCTGAACGTCCTTTCGGCTTTGGCCCAGTCGCTTCATTCTTTCTGGCGCTACTAGTACTAGCCCTCTGCTCTTCCCCAGTAGCATATTGGACACCTTCCGACCTGAGGGGCTCATCTTCCAGCGTCATATCTTTTTGCCTTTTAGTACTGTCCATGGGGTTTTCATGGCAAAGATACTGGAGTGGTTTGCCATTCCTTCTCCAGTGGATCACATTTTGTCAGAACTCTCTGCTATAACCTGTCCATCTTGGGTGGCCCTGCACGGCATAGCTTATAGCTTCATTGAGTTACGCAAGCCCCTTCACCACGACAAGGCAGTAATCCATAAAGGGGATTTACATGTTTATGAATAGCCTTTTTTGACTGTCCCTGGAGAAAATATATTGACACTTGAATCATGTGCAAGTAGGATGAGACATTTCAGGCTTTTAAATAAATATATAATTCATCTAAGGACCTCTCCCATCTTCATGATCTTCCAGAAGGTACGTAAAAAGATAGTTCAACCAAATCATGCAGTGATTTCATATAACCACTCTTCTGTAATTTTCATATAAAAGAGATTTATATTTCCTGACTATGCTGCATAGGAAGTTTTCAAATAGCATACGAATTCATTTAATGTCATATACAGACTCATGAAAGCAGAGATACCATATACAGAAACCTCTACATTGATTAAAATTGCTATGAATATGAATAGCAAAGTGAGTACCAGATATTATTGCAAGCCCAGAATGATTAAAGATGTAGTATATAAGAAGCAACAGATTGCTTCCAAAATCTGATGAATTATAAGGGAAGAGGATGTTTTATCCATATTACACATAAACATAATGATTTTCTGTTCATGGTTTCAAAAGTCACAATTCATAACTGACAAAGATTGAATATTGCACTAATAATGCACACTTGTCTGTTATCATGGCTCTAATATTAGGTATGCATATTTGCCTTTGCTGTCAAATGTTATGAAGACATTCTAGCATTCAGGGAACACATTTTTTATACAGATAGTAACTGTAGGAAACAATTCCAGATTATTTTCTTAACACTGGAAAGGCAACTTCATTCACTATGGGTATCCGTAGTGTAGATGCTGATCATCCGAAAATGCTTAGAGATAGTTGGCAAACTTTAGGTTCAGAAGCAAACAAGATGTGAAAAGTCTCAGAATGCTTTCTGTTATCAAAATATTTGAGGAATTAGATGTGAAAACCTGTGTTATTTAAATGTAAGTGTCAAGGACACAGAATTTTATTTCTAATACTAAACTTCACATTGTCCATCAACAAACTGAACCTGATTTGAAAAGACAGATACTTGAAACAACACAATAAATTGCAACATTGCAAAATAACACATCTATTTCACTAAAGCGGATACAGTAAAAGTCAGTGGTTATAATATCACTGGTTTACTTCATCTAGAATTATGACATTCTGAAAAATATTAGTATTTACTGATTAAAATTCTGCTGCCAATAGTTTATAAGAGAGCATCCTTACTTGTGCTCTGTCAGCTATGTTTGTATAAGCACACATATTAATTTCAGCTAGAATTGATAACATAGTTTTATAACAATACAGGCAATCCTTGATTTATGACCGGTCACTTAATAAGTCTTCAAAGTTACATAAGATCTCCCAGATATGATGGAATATGCAGCTGGAACAGGAGGGGGAATTCTCGCAAGAGCACCATGGTTTCCCAAAGAGGAAGCAGTACATTTCAGACAGAAGCTGAAAATAAGAGACTGTGAAGTCCTGAATGGTATTTGGGAGGGAGGAAGAGATTTAGGGAAGCCACCCTAGAATCTCCCAGGGTATATCTATTAGATTAGAAGGTTACAGGTATTCCTCGACTTACAACCACAATTAAGCCCAACATTTCTGTTCCTAAGCAAGACAGTTAAGTGAATTTTGTCCTATTTTATGACATTTTGCCACAGTTGTTAAGTGAATTGCTGTAGTTTTAAATTAATAACACAACTGTTAAGTGAATCTAGTTTCCCCATTGACTTTGCATATCAGAAGTCGCAAAAGGTGATCACATGACCCTAGGGCACTGCAACCTGTCATAAATATGAAGCATCTGAATTTTGATCAGGTGACCATGGGGATGATGCAACTGTCGTAAGTATGAAAAAAGTCATAAATCACTTTTTTTCAGCGGCCTTGTAATTTCAAACAGCCACTAAACGAATGGGGGACTACCAGTACAGCTTAAGTCTGGTGAGATTTTGTCTCTTAGGTATAAGCAAATGAAGCCTTGGATTTATTTAGATTTCACTGTGTCGTCTTTGGGCTTGGACTTGGCACCAAAACTTATGGCCATTTTCAGAATTATGATGGCCACACACATTCCTGCGGTCATGTATTCCCATTTTGGGCACTTGTATCACTTTACCCCTGCAATTTACAGAACTGATTTTGGCCATCATGACACTATCAAAAATTTCTATGTATAAATGGTAGAATGCAAATAAATAGCCATGAGATTCAAAATACACCAATGTACTCAGTAAGACACTTGAAATCATTCAACATCAATTAAAATCTTTCTGGATATCCTATTTTTTATAGTCTCCAGATTTTTACTATCTTTGTTGTATGTAAATATGATGTCATCTGACTTCAGTTTCGATTAACTGGCACAGAACTAGAAATGCAAGTAAGGCAGCACAATGTGTTCCTTACTAGGATTGTTTGGAATAAACATCATAACAAAATATGTCTTCAGATAGTTACAATTTAAATATACCTAATGCCAAGTAACTTAAAAGTTAAAACTCAGTATAATATGTATGTTGGTATCCATGTAACACTTTTTTATGGGTAAATGTTTTAATGGGAAGTAGCAGATAATAATTCCAATGTCCCCAGGTTATTAAATTAGATTGCAAAAACAGAAGCAATAGAACTGCCACTTCAGTGACATTGAATTATACAGCTAATAGCTGTTTTCACCTAAATTCAAATCAAAACTAAAGAAAAATATGAATAAAGTATACTGAAAAATATAAAAACCAGCACATTATTAAATGATTTTTACTGTACTAGTTGTGCTGTGAGATCTCAGCCAATCATATTCTTCCCAATCTTTCTAAAAATGAATTTGTTATTTTTATGGACACCCTCTTTTAATTTTTGATTCTACTTCCTTTCCCTTTTCCTTGGCTGGCTACAATCTCAAGCAAATAAAAGTTTTGCAAGCAACCTAAACCAGATTTGTGTAATGCAGGTTACCACACAGCAATAGGTCATTTTAACATATTATAAAATCATCAACAATTTAAGATATATTGTATATATAGATGATATCAAGTTTTAATTGGAGCTAAGCTATGCATTTGTAAACTGTGCAATCAGTAACTTTTGTAAAATTAGAAAGAAACACTGATGAATTAGGCTGTGTTTATTTGCTATATATATATGCTCTGTTGAAATCGATACTTTAAACATTTCATTTCATTTTGGCATCCGATTACTAAAATCCTAATGCTCTGATTGTTTATGATGATTACAGTGATAATTATAGTAAACTTATTCAATAAATTTGTAGCCAAATGGGCCACTGAACAAATCAGCCCAGAGTTCTAACTGAAAGCACAAATGACCAATCTCAAATTTTATCCTACTTCAGACACATTATGAAAAGGTCTAGCTTTCTGGAGAAGGCTCTAATGCCAGGAAAGGTGATAGAAAGAGAAGAACACCACCAATAGTAGGATGGATTGATAGTTTCAGTGGCAATGAATACACTGTTAGAAGAATTAAAAGTTCAAATTACGGATAATTATTGTAATTATGGATGGATCCTCAAGAAGAAATCCTATCTATATGGTCATAAGTTCAACAATAACTTTATGACACATAATCAAAATCAATATATTTTGATTACAATGATATATGTTTCATTATAATATAATTTGATTAACTATTACAATGAATTTGTAAGAACAGTTTTGCTTACAGCATATTTTTAAAACTAACCTGAAGAAACAAAACAATTTTAGTTCTCCAAAAGACTTTCTATTTCCTTCCAGAATTAAATTTCTAACTCCTTGTAAAAAGCAACATGTTTTTTCTTTACCATGAAGCACTGCCAGAAAGAGAATAATAAAGAGGCATGGCCCTCGGGAAGACTGGAAGGGGAAAAGCAATGGGAAGCACAGCAGGGTGACAGAAAGCTACTTTCTCTTTTTTGTAGGTGGTTACAGTATGCAGTTTCCTCTTTTAGATGCTATGTTGAAGACTTTTTTTTTTTACAACTTAATATGAACAAATGGAAAAAAAATATGGAAGGTGAAATTAAATAATTGGACGCTTGGAAAAGTCCACTATTGTGTTTGGCTTTTTTACAGAATGTCTAACAGTTCCTAATAAGCAAAGAACTTATTGACTTATTAACTCACTGCTGTAGGTATAATTTCTGATTTCATAATAGCAAAATGTATGCTCTATGGACTATGAAATAAAAAGAATGGACCAATAGTTTTTTCCAATATCTGTATATTTATGTATTTATTTGGATCCCACCTTTACACACACACACACACACACACACACCTCATATACAAAACACCTCACACATACACCCTCCCACACACTTTATGTATGATTTATATGTACATAAGCATACACTGACATTATCAAATGATACTTTTACACAAGATGGTGAAAAAATATCAATTTCTATCTCCTTGTCCTTGCTCTCCATACCGCATTAAAAATGCAAAGGAGGCATATTAAAGAAACAAGAAAGAAAATATGAAGAATGTATATAAAGATTTATGTGTGCACATCTGTTTCTATAACTATGCTTACACATGTGCCTGTCATCTAGATGGAAAAGATTGACTTCATCAATATTATGGGAAAAGACGTATAACATCTCCAGAAATTACTTAGATGAACTATTCCTGTGCCATCATTAGCTATGAAGGCAGAAAACTATAAATTTAAATTAAGTTTCCAAGACAGCTTGATTATATCTGTGCATTTCAATCACATCTTTGACTTCTGGGTATGTGAAATGTATTTGCCGCTTTTCACTGTAAGCCACTGGATAATGAGATAGGTACCATATAAATTTAATCAACAAATAAATAAGTAAACAAATTTGCATTTAGGGGGCTGCTCAGGAGCCACTTTGTAAGTCAACAGTCAAACCTGAAGAAAGTTTTCTTTCTAATTAACCTGTAAAATTATTCATTTGGTTATTTATTTATTATTTCTTTATTAAATTTATACACCACCCATCTCACCTAAGTGACTGTGGTGGTCACACTGAACTGTATTTCTGAAAACATTTTTTGGCATTCTCTTTCCTTCTACTATTGTCAAGCATAGTGCTGTAGTGTTAATTAAACAAAACAGTTAGGACATAAATATTCATTCTTTACATTATTGATCAGCAAGCAATCTTCCATTATGACAGCATGTTAAAATATTTTTATAGAATATAAAAATTCTTTTAAAAGGAGAGATGCCCACAAATTCCAGTCATACAGTTATTTAATTGCACATTGCATCAACGCTGCAAACATTGGATGTTCTTGCTTTGACAACAAATGGAAATGCAGCCATTTTCTCTGTTGCTTTTAGAATTAGTTGCTGCTGGGAGGGGAAATAGGAATGAGAGTCCAGCTAGTCATAACAATAATAATATAATCGTGGGAACCCAAGGACATTGGGCCCAGAGCTGATACTGTTTTGGCGGGCTGGAGAGCTGGGGAGAAAGCTGGCATTTCAAGCTAATTGGGGAATGTGATTTATAACTGTTTATTGGAGGACGGAATTACACTTTGTTACTTTGTATCCCGGGGAGGGGAATTTAGTTTCTGGTTTCAACTATGTAGTGCTGATACTTTGTTTCTTGAATAAAAGGTCCTTTAAGGCAGACATGTCAAACTCGTGATGTCACGTGACATTGCGCAACGTATCAGGACAGTTTTGCCATTGCCGGCAATGGGGTGGGTGTGGCTTCCACGTGACGCATCCGGCCCATGGGCTAGCAGTTCTTTTGAAGAGTTTCATCTATCAGAATCATGACACAGTGCTTTTAATTTTATGTTCATGTACAGATACAGGCATTTGTTCATGAACTACACTCAAATGGCTTACTATTTTTAATTATCTATGCTGTAGTTGATAGAAATGAATTCTACTTATGAAATTTGAAAAAAGGAAACATTGTATCAATTAATAGGAAATAGATTTTTAAATATTAGTCTGGAATATTCAGGAAATTAAAAACAGCTTAATTTCTTTGAAGGTCTATCGATATATAGTAACTTTAACCATTCTAAAAAATGCAAAATAACTTATAATAACATTACATCCGAAGCTTTTACTGTACTGATACAACATTCCACAAGCTAGACAAGAGCATAGATTATTTCTCCCCTTAATATTCTAAACTGAGGATGAAAAACTCTTGGAAAATAGTAATGGCAAATGGATTTTCCTTTCAATGAGAACAAAATAGTAATCTTGATCCCATCCCGATATAAACTAAGTCCAGTGCCACCTTGTGGTAACCTATATAATGACACTGTTGAAATGTTTAATGGATCAGACCAATCAGTCAATTAAGCAGGAATCTAAATATTCCTAATTCAACTGGAAAGAGTAGAAATGATTTTTAGGACACTATATTACTATATTCTTTCTGCATTAGCCTTCCCTTAATAGGACAGTATTTAAAATTTCTGTTAAGTATTAGAAATACATAATCAGAACATAAAGTGTTACCATTTTTCTTTTTTCTTTATTTTGGTAAGCATCCTTTTCTATTACTATCTGGCTATAAATGTGATTATTCTCATACTAATTTATGCAGGTTATAAATACCCATAATTCTTTTATTTACTGGAGTTTTAGTTACTTTTACTTAGCTTACTAGATATTTTCCTAGTGAGGACACACAAATATTGTTCCATATGCTGGACTGGAAATACTGATTTGTGTTCTCATTAGCAATTCTAGTAATTTATACTGAATATCCATCACAGATAATTTTGAAAGATAATGTGTGGATAATTCTTTCTTAGCTTCTTCTGGCATGCAGTATGCTTCACTACTAGCTTGAAAGCAGGCTAAGATTAATATAGAAAAAATATGGCACATGTTCAGAATGATTAGACTTCTGCCAAAATTGATCACAGTTTCAGCTGGTATGCCAGAATTAATTTTCAACAGACAAAAATCAAGCAAGGACAAACCTCATATATCCTGAGCAAGTTTAAACAATAAATATATAAACTTTTCAGTTTAGATACCATGTTTCCCCGAAAATAAGACCCATTTTTTTTCTTTTGCCTCCAAAGGAAGCATCAGGTCTTATTTTCAGTGGTGTGTGTCTTTTCCACTCACCTCCAGCACCAACAGCCTCGCCCAGCTGTCCCACTTCTTCTATGGCCAAAGAAACAGCTTCATTTTGCAGCTGAGAATGGAGCTCTGGCTTGCATTTTTCAGTCATGGCCTTTCCGGAAGGCCACTGCAGTTAAGAACCGATCCATAGCTTGGTTCTCAGCTGCAGTGGCCTTCTGAAAGGATTCTGACTGAGAAATGCAGGCTTGGGGACACTGCAGAAGAAGTGGGCTGGCGAGGAGAGGCCTAGCAGCAAGGTAAATGAGTGCAGGGCATGTGGGGCAGCTCCACACCACCATTCACACCCTAGCTTGATTTTTAGGTGTGCGCCTGGGCTTATTTTGGGGGTAGGTCTTACTTTCAAGGAAACACGGTAATATACTAGTCTTTGTCAAAGACTGATGTGAAGGGGATTGTCCATGAAAATTTAAAGAAGTATCTCTTAAAGGAGCCATAACTTTTTGTCAGGTTTGCACAGAAATTATAAAAATGACAAGCTGTCTTAATAAAAATCAATGAAGTGCTGTGCTCCTGCTCAAATCTGAAGCACTACTTCTGAATTATTTTCAAAATATGCATAGCCCTACTGCACAGCTTTTTAAAAGTAATAAAACTGCTAATATTCTTTTACTGAAATTATTAATACCATTCTTGATAATTTTAGTCAGATGCTTCTAAGATTAAAATTTAGGAAGATTGGTATAGAGGTGCTGTTTAGTTATATTCCTGGCATGCAACATGAAAGTGTTGCAACTTGAGTAAAGATATATCAGTATATTGTTTTGCATGCTCTCTGTCACCCATGTGAATTATTACCTAACAAAGAAGAAAAAATTTACACTTGGTCCTCTAGATGTCCTCTAGATGTGTGTGTGTGTGTGTGTGTGTGTGTGTGTGTATCCTTTATGGCATTAAAAACATGAATTCCGGGTATACACATAATGTGAAATAAAATAAGGTGATCACCAGGATAAAATCATAAACACAAATGATTTTATATATATATATATATATATATATATATGTATGTATGTATGTATGTATGTATGTATGTATGTATGTATGTATGTATGTATGTATTTTTGTCCATTATAACCCCCCCCCAAACACATCTTAGATCTGACCAACCACTGCCTATCCAACACATACTTCATCTATAATGGACCAAAATACAAACAAACAGAAGGAGCACCCATGGGATCACCCCTCTCACCTGTCATTGCCAACCTCTACATGGAACACTTTGAAACCCAAGCTCTAGAAAAATCGGATCACAAACCCAAACTCTGGCTCAGATATGTAGACGACACCTTCATAATCTGGCCACATGGGAAAGAAAAAATGGACAACTTCCTCACACACCTCAACAGCCTACACCCCAAAATACAGTTCACCATGGAAACAGAAGCTAATAACCAACTTCCCTTCCTGGATGTCTTAGTCTACAAGAAATCCAATGGCTCCCGAGGACACACCATCTACCAGAAGAAAACACACACAAACCGCTATCTGCACGCTCTCTCACACCACCACCCAGCACAGATCAACTCTGTAGCCAAGACACTCATCTCCAGAACAAAACGCTTAGCTGACGAACAACACCTAAAACCCGAACTACACACTCTCACAAATGTACTAACATCCAATGGATTCCATAGAAATAAGATTACAAACCTAATCCAAAAAGAAACCCCCACTAAAATCCAAGACAAAGAACAAGAAAACGGCAAAGCCCTCCTCCCATACATAAAAGGCACCACAGACAGAATCAGTAAAATCCTCCATAAACACCACATCAAAACAGCATTCTGCACAAACAGAAAAATATCCACCATCCTTAGAAACCCCAAAGATAAAATTGAATTAGAAAATCAAGGAGTATACGAAATCCCATGCACAACTTGTCCCACCATATACATCGGACAAACCAACAGAAGAATAAGTGCACGCATTGAAGAACATAAGAACTCAGTCAAAAAAGAGGAACCAACATCTTCCCTGGTCCAACACCTAAAGCCACAGGACATGAAATTGACTTTAAAAATACCAGAACCATTGCCAAAAGTGAACATTTTAATAACAGAATAATCAGAGAAGCCATCGAGATAGAAAAACGCCAACACAGCATGAACAAGTGAGATGATACCTCCTGCCTACCAGCCATTTGGAAACCCGCCCTTATTGACAAACGACTCCCTAACACAAAAAATGATACCAGACCCACACTCACAAAAACCACACAGGAGGGCACCACCACACATCCACGCAAAAAACAAACCCAAAGCCACACCGATGACGAGGCACGACCACAAACCAGAAGCCAGACCACAGCTGCATCATTAGCCACTTTAAACCCCTCCAATCCATACATGAAGCAAACTGACACCCCCCATGAAGAGGAGGCACGACCACGAACGCGAAGCCAAAAAATAGCAAGGCAGCCCAAAATCTTAAACCCCTCTGCAACTCAGACTAACCTGAGCACAACCAAACAGAACACAGCATGAACAAGCGAGATGATACCTCCCGCCTACCAGCCATTTGGAAACCCGCCCTCATTGACAAACGACTCCCTAACACAAAAAATGATACCAGACCCACACTCACAAAAACCACACAGGAGGTCACCACCAAACATCCACGCAAAAAAACAAACCCAAAGCCACACTGACTATGAGGCACGACCACAAACCAGAAGCCAGACCACAGCTGCATCATTAGCCACTTTAAACCCCCCAATCCATACATGAAGCAAACTGACACCCTCCATGAAGAGGAAGCACGACCACGAACGCGAAGCCAAGGAATTGCAGGGCAGCCCAAAATCTTGAATCCCTCTGCAACTCAGACTAACCTGAGCACAACCAAACAGAACACTCCCCCAGCCAATCAGAGCACAGCCAACCCCCCAGCCAATCAGAGCACAGCCAACCCCCAGCCAATCAGAGCACAGCCAAGCCCCTAACCAATCAGAACACACCTCCACCCAATCAGAACACAGCCAAGCTCCCACCCAATCAGTTCATACCTCCACTGGCAGTTAAAAGGAAGAAACAGCCAAGACCACACACTGCTGCTCGAGGCACGAAGATGAAAGCACCAGCCTGAAGATGACGAATGGGACTTCGTCGAAACGTCGCCAAGACACTTCCAATTTTACGTGGGAGAAAACCCGAACAACCAAAGACCTACATATATATATATATATATATAATGATAAATATGATAAATTTGATAAATTTATGGGCTTTTCTCACATTTAAGGGTTTTGGAGGAAGAGAAATGGGAGGGTAAGCTGACTATATGATATATCATTTAACACAATTGTTTAACACATGATACATTATTTAACACAAAGCTGGGAGCCTTTTCAGAATGCTTTTAATATTAATTTCTTGAATACAAATATTGTAATTAATCCCAAGATTACAAAGAATAGTTGCTAAGAAGATTTTTTTCTATTCCTGAAAAATAAACAATACATTTATTTTATAAATCAGATCTAAGACAAAGTTGAGAGCCAGTTTGGTGTAATGGTTAAAGCACTGAGCTAGTGACTTTTAGTCTTGCCTTAGACACAAAGCCAGCCAGCTGACCTTGAGCCGATAGTCCAGTGGTTCTCAACCTGTGGGTCGGGACCCCATTTGGGGTCGAACGACCATTTCACGGGGGTCGCCAAACAATGCAGTCCACCATTTTTTCCCCCTTTTCCTTAGCTATGCTACTCCCTTTTATTCTATTGGCTTTTGAAAGCCAATAGAATAGACTCTCTTGAATAGAGTCTAATTCTATTGGCTTTCAAAAGCCAATAGGAATTTTCCAGGCTGTCTCTGCCCTGCTGAACCCGCCAAAAGTCCCATTCTGCAAACGGTGCTGCAGGTTGTCTGCAGCGAAGGCGAGATGTCTGGAAGTTTCCACCCCTCCCTGCTGAGCAACTACTAAAAATGTAAGTAAAAGAGGGCCAGGGGTGGGAGGTGGGAGGCCGGCGGGCGCAGGGAGAGTTGGTGCCGCACGTGGGGCCCGGCGGGTGTCTTACCTCCCTTGGGCTGGGCCAGCTGGTGGCCCAGCCGGTGGTCACCCTGCGCCATCGCTGTCCCTTGCCAGCTACGCCTCGGCCGGTGCAGGGGGCAGCACCACGCATGCGCGGTGCTCCCGGGCAGGGAAAGTCCTCAACTTACAACTGGTTGGGTAGTCCTTGACTTACAACTGGTTGGGTAGTCCTCGACTTACAACCGGTTGAGTAGTCCTCAACTTATGACCAGTTGGGGTCACGCCATTAAAAAGGTTGAGAACCACTGCAATAGTCAATCTTTCTCAGCCCTAGGAAGGGGGCAATTCTGAAATATTGCCAAAGAAACTGCAGTGATATCTCCAGGCAGCTGACCGTCAACATTGATTTGAAGGCACACAAAAATAGTTTAATCTACTGTATGTTCCTATCTTTTAAAAAGACACAAGATTTGATTAGGCCAAGAAATATTTCATCCATGTTCACTCTTTTATTGCTGCAGTTATTATTGCTGTTGTTGCTATATTATTCTTTCTGGATAAGACAATTTCCAACAACAACATTAGCAATACAGCATCTATCAGGATTCATATAATTTTATTTTCTACTTATACAAGAGAGATGAATTTGTTATGAATATAGAGAAAAGCAGGAGCAGCAGCAAGGGAAAAAAAACCCCATTCCATATTCTATGGGTAAATTTGAGATAGCATTTTTATTTATTTATTATTCATTCATTCATCAAATTTTTATAGCCACCTATCTCACAAATGTGACACGTGATTTAAAGCCAGAACTGAAAAACATTTCTTTCCAGCATTCTATTGTATTGGAAAGAATTAAAAAAGGATATGGCACATCAGCTACTGAATACAAATCTATAAATCAGTTTGACTTTAAAGCATTTTAAATTAAGGGAAACATTAGAAATCACAGCTAGAGTGTAAAATTTAAAATAGAAATAACTACAAAAGCTTCTAAAATACTTCTAAAAGACCTTTTTACCTGACATCTGGAGACCTTATAATGCAAGTTGCATTTAAAAAAAGAAAATCAAATATTGGAAACCTGAAAATATTCAATTATTCAAATATTCCAAATATTTGTTAATTAAATCAGAAGGCTCTGGTTTTAAGCGCATATTCATTGATATAAAAATAAACACTGATAGTACTTTTTTGTATGTGAAATGTTTAAACAAGGGTAAAAATTGTACACTTGCAAAATGCCAACATTTAAAAATGTTTTAAGTCTTTTCTTTAGCCCATTATTTTTATTTAGATTTTCCTTTGAAAAGAGATTACGCTTCTGTTATAGGACTGCAACAGTCTAAAAACAAATGTCACATTTGGATGTTTGAAAAGTGATTAAAGTTATGCATTGTCCACTGAAGAATTTATGCAAAAACAGTTCATACGCACTGAACTCACAGAACAAAGCACTGCATGCATGCACCATTTTCATATTATGTTTCTATTAACTGCTATATGGAAATCCTGTTGACGCAAATGGCAGTTCCTTGAAGAGTAGGAGGAGCTGAGGTTAGGCTGATCAAGATATAGTAGATTTTACAACAATTTGTGAATGCACAAATATTCATTTAATTCACTGTATTACAAGGAAGAATTTTCGAAGAGGCAGAGGAACTAGAGATAAATTGCCAACATATGCTGGATCATGGAGAAAGCTAGGGAGTTCCAGAAAAACATCTACTTCTGCTTCATTGACTATGCTAAAGTCTTTGATTGTGTGAATCACAACAAATTGTGGCAAGTTCTTAAAGAGATGGGAGTACCAGACTATCTTATTTGTCTCTTGAGAAACTATATGCGGGTCAAGAAACAACTGTGAGAACTGGACACGGAACCACTGATTGGTTCAAAATTGGGAAAGGAGTCCGGCAAGGCTGTATTCTGTCACCATGCCTATTTAACTTATATACAGAGCACATCATGAGAAAGGCAGGGCTAGATGAATCAAAAGCTGGAATTAAGATTGCCAGGAGAAATATCAACAACCTAAGATATGCAGATGATTACACTCTAATGGCAGAAAGTGAAGAGGAACTAAAGAGCCTCTTCATGTGGGTGAAGAAGGAGAGTGCAAAAGTTAGCTTGAAACTCAACATTAAGAAAACCAAGATCATGGCATCCGGTACTCTCACTTCCTGGAAAATAGATGGGGAAGAAATGGAGGTAGTGACAGATTTTATCTTCCTGGGCTCCAAGATCAACCCAGATGGAGACTGCAGCCAAGAAATTAAAAGACGCTTGCTTCTGGGGAGGAAAGCTATGGCAAATCTAGACAGCATACTAAAAAGCAGAGACATTACCCTGCCAACAATATGTATAGTCCAGACCATGGTTTTCCCAGTTGCAATGTATGGCTGTGAAAGTTGGACCATAAGAAAGGCTGAGCAACAAAGAATTGAGGCCTTTGAACTATGGTGCTGGAGAAGACTCCTGCGAGTCCCCTGGACTGCAAAGCGTTCAAACCGGTCAGTCTTAGAAGAGATCAACCCCGACTGCTCTTTAGAAGGCCAGATCCTGAAGTTGAAATTCAAGTACTTTGGCCATCTAATGAGAAGGAAGGACTCACTGGAGAAGAGCCTAATGCTGGGAAAGATTGAGGGCAATAGAAGAAGGGGACGACAGAGAATGAGGTGGCTGGATGGAGTCACTGAAGCAGTAGGCATGAGCTTAAATGGGCTCCAGAAGAGGAAAGCCTGGAGGAACGTTATCCATGGGGTCGCGACAGGTCAGACATGACTTCGCAACTAACAGCAACAACACAAGGACGAACACAATAAAGTACAAAGCATAACAGTTTCAAGTTTTCATTTAGGAAAAATATTACCTCTGCTCCTGAATACTTTTCTGTTTGTATGACAAGCTCATCCAGATTGACCTCAGAAGATACTGGCATATTACAAAACTGAATTTTGAAGATTTCTCTGCGAGTGGCTTCATCAGGCAAAGGAACATATATAATTCTGTCAAATCGACCAGGCCGTATCAATGCCTATAGTAACAAAGTCATAAAGAAGACTTATTAATATATCAGGAAAGGTTAATAAATAAAATGAATACTTATATACTACTTATAAAAGTAGTATACTTCTCTAATACAATGCAGCTTAAACCCCAAATGATACAAAATAAAATATGCAAGGGCTGTTATGTGGCAGGTGCTTGTCTGTTTGAATATTATAATAAAGCCCTAGAGCTCTATAGCTTCTTTATTTTTATCACAATTTTGTGGTCCCACCAGTTTTTATTTGCCAGAAAATGGTATATTTAGCAGATATTCCAATGCACCATCATTGCTTCTTTGTCATACTATTGGTATGGTATTAGTCTGCGCCAAGGAGTATAAATCCTTCCATTCTTCCACCATCCAGTCAGAACTAAAGAAGCTTCTTGGATGAGAAGTGAAACATCTTCAAAGGAAAAAAAAAAGAACAATTGCCTCGTGAAAAAGTATCTTTGGGATAATTATGACCTGGATGACTGGATGATTGAGAATCTCCATAGACTATTAAGTAGTCATTCTGTAAGCATTTAGAAAAGCAAACTAGCAATGGTTTATCAATATGTGCTAAATCATGTCAAACCAAGATATTTTTGATATATTGACTGGTTTCATTGAACACAGAAAAGTAATGGACATTGTGTACTTAGAGCTCAGCAAAATATTTGACAAGATGTCCAATGAGATTTGACTAGAGAAGATTAAAAATGTTGGCTTATAGGAAAAGAACCAGTTGAAATGTAGTATTAAAATATAGATCAATGATTCTGCAGCAACCTAGACAAAAGTTTCTACTGTTATATTACAGGATTCAACATAGTTAGGCTAAGTGTTAGCAAATATAATTATAAATTTTGCAAATGATACAAAAATAAGGGAATTCATTCTAGAGAAGAAAGGTTACACTTCCCTATTCAGAAGGCTTTTGAAGCCACTATTTATTGGACAGATCACAGAACGTTAGTTAAATTTTGAGTTCCACATATTCAATTACATACTATATTCCTAACAGAAACTGTTATTTAATCCTTAGAATAATACAAAAATATGATTATATTATTGGCTAACAAAGACCCCTTTTTAATCATTAACATTTATATAACAAAAATATTTTATTATACATTACACTAACATTTCTTTAAAAAAATAGCTTGCCTGCAGATTTAAAATTTCTACATATATTTTCAGCTGGATGCATTTAAGCCACAGTATGTATCCCAAATTGTTTTTTATGTTCTACTTTTCCCTTAGGCAGGATAGTTTGAGTTCCAGTTGACTAGAGATATTGCATGGTTGTCCTGGGCTCTCAGCCAATAAGACTTTTCCCAGCCTGATCATGTCAGTGAAAGTCATGCTGAAAAATAGTAGGAAGATACCTTCCTTCCTGCACAGCATTGATCAAGTTAACACCCTTCCTTGAGTTTCTTTAAAAAGGCCATTGTGAGTACTTTCAGGTGGAAAAAGAAATCTATGTGGCATGCTAAGAGATGTCCTATTATTTTTAAAACAAAAGCACATATATTTTCAATAAAGAAACTAAACAAGAACAGTGTAGACACCCATCAGAATTTTTCCTTAAAGTCTCAACAAGCTGGAAGATATACAGTGGGGCAAAAAAGTATTTAATCAGCCACCAATTGTGCAAGTTCTCCTACTTAAAAAGATGAGAGAAGCCTGTAATTGTCATCATAGGTAGACCTCAACTATGAGAGACAAAATGAGAAAACAAATCCAGACAATCACATTGTCTGATCTGGCAAGAATTTATTTGCAAATTATGGTGGAAAATAAGTATGTGGTCACCTACAAACAAGCAAGATTTCTGGCTCTCACAGATCTGTAACTTCTTCTTTAAGAGGCTCCTCTGTCCTCCACTCATTACCTGTATTAATGGCACCTGTTTGAACTTGTTATCAGTAAACAAAGTCACCTGTCCACAACCTCAAACAGTCACACTCCAAACTCCACTATGGTGAAGACCAAAGAGCTGTCGGACACCAGAAACAAAATTGTAAACCTGCACTAGGCTGGGAAGACTGAATCTGCAATAGGCAAGCAGCTTGGTGTGAAGAAATCAACTGTGGGAGCAATATTTAGAAAATGGAAGACATACAAGACCACTGATAATCTCCCTTGATTTGGGGCTCCACGCAAGATCTCATCCCGTGGGATCAACGTGATCACAAGAACGGTGAGCAAAAATCCCAGAACCACACGGGGGGACCTAGTGAATGACCTGCAGAGCGCTGGGACCAACGTAACAAAGGCAACAATCAGTAACACACTACGCCGCTAGGGACTCAGATCCTGCAGTGCCAGACGTGTCCCCTTGCTTAAGCCAGTGCATGTCCGGGCCTGTCTGAAGTTTGCTAGAGAGCATTTGGATGATCGAGGATTGGGAGAATGTCATATGGTCAGATGAAACCAAAGTAGAACTGTTTGGTAGAAACACAACTCGTCGTGTTTGGAGGAGAAAGAATGCTGAGTTGCATCCAAAGAACACCATATCTACTGTGAAGCATGGGGGTGGCAACATCATGCTTTGGGGCTGTTTCTCTGCAAAGGGACCAGAACGATTGATCCGTGTACAGGAAAGAATGAATGGGGCCATGTATCGTGAGATTTTGAGTGCAAACCTCCTTCCATCAGCAAGGGCATTGAAGATGAAACGTGGCTGGGTCTTTCAGCATGACAATGATCCCAAACACACCGCAACGGGGTGTGGCTTCGTAAGAAGCATTTCAAGGTCCTGGAGTGGCCTAGCCAGTCTCCAGATCTCAACCCCATAGAAAACCTTTGGAGGGAGTTGAAAGTCCATGTTGCCCAGCGACTGCCCCAAAACATCACTGCTCTAGAGGAGATCTGCATGGAGGAATGGGCCAACAGTGTGTGCCAACCTTGTGAAGACTTACAGAAAACGTTTGACCTCTGTCATTGCCAACAAAGGATATATAACAAAGTATTGAGATGAACTTTTGATATTGACCACATACTTATTTTCCACCAAAATTTGCAAATAAATTCTTTCCAAATCAGACAATGTGATTGTCTGGATTTGTTTTCTCATTTTGTCTCTTATAGTTGAGGTCTACCTATGATGACAATTACAGGCCTCTCTCATCTTTTTAAGTGGGAGAACTTGCACAATTGGTGGCTGACTAAATACTTTTTTGCCCCACTGTAACTGCCAGTTTATTGTTCAATCAGATCACAGTTATATCAAGATGCTGCTTGGAATTCTTGAGCACCTTGGATATTACCCAGCATTCTCTCCAGAAGTATGTTGTGTGCTTGGATTTATTCCCTCCAGCGGCAGCAATAACATCTTTAAAAATATATGAGAAAACCTGCAATTCAGTAGCAGAGCATAAATGCTGGTCTGGTATGGTTGGGAAACAAGCGTTTACCTATAATACTGGATAGTGAAATATGTGCAAGCAAACAACCAAGCTCAGAGTACCAAGGACTCCAGAATTCAACAATGAGTTACATGTATTGTCTTCTATTGGGATACACTGATATTAACCCTTTAAGGGGGAAACAGGTAAACAACAGACATTGTGGGGATTCCAGGAATGCTGTATTACTGTTGTTGATTTAATAATAGAACATTGAAAACCTGTCAAGTTCCTTTCTCCAGCTTATACTAATCAAAGTCAAGGTTGGGGTTATTTTGAGTTTCTTTTTTATTATTCCTTGGATTGTGTAATCTCTTGCCTAAGTCCCTTCTTAACAGTAATTTCCTACCTTAAGGTCAGCCAAAAATTCATTTATATCTGTTCACTTAAATTTCAATGGAATCTTATTGAGAAGAATCCCAGTATCACAGTTGCCTAAGAACTCATCAACCTTCTGCATAGATCTGTTTAATCTAGAGCCAGAAATATATATTTTATTCCTCTCAGTAATGTCCCTGCTGACAATTGAGACCCATCCAAAAACTATATGCCATGAAATTCCATGACAAAGCTGGAAATGTTATTTCGTTTGTCAAAACTCAATTATCAAAATGTGCCAGTTATATTAGCACCAGAGGAAAAAAATTCAGAGATACATGTATTTTTAGTAACTAATTGCACTGGTGATGTTTGTGCAAAATAGTGCTTAGCATCATGAATGGAGTAGAATAGTCTGAATCTAAATTGCTCTGAGAGCACTAAATTACAGCAAATCTGATCTTACAGATAAGACAGAATATTAGGCATATTGACCAATAGGTAATGTTAAGAAATAAATATTTTAAATAGCAATAGATATAAATTCTGTTTTTAAGAATCAGGCTGCACAACATTTCTATCATATCAAGACCTTGCTCAAGACCTAAAATGTTGTGCAAGCTGACAAGAAAAGACATGATGAATTTGACAGCAGGTGTTCAGGAAGAATCTGCAATATCAAATGGCAGTACTTTGTAAGGCATAGACAAGGCATAAACATTTATATGGATATTACCCAGATTAATAAAGCAGAAAAGAAACAGATGGGATGCAGTTCCAACAAGATTTGACAATTCAGGAGGATAGGATATTTCTTTGAAGAGAATCCAAAAAGGTCAACTTATATGAGATGAATATGAATATCTAACATATAAATTAAATATAGTTTTCTTCTGTAATGCGTAAAATCTAACATTGGAAGGACAAACATCTAAAAAGTATGTATTTGGCTTGCCTCAATGTAACATAAAAATGATTTCTGTATCTGCATTCAACCTGGTGCTCTTTAGACTTTAATTCACATAACTCTATGTAAACACAACCTTTGACCAGTTTGCAGGAAGCATGAAATCAGAGGATGTCAATTTGATGAACACTATCAAAATTCTCTCTCTCTCTCTCTCTTCTGTTATATTTAAGGCAGTAAACAAAAACTCTTCCTTAAAGTTTCCTTTCAACAATAATACAGTCAAGCATTTTGGGCTAAAGGTAAGTAACTAGCCAAAGTTACCCAATCCACAGTTAAATGGGAACCTCACCCCCCCCCAGTTCAAATCTAATATATTAATCATTATACCACATTTGTGCTCAAATGCTATAACCAACTGCTTTTCTCCTTGGCTCCAACTATGAAGTTATAATTTCACAGAATTGAAATTTCTTACTGTTTCAGATTCTGAATTTAAAAGATGTTCAAAAGTTACTAATGCACTGTTTTTTAAATCTTCAGGACATTTTACTTCAAGTTTGAAAACATCCTTTTTCAAATTACATGTAATAATTTTGAATTGTTTTGATTTTAAATATATTTAAGAAACCACAGAGTTTCATTTAAAAAACAGATACATATGCAATTTAATCTGTTGCTGTTCCTTCACTTCTGTAATTTTTTTTCAAAAAGAAGCATAGCAATACATGATTTAAATCTGAAATGTCCTATTAATGTGTCCCTCTTGAATAAAATAGGCAAATCAATCCTAACTGATTTCCCTATGCAATTTACCTACCCTTGCTGCTAATTTGCTGATGGACTGATCTAGAGGCAGGTACACCTTATCTAAACAACATTTCCCTTGCATTTTGTCACAAGAACAAGCACTGTACAAATGGGTTTTGTTTGTGAGATCTTGCCCCACTGATCTCGCGTGATCTTGCATTATTTTAGGCCTCTATTCTCTAGAACGCACTGAAGGCTTGGAGCAGCCAAGAAAGCAAAGGATCTCAATCTTCGCAGGGTGAGTATTGAAGGCCTGGCACCTAGGGAGACCCAGGTGGGGGTGGGGAGAGAGGGAATAACCAGGGTGAGTGTTGCAGAGCCATTGCAGTCGCTTGTAAGGGCAAATGACTGCCGTGGTGCGACAGCATTCGTAATTTCGGGACTTGCTCATAAGCAGTTAGGGCGCTCATCACATAACTTTGAATGAGCATTAAGTGAACACTCGTAACTCGGGGATTACCTGTACCTTGGGAAGTTTAAAAACATTTTTATTCTAGTTGATCAAATAAAATAATATACTTCATTATAAATTATACCAGTTAAATTCTCTTAGCAGCTATAGTAAAAGATCAGTATTTCAGTTCTAAATCTATATAGTAACTGTGTCATTAGAACACCGATATTACCCTTAATGAACCCATGAAGCATAAACATGCATATGACTTTAAATGTAAAATACAGCTAGAAACTATTATTTGTAAGACTACAGTTACCAATCTGAGTGGATTTCAAAAGCACAGTTCTTCTCTTTTTTATTTTTTAAAAATCTTCAATGTTTACCTAGAAACCTCAGTTCCTGTCTCTAAGCATTCCATATTGGAATTAGATTTCATTGTCTCTCACCATACGGTTTGTTTCATTTTTTATATCATACAATAACTCTGATACTCTTCCATCAGATATACTACAAATTGACTTATTGAACTCTTATCATATTCATTTTCATCTTTGTCAATTCCTTCCCAAGAATAAAATAAAGAATGTGAGAAATCAGTGATCTAGCTATTTTCTTGCAGGACACTTCAAAACAGATTTACCATCCTTTCACTTTCTTGATTAATTTTGTAAGCTAAAGAATCTAAGAGACAACTTTATTTCCCATGATATATATTCTCCAGGGTAGGCAGACAGCTGTCTGACTATTACAACATATACATATGCAGGGTCCTTCCTAAAGTGGGTTCATTTAAGAATAAATTTAAGCAGAAGTGAGACAATTTCAGTCATATATGTGTATAGTATAAAACAGTACACATTTATAATTTAAAAATCCAGCCAATTAAGGGAGGGCTGGTTATCTGGTAAATGTATATGAAGTTAAACTGCCAAATAATTTATTTGTTTGCTTGTTTATTTTAAGAAAAACTTCTGCTACCTGTTACGAATAGGACATTATTTCATTTTCTGGCCTAATAATGTTGAAAAACTTAGAAAACAAAGAAAAATGCTAGTTTAATTAAGTTATTTTACAGTTTAGATGATACACTTTTAAAATGGGAATGCTGTGAATTTTCCTGTACTATATATAGTTCCAGGAACGGTGGCTAAATATAGTGGGTCTTTAGTTATGTCTGATTGTGTCATAACAAAAATAACATGTTTTACTAGTCACTTTAATTTGGACCAGCAATGCAAATATATTTTTCTAAAGTTCTCTACAACTGGAAGGATTTTTGAATGTTGTTTTGTATTAAAGGAAAACAAAGGCACTCAAAGCATCACAAGAACATTTGCAGAAACAAGCATGCTGTTGACTACCACCTGAAATTACAATTTCTTTTCATCTTCACTTCTCCTACCCTATAAGTCTGAAGAAACTTGTATAAGTCCTTAGGTTCAAAAATGCAGGTGCCAATTGTAAATGTACAGATCCATAAAAAAACCATAGGAATGTAAGTGGTCAGTGTATAAGGAAACACATTTCCAGAGACTTCGAATTCAGCTTCTTTTAGAGCAACATGCCTTCTCAGTTAATTATCTTAAGCTGCTTCAGCAATTAACAGAGGAAAGAAATCCCAGCTTGGAGTTCTTGACACAAATCCATTCCTGACTTCTCAAAAATGATTTTTAAGTATTTCAAATGAACTCAGTCGGGTGGAGTGAATCTATTAACAGCTAAATAACAAACTGTAAAAAAAACCAACCTTCATTTACATAACAGACTGAATCATCTACAGTAGTTTCCTTGCAAAGAAGTACTAAACCCAGGAATTTGTTTTTTACACTTTTCAGATGGGGGGGTTTAAAGAACCCCTCTGAGAGAAAACAACAATTATATGTAATGAAACCTGGAACCAGACTTTGCTGGTAATTAATCACTCAGGAGCCGTTGCAATCCTGCAGGCAGTTTCTGACAGATTCTGAGTGCTTTATAGGAATCACCAAGGCTAAGATGTGTCTGGGCTGGCTTTTGACAGGGACTGCTTGTATATAAAGTGCAGAAATTTTTAGTAAAATGAAAAAGGTAAATGGATTCACAATGTGCAAGTACACAGATACATATACAATCACATATTAGGACTATCATCCAATATCCTTAATTATGGAATACACACTTTTTGTTAAATGTTCTTTTATTTCTAGTAGCAAAACACCATCATTTAACAAAGATACTTCCTGTTTTCAAGCAGTTGAGAAGGTATGACTTCCAACCCAAATACTTGGCTTGGCAAGCTCTTGCTGTGTTGATAGATGCTTTTATAACCACTTCATTCCACCTGAAGTTTCAGTATAAAAGCATAGTCTTTGCCTTGTCTATACCTCGAGGGAGGGGAAAAAAAGAAGGAAAAGGAAGAAATACATCAACCACAGCATGATAGTAAAGATTATCTTAGCTCCAGCAATATGTGAAATTATAGCTACAGAAATGAAATATTTTGAATGAGAAAAATTATATCATTTATATGGAAAGAGCAAACAATATATTGTATCATCTATATACTATCAAAACTCCTTTGTCTGTTTAATATTTTGTAGCCTTTGATCATAGGGCAAAACTTTGTTAACAAAGGAACCTCAAATGGGCTGACTTACAGAATGCTGGGATCCTTTGCTCTCAAGGGAATGTAATTTGGGAAATACTTTGCCACTGCAGGGCTGCTGCTGTCCAATGCCACCATCATGCCATTACGCTCAGATGTGGTCATGTGATCTCTATTTTCAATGTTCCTGGGCAGCTTCTTACAAGTCAATGGGAAACCTGGAAAAAGTAGCATGATGCTCCTTGCCACCTTCTCTCTCTTTCTTCCCCCCTGATTTAAGGTGTAAAGTAATTACAAACTCCTTTGATAGAAAGTCTGTAGAATAGGAATTTTTAAGTTTTCAAATAGACCTTTAAAATAATGTTATTAAAGGACATGTACGTGTATGCACATTCACCAATACAGGTTAGCCCCTATGGTGGGTGGGAGGGAGAGAGGGAGGGAGGAAGGAAGGAAGGAAGGAAGGAAGGAAGGAAGGAAGGAAGGAAGGAAGGAAGGAAGGAAGGAAGGAAGGAAGGAAGGAAATTTAAAATGGAACTATCAGAAAACTTTTCTCATTTCTACTGTTTCCTTTGCTTATGCTAAACAATAATATGGTTTAATTTGGTCTGCTTTAGCAATACAAGCAATATACATGCATATAATAATTGTAAATCATCATTTCCTAAATTGGATATGCACGTCTGAATGGTATTGATAAACTAGAGTGCATAATTTGCCTATATTAGTAGGTGCTGGGAGACATGACTTACAACTACTTATCTTTCTTCTCTGGATATTCTGCAAATGTAAAGATTTTCTTCAAAATATATAATTTATAAAAAAAGTGACCAAATTAAATAGTTTGCATATATTAATGACACAGAATAACTTCTACAATTTTTTTAAACAACTGCAAATATAACGAACAACTTAGGCTATTAAAAGCTGCTAGTAACAAAAAGGGAGATCAGGGTGGGAATCACTAATTACCATGCAAGCAACTGCTATTCAGTAGTTTGCAAAACTGAAACCTTCTATGATCCTTGTATATGTGCTCTGACCAGCTGTATGCAAACTTGCTTGACAGCACAAGATTTCTTGGGTCAGAAGGTTGAATAATTTTCAAAAGCTGTAATAACTTCTCCATTTCTGTGAGCAAAATAAGTCCCAAGATAAAAACAAAAAGGGGGTGAGGAGGAGGGAACAAATGCTCACAGTAGTTACTATAACCTTATGGTTCTCATAAAACTGCACCATCTCCCTATGCACAATATATGACTGTCACCTGTTGTGCAAAATATTTTATTTCCTAGATGGAACTCTGCTGATCTATTTAATCACATGCTGGAGGCAAAAGGAGCTGCTAAAACAGCAGCTGTGTATAATAATGGAGTTTTGAAATAAATTTGAACTTTGCATGTTAGACTTTACATCTAATCAACCAAGAGAAATAAATGGGATTTAAACATTCATGGCATATCCATACCTTTAGGATTCACATATTTTCAAAATTACTTATACTGCTTTGAAGATGATACTAAATTTTGTCCTGTTAGGTGTACTTCCTTTACATAGTA
Source organism: Crotalus tigris (assembly GCF_016545835.1). NCBI lineage: Eukaryota > Metazoa > Chordata > Lepidosauria > Squamata > Viperidae > Crotalus > Crotalus tigris. The sequence goes on along the minus strand of NW_024100087.1, from coordinate 1,547,082 downwards.
GCATATGGTAAGTAACTACTGACAGTCTTCTTCTTGAACACACTCATTTACCAATACGGCAAGCTGGTTTCATCTGCAGCTGTGGAATTCAATTATTTTGTTTTTGTCTAGAGCTCTTCCATCCATTTTATAAGCCATAAATCTGTTGAAACACACTACGTGTGAACAATATCCATTCCAGACCAATAGCAGTATGTTTGAAAAGGAAGGGAATGGTTAACATATTCCTTATGATTACTTACCAAAATTTTAATAAGCATTATAAAACATTTTATAAAACAAAAATAACATCACTATTTCACTAGTTTTATTATGTATCTGAGACCTGAGATAACAGCCTACATAGCAACAAATTATAAAAGTCTCAGCTGAAAATCAATCCACAAATATTAAAGGTGAGCCAAAGCAGGGTAGATTCCCATTTTAATAAAATCATTGTGATAATAGGCAATTTCTAACTTACATCCAAAAATAAAACAACACTTCAAAATTATTGTTTAACAGCAGTTCAAATTAAGATAAGATAACCTTTATTGTCATTTTTATACTGTGGGCACAAAGGCACACATCAAAAATGAAATTTAGTTGCCCACTCTCAAAGTGAAACACATACATGACACACACATAAACATACTATGAACAACATATGTATAGACCCACATTCCTACATATACGTAGCAAATAAATATTAAATATTGTCCACCTTGAATATATAATGGAAGGAGGAAGCTTGAGAGTTCACAAGGTTAATGCTGTATGGAATGAAACTCTGGCTGAATCTGGATGTTCTGCTTCGGATACCATGAAGCCTCCTCCCAGAAGATAACAAGGAAAACAGGTCGTGAAGAGGATGTGTAGTATCCCAGATAATCTTACAGACCCTGCTCAAGCAGCGCTTTTGTGCTATGTCCTGGATGGGAGGGAGGGAACTGCCAATGATCTTTTTGGCCATTCTCACCACTTTCTGCACCACCTTCCTGTCTGAAGTAGTGATGCCTCCAAACCAGACTGTGATGCTGTATGACAGGATGCTCTCGATTGTCCCCCTGTAGAAAGTGGTCAGGACAGGGGAAGGAAAATGTGCTTTTCTCATGCGGCGCAAAAAATGCAGCCACTGCTGTGCCCGCTTCACCAGTTTCTCACTGCTGAGCGACCAAGTCAGCCTACTTGTTAACTGCACACCCAGGAATTTGATTCTGGTAACCATCTCCACAGGTGAATCATTTATGCACAGAGAAGTGTGGCTGTGCCTGCCTTTTCTGAAATCAACAATGATCTCTTTGGTTTTTCCAGTATTTAAAACTAGGCTGTTTTCCTTACACCAGTTCACTAACCCTTCAACCTCCTTGCGGTAAGCTTCCACCTTGTCATTCTGAATAAGGCCCACTACTGTTGTGTCATCTGAAAACTTCACAATATGGTTGGTGGCAAACCTAGCACAACAGTCATGGGTCAACAGGGTGAACAGCAGCGGACTTAAGACACAGCCCTGAGGAGAACCTGTGCTCAAGAAAATGGTATTAGAGGTATTTGTTCCAACTCGCACATATTGGGGCCTGTTGGTAAGAAAATCAAGAATCCAGTTGCACAAAGGAGTGTTTAAGCCTAAAAGGCCCAGTTTGTCTACTAGATGCTGGGGAATGATTGTGTTAAACGCCGAACTGAAGTCAACAAACAGCAAACACACATGAGTATTTCTTTCCTCTAAGTGCTTCAGGCTCAGGTGGAGAACAGAAGAGATATTTATTCCTCTATTACAAGATAGAGGAAAGACAGATCAAGGATGATGATCGGACTCGCGGTATGACTGTATTATTTTATTGTTTTATGATTGTTTTAATCTCTGTATGCTGCCCTGAGTCCTTTGGGATTGGGCGGCATATAAATAAAATTAAATACAAAAAATACAAATACAAAAGGATACAATCATGATATAAAACTCATATTGCAGTAAGCTAGCTGTACAATAACTAGAAATCTCCATAGTTGGGCTCTTGTTTGATAAAGGGATGTAGATGAATATGTGCTTTTTTATCTCACAGGTAATATATTTATAAACAGGACAGTATAATTTATCCAAATGTTTATGCTGTGTAACCATTGGACATATATTTTCAACTTTTTTAGGATATAATAAAGGTGTAAAAAATATGCCCTACAAAGAGACACTGAAGCAAGTACTGTATTTATATTAAGTCTTTAAAAAGACAGCTTGCTGGTTATTTGTTTATGCTTTTATCTCATACCATACTTCCCCCCCCCCTTTTTTTTTCCTGTTAAGGACTTGAAACTGTAAAAAACTGGAAGGAGTTACATAAAACAGAAATGTTAAAAACAAATTTAATTGCATATAAAAATTAATGAAAAATCTTAAGTTTAGAGAAAAAGATTTTCCAAACACCAAGAGAATGGGTTCAAATGCAACACCAGCAAGGTCTATGGAGATTCTCAATCAGCTACGTCATGGTTATCCCTAAGGTGCTTTTCAAAACGCAACTGGATTTTTTTAAGTTTTTTTTCCTTGACAATGTTTCGCTTCTCATCCAAGAAGAGTCAGAATTGAAGAAACTTCTTGGATAAGAAATGAGACCTTTTCAAGGAAAAAAAACTAAGAAAGTCCAGTTGCCTTTTGAAAAACACCAGCAATTCTGGAGAATGCCTGCATGCCAGAAAGATGGGCATCTCCTGCAGATTTTAATAGTCAGAACGGATAATAAGAGGAAAGATGGTATATTCTTAAAATAAGAATTCAAAGATTTCATCTAATTTGTTTTACTTATTATTATTGCATAAGTACATCTCTATAGTTTTTTGGGCAATAATATAGATTATTTTTCTATTAGCTTCTCAATTGTTTTCCACTCTAGTCTACAGTACTGATATTTCCTGGTTGTCTTTTCCCAGATACTAATAGAATGCACTCTGTTTAGGGTTTTGTTTTTTTTAAGAGCAGCCAGGGTCACCTGGATTCTCATAACAGCTGGCATAATTATTTGTATCAGCCTTAAATTCTTCTTGGTAAACAACTGGTACATCTTAGCCTCTATATTTTATATCACCAGTAATTTCTGGATATTTTCCAAGAGCACTAATCAAAATAGGATGTAACCTATTTTGCCAAGAGATGTGGTGATTTATTTTGGAAAAAGATCTTTACGCAATGAAATTATACAAGCATTTTACAATAAGAGATTCCAGATTGCTGCTCAGGATGTTATAATTTTAAAGGAGATTCCATCTAAAATTTTAAGAAGAAAGGATTTTGCTTTTTTATCAGATGAACTTAAAAAGCGACAGATGCCAGTCAGATGGGATATTCCAATTGGAATTGTGGTGAGTCACGCGGGGACACGTTATAGACTTAATACTGTCTCTAAGGCAAGAGAGTTTTCTATTTCGGTCCTGGGAGCGCGCTCATCACCATCTATAATGTTTAAAGCTTTGGAAGTGAAGGAGGGAGAGCAGTTGGTTGAAGATGCTGTATCAATGAAAGTTGGAAAATTACAGGCTGAGTTGTTACAGCAGTCTGAGATGAAAGAACAGAGAATGACCCGAGCAGCGCATAGACGAAAAGAAAAGGAGCAACATAAGAAGGAAATTAAAGAAGTTACACAAGAATTTGCTTCTGAGCCTGTGGGAGGAGCAAGACCTAAGAGATCTTCGTTGGTTCAATCTTCGATGGTAGATCTTCAAGCAGTCTTCTCTAGGCTAATAGATGGAGGAGATGGCAAAGCTGCTGACCTGGAATGTTAATGACCTTAATTCTCCATAGAAAAGGAAGAAAATATTTCATTATTTGAAGCAATATAATAACGACATTGTTTGTTTGCAGGAAACCCATATTATTTCAAAGGATCAAAAATATTTGATTAATGCTCGATTGGGTTCTCATTTTGTATCTTCTGCTTCTGGGAAAAAAGGGGGTGTTGTTATTTATGTTAAGAAAAATTTATCAGCTGTATTAATAGATTCTGATCCTCAAGGGAGATATGTTATGATTGAAGTGGGAATGTATGGTAAGAAATTGCTTATAGTGGGTTTGTATGCTCCTAATCAACAACAAGAACAGTTCTATAGGTTTTTATACCAAAAATTGATTTCATTGGATTATAGATCTGTTATTCTGATGGGGGATTGGAATGGAGTTTTGGATACAAATAGAGATAAGAATTACTTTCTACTTCTTTTAAGCAAGCCAAACTACCTAAGGCTTTTTTTGACTTGAAAGAGGATTTGGAATTGAGAGATTTCTGGCGGGAACGTAATACGGAAGAGAGAGACTTCACTTTTTTTTCTGACAGACATCAATCGTTTTCAAGAATTGACTTTTTTCTGATTACAACGGATTTATATTTTAGGGTAAAAAATGTAAAGATTTTTCCAAGGACATTGACAGATCATAGTCCTGTATGGATGGAATTGGTTGCTGAGAAAGAGGAGAGAAGATCTTGGAGGTTGAATGAAAATTTATTTAGACCAGTGGTTCTCAACCTTTCTAATGCCGCGACCCAATAATACAGTTCCCCATGTTGTGGTGACCCCCAACCACTTATACAACACCTGGTGCCAGGGGCGTGGCCAAAGAAAAAAAGGAAAAAATGGCGGACAGCCTTGTTTGGCGACCCCCGTGAAATGGTTGTTCGACCCCAAATGGGGTCCCGACCACAGGTTGAGAACCACTGATTTAGACAAGAGGCGAATGTTCAGAAACTTAAAGAGTATTTAAAGGAATATTTTACTTTAAATATGTATAAGGGAACCTCAATAGCAATGGTTTGGGATGCTAGTAAGGCTTATATGCGTGGGGTTCTGATTCAAATGAACAAGGCTTATAGGCAAAAACAGATGCAAAGCGTAAGGAATTGGAAGATGAGTTTAAATAAAAGAAAAAGCATTAATTTTGAATCCTTTGGATAAGAATGTAAAAGCTTCTATAAATTTGCTTAAAACACAGTTTAATATGTTAATGGCTGATTAGGCTGCAACTAATTTACTTTATATGAAAAATTATACAAGATGTTCGAGAGAGAGGTGGACTCAAGGTGCCGAATCTGAAATTGTATTATGATGTGGTGGTTTTAACATTGATTAGTGACTGGATTAATTTAACAAATTTAAATATACTTTTTTGGGAGGGATGAGATTTATTATATGGATGGCATGCGTATTTAATTTATAATAAAAAGGTGGATAGGGTTTTTAAGTCCTATATCTTAAGAATTTCTTTATTGCGTGTTTGGAAGAAATATTATAGATCAGATTCTAGAATACCGTTGTGGGGAATTCCAGGGCACGCAATAGAAGGGATAAGGAAAGGAGTGAAAATGGATAGTATTTCTTATAAACAATTGCTTAATTGGAATGGGAATAATTGGCAATAAAAATCTATGGACGAATTAGCGCAAGAAAATATTAATTATTCTTGGTTCCAGTATAGGCAATTATTAGAAAGGTGGAGAATAGATCAAAAAGCGGGTTTTATTAGGGAGGATGTGAATTTGATGAAACAAATTAAAGATCAAAGTCGAACTCATATAAAAAGAGTTTATAGTGTTTTAGTGGAACTGGATTCAGAAACAGAATTAGTTAAAGATTGTATGGTTAAATGGGCTCAAAATTTTGATGAGCCGATTTTATTAGATACATGGGAGATAATCTGGGTGAGGAATGTCAAATTTACTCAAGCTCAAAATCTACGAGAAAATTTTTATAAAATGTTTTATAGGTGGCAATTTGATCCACAAAAGATGTCTCGTATGTATCCAAATGTGCAGCCTAAATGTTGGAGATGTGGTTGTTTGGATGCAACGTACTATCATATTTGGTGATCATGTAGAAATATAAAGGCTTTTTGGATTAAGATTTGGTGGAACATTCAGAAGATTTTTAATAGAAGGATAAAATTTACACCACAATTGTTTTTGTTAGGTATTATTGTTGATTGGGATGATAAAGAAATTATTCTAATGTTGAATTTAATTACAGCGGCAAGGTTGCTGATTGGGCAATATTGGAAGAAGGACTCTTTGCCTACTTTAGAAGAATGGTTTCTTTATGTTTCTTATTTATCTGAAATGGCAAAAATTTCGGCTTATCTGAAAGATCAATCGCAAGAGAAATATATTTTGGTGTGGAAAAGATGGGTGAATTTTATACAGAATAAATATGAGATTAGAAAGTATTACTTAGCTTTTGAATAATCTATGTTTAAGGGTAATGGTTAGAATCTCTGCTTTTATGTACTGGAGTTAAAGTATTTAAAATTTTGTTTTTTGGATGTATGTATAATTGCTTGATGTTCATTTAAGTTGTATGTTTTTTGTTGTTTTTAACCCTGTATTCAGTTCTGGGAAGGAGGGGGGAGGGTGATGGGGGGGTGGGAGGGGGGAGTATTTTATTGTAAAACTTTAAAAATTCTCAATAAAAAAAAAATAGGATGTAACCAAGCTATATGCATAACCATCATCAAATCAATCTGTCTCAGAAATTCATGGTTGCAAACAAGGTGTAATTATGTAAAAGTATTTCTCATCAGTTACCACCTATAAATTCAGTGACAGGTGAAAATCAAGTACTGCAAATCTGTTCTTTCAATTGGGAGCAAATCCAGTTCCAATTTCAATCTGTTTCATTAAAAGCATTTCCATCTTTTCTAGATTTTGATGGCAACCTGTACCAACATTCTGGATTAGATGTTGAGCAGCTTCTGAGCAAAATGGAACCTTGTAGGACACCTGAGGTTGATGGCCTAGATGTCATACACTTTCCTTTGATGCATGTATTCAAACAGATTCTAGACAGGAAAGTTAATCTGGAACCAGGATTTGTATTCAATCGCCTAAATGGTTCTTTCCAACTTTGGGATGTCTTATTGGGTATTGATTCTAACTGATTTCTCATTAAAGACAACATTTGCACATATAATGTATAGCTATTTTTAGAAAAAGTATAATTAAAAATTTCTCTGAGTGGAATGCCCACACTTGATTTAAGCATTTTCTTCCCCAACATTTAGTGAGCATTTACTTAATTATGAAAAATATGAGCAATGCACTTCTTGTGAATAAAGCCAAGTATTATTA